>NW_023270305.1:22423683-22545562 GCF_011800145.1 Mirounga leonina
TTTATTTATTTATTTATTTATTTATTTATTTATTTATTTATTTATTTATTTATTTGAGAGACAGTGTGTGCTTGCACATGAGGACAGGGGGAGAAGCAGAGGGGAAGGGAGAGGAAGGGAGAGAATCTCAAGCAGACTCCACACTGAGTGTGGAGCCTGATCCAGGTGTCCATTTCAAGATCCTGAGATCATGACCTGAGCCAAACCAAGAGTTGGATGCTCAACAGACTGAGCCATCCAGGAGTCTTGTGACAGTTTAATTTTCAGGTTCTGGTTGAATTTCTTCTGGTCTGGGGTAGTTTTTTTTATATGTAGTTACAAATATGATTTTTAATCAGTATAATGGATATGTAACCCAAATTAATATATAGTCTTATATTTTATAATTTTTCCCACTGCCAGGTAGTTTTATTTATCACATATTTTCATTATTGTAAAATAGACTGTGATAAATAACCTTGAACATAATGAATCCTTCAAGGCTCTTTATACATTCCGTAGAATTGATTCCCTGAAAGTTTAAACCATTTTTAAACGTCCTTCAGCGAAGTATGAAAATGTTCTCTTGGTAACAATTCCAACTGTACAGTCACATTAAAAAAAAAAATCAATTTTGGGGCGCCTGGGTGGCTCAGTCGTTAAGCGTCTGCCTTCAGCTCAGGTCATGATCCCAGGGTCCTGGGATCGAGCCCCGCATCGGGCTCCCTGCTCGGCGGGAAGCCTGCTTCTCCCTCTCCCACTCCCCCTGCTTGTGTTCCCTCTCTCGCTGTGTCTCTCTCTGTCAAATAAATAAATAAAATCTTTAAAAAAAAAAAATCAATTTTACAAGAAAAAGTTTTATATTACTTTGTTTTTGTTTGTATTTCTTTGCTTAAATAATAATGTGGCTGACTTTTTTATATGTGTGGAGGTCATCTCTATCTCCTTTTTACCAATGTGTGTCCTTTCCTCTTTCTTCTATTGGGTGTTAAATGTTTATCTTTAAGACTTCTTTGTGGGGGCGCCTGGGTGGCTCAGTTGGTTAGGCGACTGCCTTCGGTTCAGGTCATGATCCTGGAGTCCCTGGATCGAGTCCCGCATCGGGCTCCCTGCTCTGCAGGGAGTCTGCTTCTCCCTCTGACCCTCCCCCCTCTCATGTGCTCTGTCTCATTCTCTCTCTCAAATAAATAAATAAAATCTTAAAAAAAAAAAAAAGACTTCTTTGTGTATGAATGATATTAACACTGGCATAAATACTGTTGTCAATTTTTCAGCTGTCTTTTTTTTAGCTACCTTTTAATGTAAGATGTTTTGACAGGTAGAAGTTTATTTCTACATAGCCTAATACATTGATATTTTCCATTCTTACACTTACATACTCCTTTGCCAGTCTTACATTAAAATTTTACATGTATTTTCTTTAACTATTTTTAAAATTATACATTACCATTTTAATTTCTCTGGGTTTTTTTTTTTTTTTGAGTCATGATATGAGGTGAGGGCCTAACTGGAACTGGTTCTCAAACAGCTGACACAAACCATCTGAAGAATAATGAATGTGCTTTTATCATGTATTATATTCTCATGTGGATGAAGGTCTGTTTTAAGTAATTTGTGTGTTTCATTGCCCTATCTCCTGATTCATGGACCTGCTCCATATTCTTAGAGTGCACATGTTTTAATAGGTGATAGGTGACATGGCAAATCTTTAATTATTATTCTTTGTTTTCAGTCCTCTGACATTTTCTTTACAACGGAAATACAATGAAAGAAAAAGTCAAACACAGAAGAAAAATGGACAAAAATGTGAATAAGCACTTCCCCCAAATTAAACACAAGCATGAAAAATGCTTATACTCACTAGGAAAATGAGAAATGCAAATTAAAACAATAAGATAGTACATTTTACCCATCAGATGGCAAAATTTAAAAGTCTGAAATATGAACTATTGTTGAGGACATGGAGAAACAGAGATTATCATACACTGCTGGTGGGTGTGTAAATTCATATGGCTACTCTGGAGAGCAATTTGGCCATGTCTGGTAAAATTAAAATGTGCCATCAATTCCGCTTCTAGGGGTGTACCCTAGAAAATCTCATAGTACAAATGCATGAAGAATTTATAAGATTTTCATAGCAGCAATTTTTATAATGGGGAAAAAAATCAGAAAAAGTGGAAATATCAATTGACAAGGGAATGAATAATAATTGAAAAATTCATGTGATGGAAATGACATAGAGGTTAAAAGGAATAAATGAGAGTTTTATATGTACACATTAATAGCTCAAAAAAACCTTATTCTTGAGAGTGTAAAGGTAGAATGATATACTATGACATTACTTATGTAAATTTAAAAACACAAAAGAAATACTATATATTGCTCATGGTTATTTATCTCAGTCTATATAGAATTCATATATATATTTGTTAATATATACATGTATTTTATTATTTATTAATATAGACCTATATTTACTAATACAGAAAGTATATTTATTTACATACATAATGAAACATCAAAATCAAGACTGCGGTTTCATTTGAGGATAAACTGGGGTGGTGACAGATACTTCAACTTTCCCATTTTATTATTTTTATTAAAAAGAAAACATATGAAGCAAACAAATATATTAACACATATCAATTTGATTCTGAGTATATTTTCTGAAATTTTCTGTCCTTTTTTGGGGGGAGAGCCTCCAACATGTATTTAAGTGCTAAGACAAAGACATTTACAGTCAATATCCAGAAAGGGGTACTAAAGTTCCTATCTGCAAGGTGTGACTAAAACACCTTTCTGAGTCGACTTGGTGTTATAAAGCACTTTTCTGACAAGCTCATTCAATTGGTTATTGACAAACAGATTACGGATTTGAAGCCCTGATTAGGTTACCTGGTTGAGAATATTCCAGGATGCATGCGAGAGTGCTACGAATTAGAGCTGTCCACTGTTTCTGAGTGTCCTCAGTCTTGGCCATTGAGAGTGTCACGATGCTTTTGATCCCTTGAAGCGCTGCACTGACTGGTGGAGGAACCTGATTATCTGCAGACTTTATCGCTGTGTCTTTCAATACTCTTGCAATTAAAAACAGAATCGTGGGCAGGATTGTCATACAGCCTGAATTGAAAACAAATCAGATCACCTCATAACTACTCAGTTCTCATATTACAGTTCTTTCAATTGTTTTTACAATTGATTGTGGTTTAATATTATTTTTTCCCTTGTTGTTATGCAAAATTTACTGCATTACTACTACTATAATTCAATGTTTGGAAAAGGAAAGTGAGAAAGTGGCAAGGTATATTAAAGAAGACAGAATATTTTCCAACTGGCCTTGTTTTATTATTTCTAATATTTCACCTATTTAATACATTGTGCCTTTCAAAATGAAAATGAGAAAAGAAGATAGAAAAATGGAAGGGAAGCACTACCATATACTTTGATAACTATCTGAGCAACCTGATGAATCTGGTAGCAATTCTAAGACATGTCATCAATCTTCAGTGTACTCAAGTCATCTTTAACCAAGCCGGGAAAAACAATGAAAAGACTATATGGGTAAGCAAAGAAGAAATGAAAAAAACACTGGAATTTGCAGCCGAAAGAACTTTAAGGTCATCGAATCCAACCTCCCACTTCATGGAAAACACTCAAAACTTTCTCAGGCTGCCATTCTGCTTGGCCTGCAAAGCTCCAGCGACGGAGAACTCATTATTTTCACATCTATAGGCTTGTGTTGGGCTGAAATTTACCTTTATACTACTCATACTATTTCTCCCTTCCAGATAAATAGAGGGAAAGTCTATGTTTCCATCCAGTACTTTTCAGGTATCTTCAGACAACTATCATCTTTGCAGCTATAATTTCTTTAGCTCCTCCTAAGAGTTGGTGGTCACACTCATCTGACATTTTTCAGTTTGTCAGTTACTCAAGAGTGGCAACCAGATCAGAAACTAACAGGTTTAGTTATCCCACCATATGCCTGTCTGCTAATGTCCAGTGCCTTGCCTCAAACTGTGGTTCTATCTCCTTGCTGAAGTTTGTCTGAAATGTATCTGAAGAACATCTTAAGTTTTGGGTTTTTTAAATCCTTAATCTTTATAGTCTCCTAAAGGTCAACACACCATAAAAGACTAACTTCTCCTTCCATACTTAAGAGGAAAATAAGTTCATAATAGCAGTTGAAATCAAAGGCAAGCTCATCTTTGTCTATTGTAATAGAATGCATTTCCGAATAGTGATTAATATCATACCAGCAGGCGAACAAAGGGATGGTAAGTCAGAGAGTATGGTAACTGTGGCCGCCACCAAACGAGCACTTTCTTCTGACAGTCGAGTTTTGGTGGCTATGTGACTGGGTGAATCCGACATCTTGGTACTGAGATGCGGCATATGCCGTACTAAAATGAACATCAACAGCTCCATAGTTGCAAACACAAGAGATTTTCCGGGAACAAGACCACCGCTGTCACCGCCTTCTCCTACTATAGGACATGACTCTTTTTCCATATCATCTTCATCTTGAGGGAAAGAAAATTCGGTAAAATTTCCAGAAACAAAAAAAAAGTAATAGAACAGAGTAGATAAAACTACACAGTAAATGTATTTGGGAAACTTTTTTTTTTTTTTAAGATTTTATTTATTTATTTGACAGAGAGAGGCACAGCGAGAGAGGGAACACAAGCAGGGGGAGTGGGAGAGGGAGAAGCCGGCTTCCCGCCGAGCAGGGAGCCTGATGTGGGGCTCGATCCCAGGACCCTGGGATCATGACCTGAGTCGAAGGCAGACGCCTAATGACTGAGCCACCCAGGCACCTCGGGAAATTCTTTTAAAAGAATTTACAACTGAATGTCTAACTGATAACACATGTCTTTCTCAGAATGATTCTCTGCCTTGCTAGAATTCTGTTTATTGACCTCTCCTTAAAAGTAAAGGATAACCCATTTTTTACTTCAAAAAATTTTTACTAGGTATTTTTATTAGGAACATATTTCATATTACGAGGAACATATATGTTAGGTTGAGCCATATGAAGATGACACTTTTGAAGGTGAAAAATAGTTGACTACCAGCAATTTCATTTGGTTCTTTCTTTCTTTTTTTTTAAGATTTATTTATTTATTTTAGAGAGAGAGAGCACAAGTGGGAGGGGCAGAGGGAGAGAGAGAGACTCTCAAGCAGACTCCACAATGAGCGTGGAGCCTGACACAGGGCTCAATCCCACGACCCTGAGATCATGACCTGAGCTGAAACCAAGAGTCAGATGCTTAACCGACTGCACTACTCAGGCACCTCTCCTTTGGTTCTTTCTAATGAAAGCAAAATCAATTGCAAATCTTCTACATCTATGACTGCATTTTTTATTAAAAACTTCCTGGCACTGACACTTAAAAAGTTAGAGTACAAATAAGATCTACTTCCAAGTTAGCACAATTTCTAGTACTTACTTAGAGTGTTTCTTTTTTCTTGCAAATAATCCTGAGCAGCTCTTACTATCTGCTGTACAACTCCAGTAACCAGCAGCTGAACAGATGGTGGGTTCCAGGTCAACAGGAGGCGGTGCAAAACACTTAGCAACTCAACACCGATCAGCTATTATAAATTAATACAAGTAAATTTAATTAATCTTAATTTCAAAGGATACATTTACATTATTACAATCTAAGAAAATATGCATGTAAAATAAATCTATTTGGTAGCTAAAATTAATATATATGACTGTGTAACAAGTAAGAACATTAGAACAATCTTGAGAAATGGTCATATTGTATTCCAACACATTTTCAGCCAACAAATTACTGTGGATACTAGGCACTTCCAATAAGTCCCTCTCTCATTCATCTCAGCAACTATTACAAACTTTCACCACTCACTTTAAGCCTCTTTCAGTCCTCCACTCAAACCCATCCAATGAACCTGCCTCAAATTTCAAAGAGGAAGAAAAAAACTTAACTATAACCAAAGCCACCTTTACCTTTCTCCTTAAGATCAAGTGTCCAGACTCTACCCAAGGTTGATTGATCTTTCCTTATTTGCTTCCTGTCCTATCCTATTTGACCTCCCAAGGATTCTTCAAGGACCTCAATTGTATTCCATATGTTTTCAGCTTCTCTCTCTAGGTAGGTTCCTCTCCCAGTATAAGGAAAACACTCAGGTCTTTCCTGTCTAATTCCCACCCCCCTCCCAAATCCTCTCAGATCCTTCTCTCTGCCTCCATGTCCTCTATCTCTATTGTGCTTTCTCTGGTCCCAGCCCAATGCTTCCAGTTCCCTCACCCCTCATTCACTCCTCACTCTTCCACAATCTGGCTTCTGCCCACCTAAGAAAATGCTCTGTCTGAGGTCACTAGTAACCTTCCCTGGACTCTCTTTTGCCCTAATATACTGGGTTCTGGTTCTTTTGAGACTGTTGTCTATCCTTCAAACTCTCCCTTGCCCTTGTAACTCTGTTCTCTCAGTTCTCCTACCTTTCTAGTAGTCTCCGGTGCTGACCTACTTTCCTCATCTCCATCCTTTTTTACTTTTTGTAATATACTCTCACGTTCCAGTCCCGGCCCTCTTTTTTTCTTCCTTTATTCAGTTTCCCTAAGCCAGTGTAACTCGCTATTTCTCTGGAAATAAAATGAGAAGAGCCTCTTAACTGGACTCCCTGCCTCCCTTGTCATCTCTTATCAACCAATCTCACAAGGTCGATAAAAGTGATTAAATCTATATATATCATGTTCTGAAATACAAGTTGAACCAGGTTATTCCTCTATTTTAACATTTTTAATGATTCCCTATGACTTTTAAGACAGATTTTAAACCCTTTAACATGCCATATAGGAATCTTTATTATTTGGCTTTTTCCCTGTTGTGCAGCCTCATCTCCTAACAAACCCCACGTGCTCCATTTGTCTCAGCCAAAGCAAATGAGAGTAGTGTCCTTGAACTTGTCATGTTCTCTCATGCCTCCCTGTCTTGGGATTTGCTTTTCTCCCAGAGAGGAAAACCCATCCCTCTTGTGCTGCCTCACTAATTCCTCTTTTAAGATTTAATCCAACCATCATCTCCTCTGAGAAGCCATTCCTTACCTTCCTTGATAATGTCAGGGCTCCTCCCCTCTATTTTACTCATAGCTTTACATACACTAGCTCAGCACTTGTCATACCATCCTGATCTCCTGATCCAGGTGCAGGGAGACAGCTTTTGCTATCTATAGCCTCAAACTGTGTCTGATACAGGACAGGCACAGAGTAAAAGTTGTTGGGTGAATGAATACAATTTTTGAGTCAGTATACTCTGCTGATTTTGAAATTATAGAATCCAACTCAGGAAAAAAAATATAATCCATCCAAGTGTAAAGCAGTGCTTGGATAAACAAAACAATATTGGGTTCAAAAAATAGCTAGGTAGATGGGTGTGGGATGTATTATGTTAAAACCAAAATGAGCGAGTGTAAACACAGTATTCTCTCTTCATTCACAGATTAAATTTCAAATTTTATAAAAACCAGAAGTTTCTTGCAGTCATCTGTAGTTTAGCTGAGGAACAGCTTCAGGCTGCAAGGCTGGGGTACAAGAAGAGTTCATCAGTGAGTGAATCTTGTAATCACAAAGCATATGCTTTGTTTTATTTTGGTTTTGGTCAGCATCATGTGCAAACCTAATTTTGACATAATGAATGATAGCAACTCTGTTCGTTTGTGTTTTATGGAAAATTACCCCTCATGGTAGTGCTGGTGACCAAAAAGATGGCTCTTAGTATGAAAAGAAAAGAATTTCTAATTAAAAAGAATAACAAATCCACCAGTAGATTCATTCTGTAACATGAATAAAGTCCTCTAAATATTACATACAGAAATTAGAAAAAGCAATTCATTAAACTGCTTAGATGAGTAGTTGAGCCAGTGCAAAAAAAATTTCATTAAATGAGAGATAAAACTTTATCATTTAAAAGTGGTATAATTTATTTAACAGCCTTATAAATTACTTCAGGCCTTTATTAGTAGAATCATTAACTGGGATTGAAGGCATCCCTTAATTTTTAGTTTTACTTGACTACCGAGGAACACATCTAAAAAGATATACTGACTATTTCTATGCTGGCTGTGCCTAGTCATCCAACATTCACTATAATGTCTTAGATAAAGTAAAAAATCCTGAATACTTATTATATAATATTTATTTCATATGGGAGAAAATTATCTTAAGATAAATATGAAAACAAAGTGTACAATTTATTATCTGTTATAGAAATAGACTGTACCTGATCTTCTGCAATATGGATTCGGGCATAAGGAGAATCTAGCAAGGTGTGTAAGGCCTGTAGACATGCTGTAACATGTTCAATAGGCTCCTCAGGTCTGGGGGAGCAAAGGAACTGTATACTCACACCTGCGATGTACATAATAAAAACACACGTTTGTCACTATAAAATCCTTCGTTGCTCTAAGGTCAGATTTCTTCTCTATTTTTCCTCCATTCTTTCACAGATTACTTTGACACATACTTAATGCTACCTTAAAGCAGAGTTCAAAATGGTTACCAAAAGCAGCAGCCAAACTTTATAACACAGATTGTGGCTTTGCAGTTAGGTTAATAATCAAATTGAAGAACAGTGGGAGGAAAGATGGCAGAGGAGTAGGGGACCCTATTTCAACTGGTCCCCGGAATTGAGCTGGATATCTACCAGACCACTCTGAGCACCCATGAAACCAGCCTGAGATGTAAGAAGATTTGGATCTCTACAAACAGAATATCGCAGGCAGTTGGTTTTGAGGTACGAAGCGGGGAGCCCTGATGCTGCGGGCAGATATCGGAGGATAAACGGCAGCGGGAGGGTGCCTGGCCGTGGGGATCCTACACCGCTGGTGAGCGACAGCTTTGCGCACTGCGGATGGGGCACAGACTCGCAGACTGGTAGTCGCGGGGAAAGGACTTCAGAGCAGACCCCGGGGGCAGAAACCCGGAGCAGCGGGGTCATGCCTGCGAACTGCAGCCCCCGGGTCGGAAACCCCGGGGCAGCGGGGTCACACGTGCGAACTGGGAGCGGCTGGCGGTTTTAGAAGCACAAAGGGCAGAGCCGTGCCCTGATCTGGAGGCAGGACTGGGAGCGCTGCGGAGGGGCGCACAACCCAGGACGCTGCAGTTTATAGCAGCACGGACAGAAACGGAGACGGTGTGGCCTGGAGAGCTCACTGAAGAACAGACAGCGGTCTCTCTGCTCTGAGGCAGAGGGTTGGAAACGGTCTCTTCTGCTCTGACTCGCTGAAGGGATGCGGAAAGCCGCCAGGGAAAGCCGCCAGAGAACAAAAGCCCCAAAAACTGATTCCCCCTGAGTCCATCCCCCACCACAGGGGCACAGGGCAACTCCGCCCAAACAGGGTTGCCTGAGTAACAGCGCGGCAGGCCCCTCCCGCATAAGACAGACTAGGAAAACAAGAGGCCAGCAACCCTAAGGTCCCAAGAAAACAGGTGCATCTTGCTTGGGTTCTGGTCAATAATTTGGACTCTATATATTCCATCAAACATCCATCAACAGAATGACTAGGAGGAGGAGCCCCCAAAATAGAAAAGACTCAGAGATTATGACTTATGCTGCAGATTTACAAATGGATGCAGATATAACCAAGATGTCAGAGATGGAATTCAGGCTAGCAATTGTGAAGACAATAGCTAGAATGGAGAAATCAATTAATGACAACATAGAGTCTCAAAGGGCAGAAATGAAAGCTGAATTGGCAGAACTTAAAAATGCTATCACTGAGATCCAATCCAATCTAGATAATCTAACAGCTAGGGTAACTGAGGCAGAAGAACGAATAAGCGACCTCAAGACAATTTAATAGATAAAAAGGGAAAAGAGGAGGCCAAGGAAAAACAACTCAGAATCCATGAAAATAGAATCAGAGAAATAAGTGACACCATGAAGCGTTCCAATGTCAGAATGATTGGAATCCCGGAGGGAGTGGAGAGAGAGAGAGGACTAGAAGATGTATTTGAGCAAATCGTAGCTGAAAACTTCCCTATCTGGAGAATGAAACAAACGTTCGCGTCCTAGAGGCAGAGAGGACCCCTCCCAAGATCAAGGAAAACAGGCCAACACCCCAGCATGTAATAGTAAAACTTGCAAATCTTAGAACCAAGGAAACCATCTTAAGGGCAGTTAGGGGGAAGAGATTCCTTACGTACAGAGGGAGGAACATGAGAATAACGTCAGACCTATCCACAGAGACTTGGCAAGCCAGAAAGGCCTGGCAAGACATATTCAGGGCACTAAATGAGAAGAACATGCAGCCAAGAATACTTTATCCAGCAAGGCTGTCATTTAGAATGGATGGAGAGATGCAGAGCTTCCATGACCAGCAGAAACTGAAAGAATATGTGACCACTAAGCTGGCCCTACAAGAAATATTAAGGGGGGTTCTGTAAAAGAAGAAAGACCCCAAGAGTGATATACAACAGAAATTTACAGGGACAATCTATAAAAACAACGTCTTCACAGACAACATGATGACAATTAATTCATATCTTTCAATAATCACTCTCAACGTGAATGGTCTAAATGCTCCCATAAAACAGCACAGGGTTGCGGATTGGATAAAAAGGCAGGACCCATCCAAATGCTGCCTAAAAGAGACTCATTTTGAACCTAAAGATACATCCAGACTGAAAGTGAAGGGATGGAGATCCATCTTCCATGCCAGCGGACCTCAAAAGAAAGCTGGGGTAGCAATTCTTATATCAGACAAATTAGATTTTAAACTAAAGTCTATAATTAGAGACACAGAAGGACACTATATCATTCTTAAAGGGTCTATCCAACAAGGAGATCTAACAATTGTAAATATCTATGCCCCCAACATGGGAGCAGCCATCTACATAAGCCAACTGTTAACCAAAATAAAGAGTCATATTGATAATGATACGTTAATTGTAGGAGACCTCAATACTCCACTCTCAGCAATGGACAGATCATCTAAGCAGAAAATCAACAAGGAAACAAGAGCTTTGAATGATACACTGGACCAGACAGACCTCATAGATATTTACAGAACATTCCACCCTAAAACAACAGAATACTCATTCTTCTCGAGTGCACATGGAACTTTCTCCAGAATAGACCACATACTGGGTCACAAATCAGGTCTCAACCGATATCAAAAGATTGAGATTATTCCCTGCACATTCTCAGACCACAATGCTTTAAAACTGGAACTCAATCACAAGAAAAAATTTGGCAGAAATTCAAAGACTTGGAAGCTAAAGACCACTCGCTCAACAATGTTTGGGTCAACCAGGAAATCAAAGAAGAACTTAAACAATTCATGGAAGTCAATGAGAATGAAAACACATCGGTCCAAAACCTATGGGATACTGCAAAGGCGGTCCTAAGCGGGAAATACATAGCCATCCAAGCCTCACTCAAAAAAATAGAAAAATCCCGAATTCACCAACTAACTCTACACCTTAAAGAACTAGAGAAAAAGCAACAAATGATGCCTAAGCCACGCATTAGAAGAGAAATAATTAAAATTAGAGCAGAAATCAATGAATTAGAAACCAGAAACACAGTAGAGCAGATCAATAAATCTAGAAGTTGGTTCTCTGAAAGAATTAATAAGATCGATAAACCACTGGCCAGACTTATCCAAAAGAAAAGAGAAAGGACCCAAATTAATAAAATTATGAATGAAAGGGGAGAGATCACAACTAACACCAAGGAAATAGAAACAATTATTAGAAATTATTATCAACAACTATATGCCAATAAACTGAGCAATCTGGATGAAATGGAGGCCTTCCTGGAAACCTATAAGCTGCCAAGACTGAAACAGGAAGAAACTGACAACCTGAATAGGCCAATAACCAGTAACGAGATTGAAGCAGTGATCAAAAACCTCCCAAAAAACAAGAGTCCAGGGCCTGATGGATTCCCTGGGGAATTCTACCAAACATTCAAAGAAGAAATAATACCTATTCTATTGAAGCTGTTTCAAAAAATAGAAAACAGAAGGAAAACTTCCAAACTCATTCTATGAGGCCAGCATTACCTTAATCCCCAAACCAGGCAAAGACCCCATCAAAAAGAATTTCAGACCGATATCCCTGATGAATATGGATTCCAAAATCCTCAACAAAATCCTAGCTAATAGGATCCAACAACACATTAAAAGGATCATCCACCACAACCAAGTGGGATTTATCCCTGGGATGCAAGGGTGGTTCAACATTCACAAATCAATCAATGTGATAGAACACATTAATAAGAGGAGGGAGAAGAACCATATGGTCCTCTCGACTGATGCAGAAAAAGCATTTGACAAAATACAACATCCTTTCCTGATTAAAACTCTTCAGAGTAGAGGGATAGAGGGAACATTCCTCAAGTTCATAAAATCCATCTATGAAAAACCTATAGCAAATATCATCCTCAATGGGGAAAAGCTGGGAGCCTTTCCCTTAAGATCAGGAACACGTCAAGGATGCCCACTCTCGCCACTATTGTTCAGATAGTACTAGAAGTCCTAGCAAGAGCAATCAGACAACAAAAAGAAATAAAAGGTATTCAAATTGGCAAAGAAGAAGTCAAACTCGCTTTTCGCAGACGACATGACACTTTATGTGGAAAACCCAAAAGACCCCACCCCCAAATTACTAGAACTCATACAGTAATTCAGTAATGTGGCAGGATACAAAATCAATGCACAGGAATCAGTTGCTTTCTTATACACTAACAATGCAACTGTAGAAAGAGAAATTAGAGAAACGATTCCATTTACAATAGAACCAAAAACCATAAGATACCTTGGAATAAACCTATCCAAAGAGGTAAAGGATCTATACCCTAGGAACTACAGAACACTCATGAAAGAAACTGAAGAAGACACAAAAAGATGAAAAAATATTCCATGCTCATAGATCGGAAGAATAAACATTGTTAAAATGTCTATGCTACCCAGAGCAATCGATACCTTCAACGCCATCCCGATGAAAATTCCAATGACATTTTTCAAAGTGCTGGAACAAACGATCCTAAAATTTGTATGGAATCAGAAAAGACCCGAATCGCCAAAGAAATGTTGAAAAAGAAAAACAAAGCTGGGGGCATCACATTGCCCGATTTCAAGCTATATTACAAAGTTGTGATCACCAAGACATCATGGTACTGGCACAAAAACAGACATATAGACCAATGGAACAGAAGAGAGAACCCAGGTATGGACCCTCAACTCTATGGTCAAATAATCTTTGACAAAGCAGGAAAAAACATGCAATGGAAAAAAGACAGTCTCTTCAATAAATGGTGCTGGGAAAATTGGACAGCCACATGCAGAAGAATGAAACTCGACCATTCTCTAACACCATTCACAAAGATAAACTCAAAGTGGTTGAAAGACCTCAATGTGAGACAGGAATCCATCCAAATCCTAGAGGAGAACATAGGCAGTAACCTCTTGGACATCGCCCACAGCAACTTCTTTCAAGATACACCTCCAAAAGCTAGTGAAACAAAAGCAAAAATGAACTTTTGGGACTTCATCAAGATAAAAAGCTTCTGCACAGCAAAAGAAACACTCAACAAAACAAGAGGCAACCCACAGAATGGGAGAAGATATTTGCAAATGACACTACAGATAAAGGGCTGGTATCCAAGATCTATAAAGAACTTCTCAAACTCAACACGCAAAAAACAAATAATCAAGTCAAAAAGTGGGCAGAAGATATGAAAAGACACTTCTCTGAAGAAGACGTACAAATGGCTAACAGACACATGAAAAGATGTTCATCATCATTAGCCATCAGGGAAATTCAAATCAAAACCACATTGAGATACTACCTTACACCAGTTAGAATGGCAAAAATGGATAGGGAAAGAAACAACAAATGTTGGAGAGGTTGTGGAGAAAGGGGAACCCTCTTACACTGTTGGTGGAATGCAAGTTGGTACAGCCACTTTGGAAAACAGGGTGGAGGTACCTCAAAAATTTAAAAATAGAGCTACCCTATGACCCAGCAATTGCACTTCTGGGTATTTACCCCAAAGACACAGATGTAGTGAAAAGAAGGGCCACATGCACCCCAATGTTCATAGCAGCAATGTCCGCAATAGCCAAACTGTGGAAAGAGCCGAGATGCCCTTCCACAGATGAATGGATAAAGAAGATGTGGTCCCTATATACAATGGAATATTACTCAGCCATCAGAAAGGATGAATATCCAACTTTGACATCAACATGGATGGGACTGGAGGAGATTATGCTAAGTGAAATAAGTCAAGCAGAGAAAGTCAATTATCATATGGTTTCACTTATTTGTGGAACATAAGGAATAGCATGGAGGACATTAGGAGAAGGAAGGGAAAAATGAGGGGGGCGGAAGTGGAGGGAGAGATGAACCATGAGAGACTATGGACTCTGAGAGACAAAGAGGGTTTTAGAGGGGAGAGGGGAGGGGGGATTGGTTAGCCCGGTGATGGGTATTGAGGGGGGCAGGTACTGCATGGAGCACTGGGTGTTATACGAAAACAATGGATCGTGGATCACTACATCAAAAACCGATGATGTATTGTATGGTGACTAACATAATAAAATTAAAAATAAATAAATAAAATAAAATAAAATAAAATATGTTAACAAATTGAAAAAAAAAATAATCAAATTGAAGGTTAGGAGAGGGAGGCAGCTCCAAGGTCATGGAGTTGATTAAGAAGATACTCAATTTTTTATTTCTAGGACTTTAAAAAATCATACATTAAAAATAAACTTACGAAAATTATAAAATTACTTCTCATTAAATGGTTACCAAACAATTTTCATGTCTACAAAGATTTTTTTTAGTGGCAAGCTACACAGGCATAATGGATTATCATGGATAACAATTGTTCTTAATTTGCATAAGGATAAGGTCATTGTTTTAGAAGTCTCTCTTATTTTCATGTATGAGATCTACTAATGAGTTCTATAATTTCACCTTACCAACTGTGTTCCTCTTCCCTCCCAGAAAATATAAAACTGCTTATGAGCCTCCTTAGATTCTTTAATATCTTAATGTTAAAAGAGCATCTATAAAGCATTTATAAATTGAGATTTATTCAAATTTGCTTTAACTTTGCATTTTATTATTTCCTCATAGGACAACCTGTTAAGTGTCAGGTAAAAAGAAAACCTGCCATTGAAAAAGAAAAATGTAGTTTTTTTCTTGAAAATTATTCACTATTGCTCTGTGAGTGAACACGACAGCTAAATTTTTTTTTTTTTTAAGATTTTATTTATTTATTTGACAGAGAGAGAGAACACAAGCAGGGGGAGTGGGAGAGGGAGAAGCAGGCTTCCCGCTGAGCAGGGAGCCCAGTGTGGGGCTCGATCCCAGGACCCTGGGATCATGACCTGAGCTAAAGGCAGACGCTTAACAACTGAGCCACCCAGGCACCCCGGCAGTTAAAATTTTGAGTATTTAATAACTGAATTTTCCTATTAAAAATTCAGTTAACAATTTAGAAAATGTGTTAAAAAATCCTCCTCTTATTATTCCTTCTCTGGACTGTGGTATATAAAACTTTTCTGTAGCATTAAAATGAAAGATATGAAGGATTTTGGAACATGTCACACCAAAATATGCCTCTTAGGCATATTGCTTATTTTGAGCTGAAGGTACTTGATAAACAGCAAGCAGATGCAGTAAGGGCTCTCTGACCACTTTCCACCTAAAAGCAGGTCATAAAATTTCTCATGAGAAAGGTGCCCTCTCTGTATCAGGAAGAGAAGACTGGGAGTCAGTGTTGAAACAGACTTGTACAAACCTACTAAAATTAGTTTCCCCCATATATTTCCTAATCTCTGTCCCACAATTTATTGCCCCCAGCCCAAACCCCTTTGTCTGGTCACATCTTCACAATTTATTGTTCTTTGTGTAAAATGGCATATAAGTTTTTGGGCCTAATGGCTACTTTAGGTTGAAAATATTAAATCTCTATGCTTTTCTCCTGTTAATCTGTCTTATATCAATTTAATTCTTAGGCCAGCCACAGAACCTAAAGGGACAGAAGGAAACTTTTTCTTCCCTACAGATATGAATTTCAGAAGTGACACATCTTGAAATAGATCAATATGACACACCTACCTAAAATCAGATGCATTCTGTCTTTGTTAATTTCCGGCAAAGATTTATTACTAGGTGTTGCTCCTGATGCCTGGTTTAAACTGACGGGTGTAGCACGTTTCTGTAAGCCAGGTATGGCTGCTGCTTCTGCAGACTCTGAACATGTAAATCCTGTGCTATTTAACCAAAGTGCCACTGCATGGAGAATCGGGGCCCACGAATTCCGGTAGTGAAGTCTAGCTGTATCAATAGTTTCGGGAGTATAAAATGCTCCACCTGTAAAATAATCAAGCCAATCAAAGCCATTACTTTTATTGTAAGTGGTCAACCATTTATCAACAACTAACTTAAAAATACTCATTACTTACTGTCTTAGTTCATTTGGACTCTATAACAAAATCGGAGACTGGGTGGCTTATTAAACAGCAGAAATTTATTTCTCACAGTTCTGGATGGGGGAAGTCTGAGATCAGGCTGCCCACACGCTCAGGTAAGGGCCATCTCTCCGACTTACAGCTGTATTCTTACATGGTGGAAGGGCCTAGGGAGCAATGCGGGGTCTTTTCCCTAAGGGTACAAATCCCATTCCAGAGGGCTTCACCTCCTGACCTAAGCACTTCCCAAAGGGCCCGCGCTTCCTGATACCATCACAATGGGGATTAGGTTTCAACACATGAATTTGGAGGGGACACAAAATTCAGACCATAGCATGTACAAAAGAGCAATCTGGCCAAAGAGATTCTCTTTATTACAAAGCCACCGAAAGTAACGTCTTTCCTGCAGCCGCAGAACTGGAGGGCCTGTGTCTTCCTCACCAATGCTAGGGTTTCTAGCCTTTCCTCTCCACCTATGGATGCTGCTGGGGATCCTCTACCTTCCTCTACCCTGTGGTCACAGGCCTCCTCTTCACTGTTGCCAGAGACTCCCTAAAACCCTGGTTACCTTCTCTTTCTACCACAGCCAGGGAACTCTTGTCTTTCTCTTTCACCCTTCCTCTGCCATCCTTCCTTAACTCCTGTTTTCACTACCAAATTGAGAACTTCCCCATCTGTCCTTGCATACATTGACCAGCACAGCAATAAACTTCATCATAGTTATGCATAATGACTTGTTATGCATGGTTATTTAGAGTACTCTAGCTGATACAGTTGTTATAACAGTGAGAACTTTTTGCTTGGGTTAACAAATGAGCTTAATGCTGTATTTGAGTTTATAAATTCAATACAGAGAATATGCCCTAAGTGAGAGAGTGCCAAGTTTAAGTCCACAGAAATTTAACATGTCATTACATCTTAAATTATATTATTAAATTATTAATAATTAAATAATTAAATTTAAGGGGTTATACTCACTTTATAAATTTAAGGTGGGTAAGTTACACTATAATATTATTAATTATTATTGTTGCCAGCTTCCACCAATTACATTTTGTTTAATTACTACTCTGAACTCCATAAAGGTAAAACTCTGAATGCAGTACTTACCATCTGGGGGGGAGCTGACTAGCAAATTCAGCCGGTAAAGTCAAAAGCGCATAGTCTTTTAATGCCGCCAACCATAGGCGGCTGAGTGTTGGCAGTTCGGGTTGCACGAGTGTTATTAAACTATCTGGTGGTAGTTCATCTATGGTACCATAATCATCATCATCATCATCAGTACTTTTCATTGCTCTTTTTGGCTTTGACTCTGCTTCCTTCTTAATATTCATAGCAACCACATATACCTAGTAAGATATTTAGGAGGAGGAAATAACAAGGCATAATATTAAGAGATGATATAATCTAAGTTGCTATGATTATACAATTGAATTATTGAAAGTAATTGAGTATAGACACTGAAAAGTCTATAACTTCATGATTTCCTGACAACCTCCAAAGAATAATTCTACCTGCTTTGGAGACAATCTTTTTTTTATTGATCTGACTTCTGACTATTCCTATCAAAAAATATTCCTTCAGCAGGGTTCTCTGAAATTTTTCTGGCTTCTCTTGTTATACTTTACAAAGCCCCCTTTTATGTGTGGTTCTTTTTGGTCATAGGGTATAACTTCCTGTTTACTGCCTCCACTTTCACAGACTTATTAGATACAATCAAACAGCATTCAAAGAAAAAGGCTGGAGGGGGATGGGAGAAGGGCCAGAGAAAGGATTTCCATAAATATCCTTCTAACCTCTTAAGTGATATTTAGCAATCTGGCCTTTATAATAGAGAGTTGAGCCAAGCACATAATTTACTAGTCACATATATATTATCTGTATCCTTTCTCTCCACTTAGTAAACCAAAAAGATGTATAATAGCAACTTCCTAAAACATAATTTTAAAGATTCTTCTTTGTTGCAGTTATTTTTGTTTTTGTTTTTGTGCATACATTTAGGCTTTGGCAATTGGTATAGACTGAGTACAGAACATGAGGCAGAAGTAGGTGAAGGTTTTACTCCATAGGCAATGGGGAAGGGAAGAGGTCACTGCAGGATTTATAGATCAGATATTATGTATTTTTTCTGAACTTTTAATTTTATTTTAAAATTATACCACAAAAAGTTTTGAAAATGAGTTTAAATTACTCATAATCCCAATTTCCAGGTTACCATATTCTATCTTTATAAATTGTAATTTTGTTGTACAAAGAATTTTGTATTTAATTTTATCTATTAACATATCATAAGGTTTTCCCATGAAATGCTAGTCTTCATAACCATTACTCTTAATGGCTGTAGGGGATGAGCCATAATACATCTAACAATTTCCCTACATTGAAATTTTATATTTACTTCTGATTCTTTACTTAGCATTGGGAATCTTAACAAGATAAGATATAATTTTCAAAGGCAAAAGGTGTACAGTTCTTCACATTATAAATAATGTTCCAAGTAAAGCTTTTTGTAAACATTTCCTTCCTGTATTTTGGATATTTTTCCCTAAGATAAAGTCCCAGAAACAGAATTATTGCATTAGTGATTACAAATATTTTTATGGCTCTGAATAGACACTGCCAAAACCTTTCTAAAAGGGTTCTATAATTTACATTGCTACTTGCAATACAGGAGAATATATTTTTTAGACTTCTTTTTAAACAATGTTTAGCTTATCTTTCTTATTAGATATTACACAAGAAAAATAGAAAAATCAGAAGTAAAGTAAAATGAAGAAAATGAGAAAATACCATTAGTATTCTAAACATGTATATATATAGTCTTTTAAATAATACTGTGTGAATAACTTTTATTTTTTTAATTAAAAATTTTTTTTAAAGATTTATTTATTTGAAAGAGAAAGAGAAAGAGAGCATGTGGTGGTGAGGGGCAGAGGGAGGAGAGAGAGTCCCAAGCACACTCCCCACTGAGTGTGGAGCCCAACACAGGGCTCGATCTCATGACCCTGAGATCACGCCCTGAGCCGAAACCAAGTCAGACGTCCAACCAACTGCACCCCACAGGCATCCCTGTGAATAACTTTTAACCCAATTTTCGATTCACTTAATTCCATCATCTGTTAGGATCAAGACATACTTTTAAGTTATTTCCATTTTTCTGAGAGAAAAATAAACATCACAATAAACATCATCAGCAGAGTCTTTGTGTATATCCTTAATATTCCTTATGATAAACTGGTCAGCTAATGTGTGGTTTTAGTAAGTGTTTTGATACATATCACCCTTTAGAAAAATTTTACTAATACTATTATTCTAAAAATGATGTTAATTTAGCTGGGAAATGTTTCTATATTTCTTCCCCCCTCCCATATGTTTATGTGTAGTTTTGTTTCCTCTCTGGGAATTGTCAATTCATATTCTTTGCCCAAATTTGCATTTTAGAATGATTATTCTGACAATCTGAACAGTAACAGCTGGAGGTGGAGGCGGGGGAGACTAACAGTAGAAAAAAAGTAGGATGCAACTGTATAGACCAGGTAACAGATGATGAGGACTCAAACTAAAGGCAGGGGTAGAAGAGAGGAAGTATTTATTTATAGATATGGAAAAGGTATATATAATCTATTGCTAAATTTTTTTTTTTAAGATTTATTTATTCATTTGAGACACAGAGATACAGAGAGAAAGCATGAGCAGGGGGAGAGGAAGAGGGAGAGGGAGAAGAAGCAGGCTCCCCGCTGAGCCAGGAGCTCGATGTGGGGCTCGATCCCAGGACCCTGGGATCATGACCTGAGCCAAAGGCAGATGCTTGAGCCACCCAGGCGCCCCTCTATTGCTAAATTAAAAAAAATAGTTGCTATGTTGAATAAAATTCCATTTTTATTTTAAAAAAAGATATAGATAGATACACACATTTTAAGGCATATAAATAGATTTGTATGTGCATATATGCATAGTGATATACACCAAAATATTAAAAATAGTTATCTCTGGATGATAAGATAATATGATTACAGAGAGGATAAGATTACAGATTTTTTCCAATAATACCTTTTCTCTATATTCTGAATATGTGTAGTGAATATAGGCATTTTTATTATCAGAACAATATGACATTATTTTCAAAGATAGCATTAACAAAGTCAAATACACAGGAATTAGTTACCTACTAGATATAAGATGAAGGGGATTGAAGAAGAATCAGTTAATACTGATACCTAGGTTCTGGCCTGAAGATAGGAGGTAGGACCAGTAGTTGACATAAAGAGGAAAAAAGAAGAAAGAGAAAACACAGTATTTTTTTTTAGACATGTTGGGTATACAGTACTTACGGGTCATCCAAGGGGAGATGTCTAATAAACAGCTAAAAATATGGGATTGGAATTTAGGAGGTCTGGGTGGAAAAGCAGAATTACAATTTTTTTTTTTTTTAAGATTTTGTTTATTTGAGAGAGAGAGAATGAGAGAGAGAAAGCACATGAGAGGGGGGAGGGTCAGAGGGAGAAGCAGACTCCCTGCCGATCAGGGAGCCCGATGAGGGACTCTACCCAGGGACTCCAGGATCATGACCTGAGCCGAAGGCAGTCGCTTAACCAACTGAGCCACCCAGGAGCCCCAGAATTACAATCTTTAATATGCAAGTTAAAGCTACAGGTCACAGGTATGGATGAAGCTGCCCATAAAGTACGAAGAGGGAGGAAAGGGACAAGAAAAATACATTTAAAGAGCGGGCAGGCAAAGAGAGGCCAGCAAGTGATGTTGAGAATGAACAACGAAAAGGAAACAGGAGAAGCAAGAGGAGTGTCACAAAAGTCAAGGAAAACAAAGGGCTTCTAGAGGAGACAATATCAAATGCTGCAGAGAGGCCAAGTAACACGGAAACTGACGAGTGCACAGTGATAACAGATAACTCCCTGATTTGTAACTTTAGTGAGAGTGATTCCAATGGAGTGGTGAGGACACAGGGAAACTGAAGGGACCTCATGAAAAGCTGCTTTTTTTTGCTCCTTTTCCTGCTTGCTGGGATCTGCACCCACCTTACCCATGCTGTATGTCCTCCTTGTAAAGTCAAGGACTTAATGATTTCTTTGGAGTCTTTCAGCACAACAGACAACATCTAAAGAATGACCAGGTGAGGTCGTTATGTACGTTTTCCTCGACCACTGACTCCAGACACCTTGACACCAAGACCCCTAGAGCTCCAGGGCATAAGGGACTTAGGCAGGACACCTGAGCACTCCTTGTCTTGACCAGTTCCTGGATGTGTGAGAGGGCATGTACCCTAGACCACCATCCTCAATAAAAACTCCACGCCCCAAACAAAGACGAGACTCACTTTCCTTTCCTTTCCAAGTCTCCCAGATGCTGTCTGTATCTGCTGTCTCTAAAGCTTCAATAAAACCCTGCTCTCATTTCCTCTTGGTGTGCATTTGATTTTGATCCTGCTCGAAGCCAAGGATCCTGTTGATTGGTCCTGCACAACCCCCTCTGGGTCCTCAGACCCAGCCAGCCTGCCACAGTGAGAATGACCCCAGATTGTGGGGGACTGAGAAGCAGGTGACCAAGAGTTGAGGAAGTGAAGATACTGAAACTCCCTCAGTGAACTGAGACTGAAGAGGAGAGAGTGAAAGCAGTGAGGAGAAGGATACACTTAGGTGGGAAGGAAGGCAGGCAAGAAGAGTGAGCACATAGAGGGAGAGGCTGAAGATACAGAAGTGGGCATGACTGACAGCACTGAGCTGGAAAGTCTCCCCTTCACACTCATGCTTAACTAACATTAACTAACAGGTGAAAGGACAGTTCCCAACTCATGAAAGTCTAAAGATTTCAAGGTAACACTCTGAGGAGATGGAAAATGGATATCCTCAGCTTTCTGAGTGAAAAAGTATAAGCAAAGATAGGTCTTCAGGAGAGAAATCTAGAAAATGCTGGGCATTTGAAGAGCATGACAAAGGTAAAGAAGATCAGCAGGGAAAAGAATTACTAGACAGCATTCAGGGCTGAGGCATGAGCTGCAAAACTTTAAATTAGAAAAAGGTGTCAATAAAAACGTGCATTATTAATTTAGTTATGTGAGGTTCTTTTTTTTTTTTTTAAGATTATTTATTTATTTATTTGACAGAGAGAGACATAGCGAGAGAGGGAACACAAGCAGGGGGAGGGGGAGAGGGAGAAGCAGGCTTCCCCGCGGTGCAGGGAACCCGATGCGGGACTCGATCCCAGGACCCTGGGATCATGACCTGAGCCGAAGGCAGACGTTTAACGACTGAGCCACCCAGGCGCCCCTATGTGAGGTTCTGATCTAATTTTTTAAAAGCAATAATCTATCTTCCATTCAGTGCCAATCACAATTGTCCTTTGATATACATTGCCTTACAAGAAGATATTTTTCCACATTGTAATGAAAAAACAAAACAAAAAACAAAACTGAGGCTCTGAGAGATCAAATCACTTGACCAAAGTCACAAAGACAGTAAATTACAGACAGAGAGAACCTGTTCTAGGGCCTCTGATTTAATATTTAATGCTTTTTATACTAAACTATGCCAGCCTTCCTGGTAGGTGAATCAAGCATATTAATGCAAGTCAGCAAAGAACTAGCTGACTGGCAACCCATGTTACGATCATCAGACTCTGTGCTGCCTAATTTCCACATAATTAGTTAGGGGAGCCCTTTCTCAATATAGAAATTTTGAAAAAACTGATTAAAAAACATAACTTTTGGGGCGCCTGGGTGGCTCAGTCGTTAAGCATCTGCCTTCGGCTCAGGTCATGATCCCAGGGTCCTGGGATGGAGCCCTGCATCCGGCTCCCTGCTCCGCGGGAGGCCTGCTTCTCCCTCTCCCACTCCCCCTGCTTGTGTTCCCTTTCTTGCTGTCTCTCTCTCTGTCAAATAAATCAATAAAATCTTTAAAAAAACAAAAAACATAACTTTCAAAGGTTTATAAGAGCTCTTTTGAGACATAAATATATACATATTTCAGTGAGAAAGAGCAAATAACAGATTTCCAAAAAGCACTGTATACCAAAGGTCAGTTTAAAAAACAACAAAAATCAAATAAAATTGTTTTTACCTACAGGACTAGGGGAACATTTTCTCGTGGATGGAGAAATGGTTCAAAAACAAAGGCTGTGGTTACCTCTGCCCACGCTTTGAGAACAGCCAGTTTTTCCATAGTTGTGGCACTCTCTCGGTACAGCTGGCTAGAAGATCCTTTTCCAGCCTGCACTTTGTCCAGAGAAGAGACAAGCAGATTGTGCACTCGACGGAGGTCATTGAGATCACTGACAACTCCACTTCCAATCCATGTACTACACACCTAGCCAAAGAAAAACATTTTTAATTTTCTATAAAAAAATTAATATTAACATACGAGAGTAGGAAGTAAATATGATTTTTTTTTCCTTGGGGAAAGAAACACAAAATACCAATGAAGAAAATGAAACAAAAAAACCCCTGAATGCTGTGCTTCAACATTATTTTTGAATAACAAATCAGCAACAAGGATGGAAGTTATTAAACTCTTATGTGGAAAACTAACAGTATTTACTTATCGTATTTCCATTGTCCAATGTGACAAAAATTTTAACAGAAAAAAATTTCTGCCTGAATTACTTCAGTTGTGAATAATTCTTCAACATTTCTGCTTACTACAGGCAAAGGGTTATTCTGGGTGCTATGGAAGAGATTTAAAAATAAATAAATAAAGGGGAAAAATCTAGTCCCTGTCCTCAAGAAAGAAAACACAGATTGAATGAACATTTTAGGACTGCAATACTACACTTAAAAACAGAGAAGGGAGAGATTACTTTTAGCAGAAGAAATGGGAATGTTTAGGTATCAGGAAGGTCTGTGTGTGTAAATACAGAGGAGTTACATGGGAAAAGAGATGAGATTAGCAAAATTAACTGGGATCAGATTATGTTACAATTTAAATTCCATGCAAACTGAATTCAGACTTTGTTCTATGGGCAATCAGTTTCCAAGGCTTTTGAGCAGGGAGATTACAACTGAAATTGTGCTTGGGGTGCCTGGGTGGCTCAGTTGGTTAAGCATCCGACTCTTGATTTCGGCTTGGGTCATGATCTTGGGGTTGTGGGATCGAGCCCCATGTCAGGCTCCGAGCTCAGCATGGAGTCTGCTTGCAAGTCTCTCTCTCCTTCTCCCCTTGCCCCTCCAACTCCCCTCAATCAATCAATCAATCAATCAATCAATAAAATCTTAAAAAAAAAAAAAGAATTGTGCTTTAGGAAGATTGTTCCAGTATTTATACCAGGAAAGAACGTATTTAAATGGTAAGCAATGTGTTCAGTTAAATGACTATTACAATATTATGGGACAGAGATGATATAGATCAAGCTGGGAATGGAATGAAAAGGGAGTGTCACCTGAGAGAGCCTTGGAGACAGAAATCACAGGATTTGGAAACCAATTAAATATTTTTAGGGGAGGGGCCAGAGACTTGCAAAAAGTGTGAGGAATCAAAGATGGCTGTTGTAAATAATGCTGCAATAAACAGGTGTGCATGCATCCCTCTGAATTAGTATTTCTGTATTCTTTGGGTAAATACCTAGTGGTGTGATTACTAGATCATAGGGTAGTTCTATTTTTTACTTTTTTTTTTTTTTTTTACAATAGCCAAATTACAGAAGCAACCTAAGTGTCCATCAACAGATAAATGGGTAAAGAGAATGTAGTATATATACACATGTATATACACACATACATACATATATACACATACAATGGAATATTACTCAGCCATAAAAAGGAATGAAATTTTGCCATTTGCAACAACATGGATAAAGCTATGGAGTATAATGCTAAGTGAAATAAGCCAGTCAGAGACTAATACCATATGATTTCACTTATATGTAGAATTTAAGAAACAAAACAAATGAACAAAGGGTTAAGAAAGAGACAAATCAAGAAACAGACTCTTAACTATAGAGAACTGGTGGTTACCAGAGGGGAGGGGGTGGGGGGATGGGGGAACTAGGTGAAGGGGAGAAGAGCACACTTATAGTGATGAACACTGAGTAATGCATAGAACTGCTGAATTGCTATACTGTACACCCAAAACTAGTATAACTATACTGGAATTAAAATTTTAAAAAACAATAACTAGGGAGATCTGGGAACTCTCCACAAACAGGTAATAACTAAAGCAATGTTATCAGTAAATTTGTTCAAGGACTGATGTATATAAAAAAAAGGTGTAAGGACAGAACACAGGGAAGATAGTTACACTTAAGGGACAAGCAGAATAAGAGTAAACAATGAAAGAAATTGAAAAGAAAATGCCAGAAGAGCAAAAGGAAAACCAAGCAAGTGCAGGGACACTGGAGTCAAAGGAAGAATGTTGACGAGGAAGGGGTGGCCTGGTGGTGCTAGCTTGCCTCCATAATCACAAGTCCTCACTTTAAAGAACCTGAAACTCGGGGTGCCTGGTGGCTCAGTCAGTAGAGCATGCAACTCAGTAGAGCATGCAACTAGTGAGTTCAAGCCCCAGTATGGGTGTGGAGATTACTTGAAAATAAAATCTTAAAAAAAAAAACAACAGAGAGTATGAAAGTAGAAACTGCAGGTTCTGCATTATAGGTTTGGCTTATGAAAAAAGATAAAGTAGCACTGAATCAGCAAAATCATATTCAGAGAAAAGAGCCTGGCCTTATATCAAGAGTGGTACATGAACCTACATTTATCCATTTTAATCTGAAATAAGATATTTAAAATATATGTTTATGATTCCTATGCTGATTTAAAGGATTTTTTTTTTTTTTTATTAAACCACTGATTACTGTCTCCAGTTGTGTTACATTTGAGAGTCTCCCTATAATACCTAAAAATTACCCTGATTCAGTTTCAGGTTTAACATGACATCTGTTCTAGTAAATGGATGCCATGTTTCATGATCTGTCCAAAACCAACTCCTTACATTCCTTTAAGAAAAAGGAACTTGCAACCCATTGTCCATCTGTTTCAAAACTAGGTTTCCGGGCGCCTGGGTGGCTCAGTTGGTTAAGCAATTGCCTTCGGCTCAGGTCATGATCCCAGGGTCCTGGGATCGAGTCCCACATCGGGCTCCCTGCTCTGCGAGGAGCCTGCTTCTCCCTCTCCCACTCCCCTTGCTTGTGTTCCCTCTCTCGCTGTGTCTCTCTGTCAAATAAATAAATAAAATCTTTAAAAAAAAAAAACAAAAAAACCCCCCTAGGTTTCCTCCCAGAAACAGGACAGGAGGTCAAGAACGTAAGCCTGTGTAAGTAGAAAAGAAAAGAAACTTCGTATAGGAAAAGCAGCTTACAGCCACATAAGGTATAAGAAGTTGAAGGCAAATTCAGTTAACAGGAGATTTTCATACTACTCATCCACAAGATGAAATCTGAATAGGCTTTGCTTTTCTATGAACAGGAGCTTTGTAGGCTTTGTCTGCTTAAATACTATGCTCTGAAACATCATCATGATACATTTATTTATACAGAATTATGGTTTCTGATTGTTTGTGTGTCGGCATCTCATACCAAACGGCCTGCTCTAACTGACATTTGTATTACGATCCACAGATCTCTCTCTTTAACAAGGCTCCCTCTTTTCTCTCTGGTCTGCTGTTTGTGAGAGGAGTTCATTTCTCTGAAGGTCATCATTAAGACAGCAGACTACAGAGAAATAAATCTTAACAATGGGGGGGGGGTGCCTGGGTGGCTCAGTCGGTTAAATGTCTGACTCTTGATTTTGGCTCACCTCATGATCTCAGGGTTGTGAGACTGAGCCTTGTGTCAGGCTCCTCACTGGGCGTGGAACCTGCTCAATATTCTCTCTCCCCCTCTCCCTATGCCCCTACCCCACCTCTCCCTCTCTAAAAAAAAAAAAAACAACAAACTTAACAATGGGAGGAAGAGGCAAACTCATTCAGCCTGAGAAAACAAAGTAAGAACTTTACACTTATTGTAAATAGCAGAACATTCTTTGTCTAGAGGCCACATGTAGCTTGATTATGGATTCTAAGCAATAATGATGGACCACAGCCCTGTACTCCAGAAAATGCGGAAGGAGAGAGTTGCTTCTCTTCTGTCCTTAGGAAAGCAGATCAAGAATCCAATTTCCTCAAAGATGAGAGCTTAATGCATGAATCCATTTTCAGAATGAGGCATTAAAAAAAAGGGACTTATCAAAAGCGTAGGACTGTAAGTGCTTCTGTGACTTTTTTCAAATATAATAATGTGAGAATAATCTCCTGGGATTAATTTTGTAATGAAATTTCCATATTGTGAAATTCTCCAGAAACTTACAGAATTTTCACAAACTGATAAAAAAAAAATCTTTTATTACCTAATTATCATTAATATGCATTCTTTAATTATTTTGTAATCTTACTTTTACTTTTAGTCCCTCTGATTTTTATACCTTTGTTCACTATTGGATGATAAAAGACCTATGTATCCCAAAGTCATTTCCTCAGCTATGACAAAAAAAGGGATGCAATTAACAGTTACTACTTCATCATTTGATACAGAATAAAAGAAGAAACTGTCACTGTTGTATTTCCAAGATAAAAATATTTGATTTTTCTCCTTTCTTGGAAGTGAAATTCTAAGGTATCTATTAATTTAAAGAAGGTAACTATAGAAAACCCTATTTTTCTTCTTACCTGGCAGGCTTTTGCTATTATGTCTGATGGGGTATCTTGTGAAAAGGCTGGTCTTAGAGCAGCTCCCACCTAAGAAAATGAATATGAGCATTTTACTGTTAAAGATAAGTAGTAAATACAAAACCTCTTGTGTCTTTGGAGATGAAAACACACAAAACACATCTTTGTTATTTTCTTTTTTATCACATCTCCCTTATCTCTCTTTTCAGTTACAATAAACTCAAACCTACCATTTTTCTTTTGCTTTCCAGGAGGTTATAATCATTATTGAATCTATACAAATGCTATACCAAAACAGGCAATTAATCTTGTTTCTTTTTCCTTTGTTTTTAATAGGAAACAGGATTTTCTGACAAAGTCACATGTTCCTAGACATAACAGAAAACTTCTGTTCTTTTTTTATTATGTCTATATTTTCCTGAATGTATCCTAACAGTATTTACCTCATGGGTGAATCTCATATAACTGGATCAATTCCTTTAATAACTGAGTAGTACTAAAAATTCACATAGTCACTGAAAGACCTCAGAGACCATTTCACCTCAAAAAAAAGATACTTTAAAAGAAGGATGCTCAGGGCTCCTGGGTGGCTCAGTCAGTTAAGCATCTGCCTTAGGCTCAGGTCATGATCTCAGGGCCCTGGGATGGAGCCTGACATCAGACTCCCTACTCGGCGGGGAGCCTGCTTCTCCCTCTCCCCCTGCCTGCCACCCTCCTGCTTGTGCTCTCTCTCTGTCAAAAAATAAATAAAATCTTTAAAAAAATTTTTTTAAAAAAGGGTGCTTAAGAAATATTCATTTATGGGGCGCCTGGGTGGCTCAGTCGTTAAGTGTCTGCCTTCGGCTCAGGTCATGATCCCGGGGTCCTGGGATCGAGCCCCGCATTGGGCTCCCTGCTCCGCGGGAAGCCTGCTTCTCCCTCTCCCACTCCCCTGCTTGTGTTCCCTCTCTTGCGGTCTCTCTCTCTCTGTCAAATAAATAAATAAAATCTTAAAAAAAAAAAAAAAGAAATATTCATTTATGTACCACTGTCATAGTAGTAAGTGAAGGAATATGAGCTTTAGTTTTAATAAGCCAATCCAGTCATAGATTCTTAAGTATATTAGATTTAATGTGTATAAACTGAATAAGGAATTAGAGTCAACTCCTAATCTGAGACATCTTCCCTTACACAAGAGAGTAAGTCACTGAAATATATCAACAGTAGTTTCGAAATGGATCAAGAGTCCCTCTCCGTGACTGAAAACACATGGCAACTAATTGCAGTGTTGGCAGTACAGTCATCAACTAATCACAGAACTGGGCTGGGTCCTGTACCGAAGGAGAAAGAGATTACCGGGTTGACTGATAAAACCGGAATATGACTGACTATATCCATATATATATATTCTATAATAGAAGTAATATATCAACACTGAATTTCCTACAGTTGATAACTGTTCTGTGGTTATGTAAGTCAGTGTTCTTGTCCTTTGGAAACACAGACTGAAGTATTAAAGGGTAAAGGTACATGATTTAAATAATTATTCTTCCCATTTTTCTGTAAGTTTAGAATTATTCCTAAGTAAAAAGTCAAAACAAAACAAAACAACAAACCTTCATTCTTATAGGTTGGGTATTTGGGAGTAAATAATTGTATACGGGTTTTCTATAGCCAGTTGGGCTAGAAGCCATAACTTCCTCACCTGTACTTATGATGGAAAAACAATGGAGCATACATTATTCACCCTTTTTAATTTTGTGTATGTTTGGGTATAGCTTTTATTTATTTATGTATGTATGTATTTATTTATGTTATGTTAATCACTGTACATCATTAGTTTTTGATGTAGTGTTCCATGATTCATTGTTTCGTATAACACCCAGTGCTCCATTCAGTACGTGCCCTCCTTAATACCCATCACCAGACTAACCCATCCCCCCACCCCCGTCCCCTCTAGAACCCTCAGTTTGTTTCTCAGAGTCCATAGCCTCTCATGTTAGATGAGGTGTTGTGTATCCAAAGCTAAGGTTCTGGTATAATTACAGTAAAAAAAAAAAAAAATGTGTCTTTCTTCCTTGATAACTTAAGTTTCTTTGTCTTTACATAACCCATCATAACCAGGATTAAATCTATTGTGCCTCAGTTCAAGAACGCAAATAAAGTTATAAATCTGAGGAAACAAGTATCTCTGTTTAGAATACAATAAAATATTTTTTGAAGGTATGTAATTCTTTCAGTCATATTTTTAACTGCTGTTATTAAGTTACCCTTCAGCATACAAAGTTGCCCTTTTTATTTTTAAAAATGCTTATCAAGTCTTGACATATAAAAGTAATGTCAGCAAATCCACAACACTCTTTGAATGTCTTATCTTTTAAATGGCATGGCTAAACGTCTAAACACAAGACTGAAAAGCTAGGCTGCAATTCTATTCTAGTTTTATCACCAATACACTATCAGAACTTAAAAATAGTCACAAGTTTTATACTATTGTTTCTTCAACTGTGGGATTCAACTATGTAACAGATGATGGGAATAAAGATATGCAGTTGAAGAACCAAATACATTTCTCCAGGGAATCTTCACTCTTTAATGATCATGCAAAGGATCCATTTTAAGTTTTAGATAAACAGAGTATCTCACATTAGCTTGATACTGCTCCAGAATCACATGGCCTGGAAATTCTGGCTCAGGCACAGATGCAAACTTCTTGATAATGTCTTCAAGTGCTTGGAGCCCAGCCATCCGCAGCTGATTACTATGATCTGTTGCAGCCATGAATGCCATGCGAATCAGGTCAGAGAGATGAAGTACCAACAGGTCATCTAAAAATAAAAAAAGAAGGCAAAAAGGAAAACTCTAAAAATAGATATTACAACACAAAAATATGAAATGAAATAAACCTCTTTAAAAAAGCACTTATGTTTGGGGCACCTGGATGGCTCAGTAAGTTAAGTGTGTGCCTTCAGCTCAGGTCATGATCCCAGGGTCCTGGGATCAAGCCCTGCATCAGGCTCCCTGCTCAGTGGGGAGTCTGCTTCTCCTTCTCCTTCTGCCTGCCGCTCCCCCTGCTTGTGCTCTCTCCCTCTCTGTCAAATAAATAAATAAAATCTTAAAAAAACCACTTATGTTCCACATATTTCACTATGTCTAAAAATAACAAAGATACACTTTCAAGAAAGCTCGTGTATCATAATTTCTCAAGAATACTGGTAAACCTTTACCCAATATGGTAATATAGATGACATTATTGGATGTACAATAGCATTTGGAGCAAAATAACTATAATAACTTTCCCCAAAGGAGTTTGTAATTCTTTTAGAATAGGATTGGCAGATTTTTCCTGTAAAGAACTAGATACTTTTGGTTTTGCTGGCTATATAATTTCTATCACAACTACTCAACTCTGCTGTTGTAGAATGAAAATAGTCATAGATCACGTGGATATAAATGGGTATGCTGTGTTCCAATAAAACTTTATTTAAAAAAAACAGGCTATGGTCTGGATTTGGACTGTAGGAAGTAGTTTTCCAACCTCTACTCTGGAAAAGACTTTTATAATGACAAGATGTAGAAAAGGGAAGTCTTTTTCCTTTTAGAGTAAAGGCTACCCCAGATCTTAAGCTTAAAAGCAAGTCTCAAAAGGATTCAAAAGATACCAAGTAATTTAACTACATCCCAGAACAAAGTCCAACATATTTAAAGGAATACAACAAAATCCAGCCCTACTACTATAAAATCTGCAAATCTGGCATGTAATAAAAAATTACCAGGGATGCAAAGAAGTAAGAAAATATATCTTGCAACAAGGGAAAAAAAACCCCCAGTGAATAGAAACAGATCCAGAAATGAAAAAGGTGATGAAATTAGCAGACAGGGAGCCTAAAATAGTTATCATAAATATGTTGTCTATATTCAAGAAAGAAAACAAAAACCTGAACATATTGAAGAGAGAAGTATTGAAGAGAGAAGGGAACCACAATGAGTCTTGTAGAAATGAAAAAATAAAAAATGACAAATATACTGGATAAGATTATTAGTGATTAGATACTGAAGAAGAAAAGATTGGTGAACTTAAAGAACTAGCAACTGAAGTTATCTAAAGACTTTATCAAGCTCAAGTACTCTAAAATTCTTCAGGAGGCTGCAAGACTCCCAAAGTCTTTTTGAAGCAGTGGCAATCTGTGGCTCAGCTGGATTCCCAAACAGCTCCTATTTAAACAGGTTTTTGTGGTTATTGCTATTGTGAAGGTTATAAGACAAGTACGGTCTAATTTTTTTCATGTGCCTACCTAAAATTCCAATTTTAGAATCTTAAATTTAAAAAAGAACATTTACTGGCTTGGGGAAGAGGAACAAAGGAGAGAGAGAGAAAAAAAAAAATTGACTAGAAGCCCCCAATACTTCCTCATCTAAGGGAGGCAAAAACACACCATCAATAAAAATCAGGTATAATGAACTACTGCCAGAAGTTGGGAGGAAATTTCCAAGGCAGATGGAACTGGATTAAAATGAGCCTATTCATATTACGCCAACCGAAAAGTAAATAAAAAGATCCATTACTCCTCCAGTACTCTCTGTTACCTAATTAAAAAGGTCTAGAATGATAGCAATCTACCAACCAAAACTAGGCAATTATTCCCGAAAGTACTGTCACTTCTCTACACAAATCTCTACTTCCAACTTTTCTTAAGTCAAGATGTCTTTTTTCCAAATCCAAGGAGATAAACTCCCAGAGCAGGGGAATGGGAAGGGGCAAGAAGCAGGAACTCTAAAATGGGGAGGGAAGTAGGGGGCTGTTCGAGGTTTATTATATTCCGGGAGCAGTAGTTCCATACAACTAAAGCTCAGTGGATACAAAGGGGGATAAGGATGATAAAGGAAGAGCCTGGATAGCACATTTATTTGGTCTATAACTTTGAAAAATACATGCTGACATGATTGTTCAGAATAGCAGGCAATGGGAACTAGAAAGGATCCTGTTTCAGTCCAGCAGAACAAAGCATGTCAGATACTGGAATCTAGGTTGGAAAGCTGTTATATCAGCTTACCATCCAGCTACCAATGTGAAGTACCAGTAAACAAAGACCAAGAATATGGGCAATCCACCCACACACACACTGTGAGCAAATTTCAAGTAGGGAGAGCGCTCTCCCCTCTTTCAAGGATATATAAACAAATAAGCCTATGAAGAAAACACATGCAGGCAAAATAAAGATTCTGAAGATTCAGAAAGAGCTAATCTCAAAAACAATTTTCTATATAAATCCGAATAAAATATAGAAAATCACTTGGCATCTCAATAGAAGGCAAAAAATCATGGCTGCTACCGAATAAGAACAGAAAATCATAAAGAGTCAAAAGGATATGATATAATGAAGGCAGAAAAAAGACAAAAAATTAAGGGAAAACTAAAAACAAAATAAGACTTAAGACCCACTATGGGGGCAGAAAACAGTAAAACATTATCAATGGTATAAAGGGAAAATTTGTGAGGATCTCTGAGAATGCAGGCAAAAGACAAGATACAAACAAAGAGAGAAAAAGCATTAAATACAAAGAAAGGAAAGCCAACCTAAGGATCTTCACTATTCCCTAAATGTCATATCACACTTATACTTCCATGCCTTTGAAATTCTCTTTACTTTTGGGGTGCCTGGGTAGCTCAGTTGGTTAAGCGTCTGACTTTTGATTTCAGCTCAGGTTATGATCTCAGGGTCATGAGATCGAGCCCCGTGGCAGGCTCCTCGCTCACCACAGAATCTACCTAAGATTCTCTCTCCCTCTCATCCTCCCCCTCACCCCATTCACGCTTGCATGCATGTGCGTGCACGCTTTCTCTTTAAAATAAATAAATAAAATCTAAAGCAAACAAATTATCTTACTTTCTTTGCTTGCAATAAACCAGTGTGGTAAGCAGAATAGTGGTGCTCCAATATGTCTATAACTTAATCCCTACAACCTGTGAATATGTTAACTTACATAGCAAAAGGGGGTTTGTAGATGTGATTAAGGTTATGGGCTCTGAAATGGAGATTATCCCAAATTTAACAGGTGGCCCAATCTAATCACATGAGCCTTAAAAGTAGAGCACCGCTCCTGACTATGGTCACAGCCATGTGACAGGTAAAGAAGGATCACGGAGAGAGTTGGTGTTGGCTTTGAGGGGGCCATCTCCAAGAGATAGAGAGAGGGGGCCACCACCAAGCAATGCAGACAGCCTATAGAAGCCGAGAAGAAAAGACTCCTGGAAAGCCTCCAGAAAGGAATGCAGCCCTGCTGATACCTTGATTTTAGCCCAGTGAGACTCATGTTGGACTTTCTGACCTATAAGAACAGTAAGATAAACAATGTGTGTTGTTTTAAGCCACTGAATTTGTGGTCATTTGTTACAGCAGCAATAGAAAACTAATACAACCAGCTTCTTCTACCTGGAAAATCTTTTCTCTGCCTTTAAAATCCAGTTTCAAAATCACCTTTTCTGTGAGATCTTCCCTGGCTCTTCAGAAAATGCATACTACTTTTTTATGTCCCCAAAACACTCCGTCATACCACTATTGGGACATATAATTGTTTGAGAGATAAGTCTTCTAGACTAGAAAATCTTCAAGGATATGGGCTATGTTTTTTTCTTCTTCATGTAGCAAAGAATAGGGTTTGGTAAATATTTGATAAATAATGGCATGAATAAGGACACTGTGTTCATGATATACTGTGCTTTGCTGATAACCGTACATTCAGATTCACATTTTATACGTGGAGTACCAGTTTTACTTTTGGTTTGTTTTTTAATCCATTTTTGAGTTTTAGTAAACTGAAAGGCATTTAGTAATCAAGTAAACTAAATGGAGTTTTAATGTATAGACTTCAATACTATTAGTACACACAATTTGTTTTTACATGTGTAAAAAAAAAAAAATGAGAGGGTGACAAAGAGACAACAAAGTAAAAGACAGAGAGTCTATTATTCTTCCATCATTCTCAGCTCTGGGTCTCCTCATCTGTAAAATGAGGATATTGCACCTGATGATCTCTTTATGAACTCCCTGTAATATCTGATCCAGGGAATGATGGGATATAAAAAGCTTACAAAAGATAAAAAACAGTGTTGAGTTTCAGTAACAGTTTTCACCTTTTCAAAAATACCTAGTAGCATTTCTGAAATCTGAAAGTTTGAGTTGGCATTCATGAGTTCTGACATTCTCCATGGCTGGGACTGCAAAACTCCCTTTACTTACGCACCTTAAAGTTTTGCCATCTCTTTTACGCTTAACTGCTAAACTAGGACACAGTACAAAGGATATGTAAGTTACTGCCATCGTTATCTTTAGGGCACATGATTAAGATACATCTACCTTATCATAGACATATACCTTTGGACCATTGTCTTCAACTTATCTTCTAAATATAGGTCAGAAGACAGGTAGTATGCTTAGGGGACAGAAAACAAGGTAAAAGGAGCTTATAAGAAATGAAAGGCAGAGTCTAAAGCATGTTACATAGCAGCAAACCTGTATTTGAAACCTACAAAAATACTCCGGGGAAAAGAAGTATTGATTTTAAATTTACTTGTAGGGTTTCGTAGCTTAGCAGAACGTGCCATGGCAAGATCGAAGTGGGCCTGGTCCGCATTCTCACACAAATTGATGATTCGGCACAGGCAATCTGCAGCGAACACCCGAGTGGCCCAGCGAGGTGCCACGAAGGGCTTTGATTTATCTTCTTCACCTAGTGTGGTGAACATGGTATCATCATCCATCTCATCTTTCTTCTCAGATTCCTCATCTTTTCCACTACTTAAGGGAGTTGCAGTGCTCATATCTATAACAAAAATGAAGCATATTATGACAAGCTCACATACAGCAAAAATGATGCTTTAGAACTTGCATTAATGTTACAAGATTTCTAATAAAAAAGGACTAAATTCTCACTCCTTTGAAAACAGTAGAATTGGCAAGTTTTTTTTAAGTCAATCAGAAAGCAAAGAAAGGATAACATAAAAGTGTTTTTACATATTTCACTAGTTTTACATACTATGTTGAATACAGAGTAACCTGGGATTTTTATATACGAAAATTTAGTGTGAATTTAGTTATTTCCCCCAAATCAAAGAAAGCTCATTAGTTTGTAATATAATTTAGCCTTCAACATTTATACAGGGATTTATAGATTAAAATTTATTAGCATTTTTAAATGTAAGCTCATATACATATATATATATATATATATCTTTTTTTGTTTACATATACAGATATATACCAGAGGTAAAACAGTCATTATTTTAAGAACATACTTTATATATTAAATACATACCACTAGAAGCTGCCAGGACATCTTTACAAAGCATTAGCCAGTGGGAAAGTTTCTCTACAGCCAGTGATGAAAGCATATGACCCAAAGTATCATGAATATCAGAACATAATTTTCTATCTGTCTCCCGGTCTAGCATTCCAAAAAGAAGTCCCTCAAGACCAGTTTCTGTTATATTAACACCTTGGTGCCGGCAGTGGATATCACTTCGAGAACTGACTCCAGGTGCAAAAGGATTGACATCTGAAAAGCAATTTTTACAAATGAACTTGTATAGAATTTTGTTGTATACTACAGGTAACAATTATGTTAAAGACCAAGGCTTACATGTAAATTCACGATTACAACAAAACAAGCTAGCTATACTAGAATTTATGTTCTCCAGCTTACATATCCTTAGGTTTAGAGAATCTGATAATAAAGGTAAAACTCTGATCCTTAAGACTGATTATTTTGAGGTATTTTAAACAAATCTCCAGGGAATGCTCAATAAATATACATTTCTTTCTAAAAAAGAGAAAGTATGGGAATGAGACATATTTCTAAGTAAAATCTACTTAGATTTAATGGACTGAAAAATAATTATTGTATATTTGTTGGAAGAACAAAGTGAAATTTATTCAGTCTTATAGTTTAGGTTTTTAAAAATCTATAAAGCCAGAACACAAATTATAAATGGATTATGTCCTAAAAGATCATTTAAAAACTGGGAAAATCCTTTCCAAGAATCATACAATCAAAAAGTCATATTGAGTGGGGAGATGGATAAAATAGGTGGAGGGGTTTAAGAAGCACAAACCTCAAGCTAAAAAATAAGTAAGTCACAGGGTTGAGAAGTACAGCATAGGGCATATAGTCAATAGTATTGTAATAACATATAATGACAGATGGTGACTACACTTGTCACAGTGCACACTGCATCAAGTACAGAATTGTGGAATCACTATGTTGTACACCTGAAACTAATATAACATTGTATGTCAGTTATACTTCAATTAAAAAAGTAATATTGTCACAAAATAGTAGTTAAATGTCTTGCTTTATCTGAAAATCTTTTTGTTCTTAGAAACAGCAGAAGTTGTACAACTAGCAACCTTAAGAAGGAATACTATGAGGCTCTGAAGACTGAAGCCCTTTGAACCTTGAAGACAGTGAAACAAAGGGATGTAAACTGAAAGTGGCTCTTTTAGTTGAGTCACTCCAAAGACAAAATAAGGGCAAGTTTGCAGAAAATAGCCAGTGAGAGGAGCTCAAATAGTAGTAAAAGTCAAAAGCTTTGATTCCAAGGAAAGAGAACATTAGTGCGAAATTAGGCATAGAGGCCTATTTTTCACTTAGCAGCTGATAGTAACTATGTTCCCATATCAGGAATTATACTTCTACAACATTAATTTTCATAGCTACCTAGCAAACTAAAAAAAAAAAAAAAAAAACAGAGAGAGAGAACATTGATTGATCACTGAGGATAAATTCCTAAAAGGGGAATCACTAGGTCAAGGGTAAGCTGACAAAAAATACTGACAAATCCAGAAAATTTGTATGACTTTACATTTCTTTCTACCAGCACTATAAGATATTTCTCTTTTATTCATACCTCTCTCAGTGCTGGTTATAATCATTATTTTTAATTTGGTCAGTTTTATAGAAGAAAAATGCTATCTTATGATTGTATTGACTTGTAATTATTTAATCACTGGAGGTTGAAAATATTTCATATGTTGACATTTCTTCTTTGATAAAACATGTTTCTTATGCTCTCATGATTTTCTATAGATGCAGAAGAGAGTTAACATAGCAGGCCTGAGATGACTTAGTAAGGCCTAAAATTCAGATTAGCTCTCAGCTAGCATCCTGGTGAACTGGGTTTCAGGAGGGTTCCCACCATTTCCTGGTCAAAGTGGCTCACTATGCCTAAACCGTTTGTACAAACGGTATGGTTTATGCTGAACACCTGCTTGCCTTTTAAAGTCTGGACTTTTGGAACATGTTAGGCAGACCATGCCTAGTCACCCAGAGCCCAATAAAAACCTTGGGCACCGAGCCCCTAACAAGGTTCCATGGTAGACATTTCATATGTTGTTAAGACTCATTGCTGGGGAGTCAAGCAGCTCCTGCGTGACTTCATGGGGCGTGGGCTCTTGGAAACCTGCACCTGGTTTGCTCCAGAATTCACACCAAGTGCCTTTTCCCTCTGCAAATTTTGCTTTGTATCCAGTTGCTGTAATAAATCATAGCCATAAGCATGATTATAATGCTAAGTCCTTCTAGTGCATCATCAAACCTCGGGGTGGTCTTAGGACCCCCAACACATTAAGTTTTAAAAACATTAAAATGTAAACATGCACACTTCAATAAATAAAATAAATTAATAAATATATTTTGCAAGTACTTCCCCTCTTAGTTTGTCTCTCAATTTTGATTATGGTGACTGAGGAGTATAAGTTTTAAAATATTGTATGTACTCAGGAGAATTCTATAATTATTTTTGGTGCTATGTTTTCTCTCTAAAAAGCAATAGTATTTACTGTATAAATAACTTCTTTCACATTCTGCAATACAGTATATTTGTTAATAGAGCTCTTATACTACCCTAAAATTGAAGTTATTTTAGTATCTTGCTTCTTAGTACCCAAGCAACTTCTATGCATTAGAAAGCTCCTATGAGTAAAAGTTTTCTCTCACAATAGGGGAAATTATTTCAGTTAAGCTCTGAAAAAGCTCCCAAGCAACCTATCCCTAGAGACCAAAAGGCCAGCTATGAAATTCAAGCTATACTTAAAACCTCCCAAAAAGCAGAAAGAACTAAAGAAAGCAAAGATCTATCTTTTGCTACCCAAACACCTACTGACATTTCTTTTATTGGTTACTCTAGCTTTCCCTTCTTGAGGAAAAGTTACATCACAAAGAGTCAACTAGTATCAGAGACTGGAAGCTTTCAGGTACCCCCAAAATAGGTCATTTCTCTTTCCAAAAGTCTATTAGTGATACAAAGCAAAATCCTTAGAGTTAGTTATCCATTATATAACTCAATCATCCTGAAGGGATGGCACAAGTACCTTGATACTAAATGCTATTTACTTTTTTTTTTTTAGCTCCAAACCTTAAAAAAGGTAAAAGTGTAAAATTACCAAGAAAATAATACTAGAATTTTTGTTTTATTTTATTTATTTATTTTTTAAAGATTTTATTTATTTATTTGACAGAGAGAGACACAGTGAGAGAGGGAACACAAGCAGGGGGAGTGGGAGAAGGAGAAGTAGGCTTCCTGCTGAGCAGGGAGCCCGATGCGGGGCTTGATCCCAGAGCCCTGGGATCATGACCTGAGCTGAAGGCAGACGCTTAACGACTGAGCCACCCAGGCGCCCTGATACTGGAATTTTTAAAGTGATAATGGTTTTGTATTTAACTTAAAAGAATAAGAAGATTGACCATACTTGAAAGCAAAAATGTTATTTAAAGAGTAATACTCATTTGAAATGTTAAGTATTTAAACAAAAAGAATATTGACTAATAAAGTAACTTACGAGTACCAGGGTTTTCCTTGTCGCCTGCATTTTTTGCTAGGCTCATGGCATATTCACATACTTCAGCTGCTTCTCTTTGTGCAAGCTGCCGGAGACAAGCCACAGCAGCTCGGCGAAGTAGCAAATGGGAACTACATAAGTGAACCTGGAAACCATAACATATTAGACAATTCTTTAAAAAACTGCAATCTCATTTGCCTAACGAATATGTATTAACACCTTACTTGTGAAGAGGCTCTTCATTTAACAACATCAGCTGTTAAATATATAGTCAAATAAAGGACTTTTGGAAAAATAATACCAATAAATTGTATAAAGAATAGTTTAGTGGCCAAAATAACTGTCTCAAGACCTGGTTGCTAAAGATGATACAATATACTTCCATGAAAATCCAGAAGAATCTCTTGCACATCTTATTTGACCCGTGGTCCTACTAAATGTTGTCATCTAAATTTTTTAAGTGCATGGAGATTGTATGTAGTCAATGAAAAGTTAGGAGGCAGAGCACACAGCAAGAATTGAAGGAAAAGAAGGGTATTTATTAAAATAAAAAATAAAATCAAGCAAACATAAACACCTGGAAAGAATTCTAAAATGGGCCCTTTTGGAATAGAACTGTTTTTAATCTCAAAAGTTCCTGAAAAAATCAATGTAGTACACTTTAATACATGAAGGAAAGTAAAGACACAGCACAACATAATGATTAAGAGCTCAGGCTCTGGTTGCTAGACTGGATTTGAGTCTTGCTTGTCACTGACTCCCGTGTGACCTTATTTGTTTTTTTTTTTTTTTTAAGATTTTATTTATTTATTTGAGAGAGAGAGACAGAGAGAGAGAGCATGAGAGGGGGGAGGGTCAGAGGGAGAAGCAGACTCCCTGCCGAGCAGGGAGCCCGATGCGGGGACTCGATCCCGGGACTCCAGGATCATGACCTGAGCCAAAGGCAGTCGCTTAACCAACTGAGCCACCCAGGCGCCCCCCGTGTGACCTTAGACAAGTTATTTAACCTTTCTGTGCCTTATTTGCCATATGCAAAATGTGGAATACAGTGAAAATAAAATAAGTTAATACAAGTATTTTCCTTACAACAGTGATAGAGACATGGTATTTGCTCATTATATATTAGCTATTATCATTATTACTATATTATTATTATAATAATATCATTATTACTATTATTATCACTATCATATTACTATAAATCTGACTCATCAAGAAAATATTAAATTATGTTCCATGTGCTTGCTTTTTAAGCAAGGAGATAAGTAATATATTTAGAAAAAAATCTCATCCAGAAATAGTGGAGGGGGGGAATAATTATATGGAATACACCACCTCTTCACAATGCTAGATAGTATATTTTTATACTACCAATATAGCATTTGTAATTCAAGATATATTTGCATAAAATTTATAGCCCATAAAATTTATACCAAGTATTAAAAAATATATATATATGTGTGTGTGTGTATAATTGAGGAGAGAAAACCTTTTTATTTATTTATTTATTTTTAAAGATTTTATTTATTTGACAGGAAGAGAGACAGAGAGAGTAGGAACACAAGCAGGGGGAGTGGGAGAGGGAGAAGCAGGCTTCCCGCGGAGCAGGGAGCCCGATGCGGGGCTTGATCCCAGGACCCTGGGACCATGACCTGAGCCAAAGGCAGATGCTTAATGACCAAGCCACCCAGGCGCCCCCTGACTTTTTTTTCAATAAAACGTTTTATTCACTTCATTCCTTAAATGAAGACATTTTGGAACTTCCAAATATCCTATAACTAGAAATCTTAAGCATGGTCATATGAGATGGGAAGAACAAGTCAGTCGCTCAGAGTTTTTGCCTTTTTATGTGTACAATGAGGACAATATCTGCTCTATCTTATATAATTGTGGTAAGAACACCATACAAATTTAATTTAGTTGCAACTAAATAGAAGTGTAGCTAAGAGCAGTGCCTGACTGGCTCAGTAGGTGGAACATGCAACTCTTGATCCTGGGGTCAAGCCCCACGTTGGGCACAGAGTTTACTTAAAAAAATTTTTTTTAATCTAAAAAAAACAACAAAAAAAGAATTGTAGATGAGAAAATACACTCGACAAATACTGACTGGCAGAGACAAAGAGAAAAAAAGCTGTTTTGTTTACCAAGTCTTTTCAAAAACTCCATTTTAATGATTCTGAGGCGTATCTTTTTCCATTTTAACATCTCTAATATTAGAGATGCAAATTACAATTGATGGTGTCTTACAGTCACTATAAACCAGGTAAAAGTAAAGACATATTTGTTTGACAACTTTCCCCTGACACCTTTTGGTAAAAGCCACAAAATAAAGAATAAAACATTAAATTTGATAAAAATATGTGGCTTCCTCATGGTCCTTTCTAGCCCCTTGGAGATAATCACAGTCTATGGTGACATCCATCATTATAGTTTCATTTAGCCAGTTCTTGAACCTTATATAATTGGAACCATGTAGTGTGCTCTCTTCTGTGCCTGGCGACTTGTCTGTGAGATTCACCCATGTGATTACATTCCACAGTTCATTTTCATTGCTGTGTAGTATTCTGTTGAATAATTGTATCACTCTTTATCCACTGCTGACTGGTAGACAGGTCATTTCTGTGTTTTGGCTATTATGAATAACCCAGCAGTGAATATTCCTGTACATGTATTTTGGCAGATATGCACATGTATTTCTGTCAGGTGTTTACTTAAGAGTGAAGTTTCTGGGTCACAGCATATGCGTATATTCAACTATTTTAGGTTATGCCGAATTATTTTCCAAAGAAGCTTGTTTTTCTTAGAATCCACAAACCTCAGGAACATTGTGTTGCTTGCTCCTACAGTAGACCTCCACCATCCTATAAAAATGCCTGTTATTGGGCCCCTGGGTGGCTCAGTCGTTAAGCGTCTGCCATCTGCTCAGGTCATGATCCCAGGGTCCTGGGATCGAGCCCTACATCGGGCTCCCTGCTCCGCGGGAAGCCTGCTTCTCCCTCTCCCACTCCCCCTGCTTGTGTTCCCTCTCTTGCTGTCTCTCTCTCTGTCAAATAAATAAATAAAATCTTTTTTAAAAAAATGCCTGTAATTTTACACTGTATGTCACCTTGCTATCCCTTGTTGTGCCCACCATATACACATCCCGGACAATGAGACCCCCCGGCTCTGACAGTGATGACCTGGGCATTCAGCTCAAGTCTTTCTCTCACTGACATTTCCTACAATTATCCCAGATGACCTAAATGCCTATGTGTGGAATACTTCTGTCAGGACAGGAGAACGCATAACTGTGGTCACATGGTATAAAAAGCAGTTGCTGGGGCACGTGGGGTGCTCGGTCAGTTAAGTGTCTGACTCTTGATTTCAGCTCAGCTCATGATCTCAGGGTTGATGGGCATGGAGCCTGCTTAAGATTCTACCTCTCCCTTGCCCCACTCTTGCTTGTGCATGCACACGCACGCACACACACAACTCTTTCTCTCTCTCCCTCTCTCAAAAAAAACCCAAAAAAAACAAACAGTTGCTTGCCAAGAGGGAAATAACAGTAAGTCAGAGTGGTGGTTTTTCTTCCAAAGACACATTTTGAATAGTTCTAACATCATACAAATTTTAATACTTCTATACCATTTAAAGATTACTATGGTGAAACTCACCTCTCAATACATTTGCTGGAAAAAAAAATCACATTTCATTTGTGTTAGGTATTACATGTGGTATCACATAACATTGCCATTTTTGATGGAAATGATTGAGCAGAAATGAAAACAAAATTCATAAGAATCTTAACTGATTTCTAATTTGGATGAACCCATGTGTGGACTATTTTTCAGTGTCAAAAGAACTGGTAACAGAGACCACATGGGGGCTTTCAGCAATGTGGAAACAAGATGACCCCTTGAATGACCCATTTTCTCATCTCTATCCTGCCATATCATCTCCTTCCAACCAGTTACCTGTAATCTCACTACTTAGCCTTTTGGAGAGGGTTCAGGAAAGGTCTTGAACATGCCTTGTAATAAAACCCTTGGTGTTCTGCTAAGGAAATCAGTTTTGAGGCATTATCTCGTGTTAATACACAGAAAGCTCATTGCGTAGCCTATGTTTATTGATAACCTCCACTGAGATAAGGAAATTCACACTATTACTTTACCAGATCCTCTTAAATGTGTTCCATCTCATAAGGTCAACCTCCACAGTATAATTCTATTTAAGGAGAAAAAAAGTGCAGAGAGGAACAAGACTAAAGCTAAAGAGTGTCTGTTTTCATCACGTTTGTCAGTTATCTAAGTTGTATCACGTAACAGCTTGCTCATTCATGTAGAGCCACCTTGCTCAAGAGATGTCATCAATGCCTTCAGAGGCTAGACATTAGACCAGGGTTTTTGGCAGGATGCTACACATCTTTTTGCAGAGTGCAATCAGGCGTGAACTATCCATCAACTATTTTCCTTGTGAATGTTTCCTGTACACAATTCACGTGCAACTGGTTTCTGCCCTGAAGCACACTCAGATTCTTTGATGGTCTAGGACTGGTTCAGGTCCCCCTGGTCTACGGTGAAACACGAGAAAATCTTGTTGCATAAGTTGAATAAACCACATCGGATCTAACACCTAGTATGTTGGCCCTTCCCTTCCTTCATCTCATCCTCAATAACCTTCTCCTCCCTTTATGTGAGCAATATCCTCCCATGGTTATATCTATCTTTCTTTCTCCCTATATATCGGCCTCCTGCTGTCTTTTCCTTCCTCCTTTATCCAAATGAGACCTCATAATGCATTATTATTTTAGCACTGTCTTGTTAACATCTTTCTTTCTTTTTTTTTTTTAAGATTTTATTTATTTATTTGAGAGACAGAATGAGAGAGAGAGAGCACATGACAGGGGGGAGGGTCAGAGGGAGAAGCAGACCCCCTGCCGAGCAAGGAGCCCGATATGGGACTCGATCCCGGGACTCCAGGATCATGACCTGAGCCGAAGGCAGTCGCTCAACCAACTGAGCTACCCAGGCGCCCAACATCTTTATTTCTTTCATCCTGCTATCATTTAAGTGAATCTGCTTGGCCAAAGTCCAACTATGAATGTATCAAAGTATCTGGCTGCTCAATGGTTGGTTATAGGTGCTGAAGAAAAATCTTACAAGGTGAACTGCTACCATCATGATTCACACAATGGAGCCAAAAAAGGGTCACTACCCTCTGCTGAACCCTCAGTACTACCACAGAATCTTCTATTTCTCCAGTTAGTCCAATCTCCCACATTCCACTCTTCTCAAACTTCTTGCCCTCTTCTTTGCTCCCTCACTCATAAAACTTATCTTCCCTATTACTTGATTAAGAAAGTAAAAGTCATTAGATGATAGCTCCCCCAACTCCCAGCCACCAAATCCAAAAACCCACCTCTACCTACACTCATCCTCTCCTCTTTTCTTCATGTTGCACTGGGAGAGACATTCTCTTACTTGTGCCCTGGAAACTCCATCCCATCAGAAACCCTGGATGATTATCCACTCTGCCCCACAACTTAAACTCTCCCACTCTACTGGTTCCATCTCTTCAGCATTTAAGCCCTCACTCCTCACTACTGTAGGAGAAAAAGTCTTGCCTGACCCCATCACTCCTTTGACCTATGGCCCTCAGTCCTCTCCTATCAAGTCAACTTCGGAATGAAGTTTCTATTCATAGCCCAGTGTATATGGGCTTCCATTTGTAACCACTCTGCTAGACGAACTCTTGCTAAAGACACCATGTGACAAAAGTCAAAGGGCACATTATGGCTCTCATCTTGATCTCTCAACAAATATGTTATATAGCTGACAACTCCTCTACTCCACTTGGCTTCTGTGAACACTACAAACTCTATTTTTCCTTTAATCTTTCAGATTGCTTCATAGTTTTCCTGATTCTTTTTCTTTTCCTTTTATAGGCTGGGTTCCTCATTCAGCATTCTCTCCCTGGTGATCTTAACTACTCCTGTCTTTATTTCCCATCTAAATTCTTATGCCTCTCAAATTTAAGTTTCCAACCAAATTTCTCTTTTCTGAGCTCCAGACCATGAAACTACCAATTATCTAAAACTGAATTAATTATATCCACTCTTCCCAACTTCTTCCTATTCCAGTGTTACCAATCTCAGGAAATTATATTTCTATGTTCAAGTCAGAACGTGGATTACATCCTTCTCTCTTTTCCTTATGGCCAATTAATCAACAGATTCTACTGATTCTTCCTCTTTTTTTCTTTTTTAAAGATTTTATTTATTTATTATTATTTTTTATTTATTTATTTTTTTAAAGATTTTATTTATTTGAGAGAGAGAGAGTGAGAGACAGGGAGCACGAGAGGGAAGAGGGCAGAGGGAGAAGCAGACCCCCTGCTGAGCAGGGAGCCCGATGCGGGACTCGATCCTGGGACTCCAGGATCATGACCTGAGCCGAAGGCAGTTGCTTAACCAACTGAGCCACCCAGGCGCCCAAGATTTTATTTATTTGAGAGAGAAAGAAAGTGAGAAACAGAGCACGAGTGGAGGGGGAGGGGCAGAGGGAGAGGGAGAAGCAGACTCCCTGCTAAGCAAGGAACTTGATCCCAGGACCGCGGGATCATGACCTGAGCTGAAGGCCGACACTTAACTGACTGAGCCACCCAGGTGTCCCCACTGATTCTTCCTCTTAAATATCACTCAATTCTATTTATTTTTCCCTATTCAAATTGCTGCCTATATAGAGCAAGTCATTATCACCTCCCTCCTAGAGCACCATAATTCTCAAAGTCTGGAGTTTAATACATCTAGAAAGCCTGCATGATCTCTCACCTGGCTAAGTGTCCAGTCTCATTCCATGCCCAGGCCCCACCCACCCCTTCTCTCTCAGCCCTCACCACACCAACTAAACAGCTTCTCAAATGTGTCACATTCCTTCCCATTTGGGGGCCTTTCATATATTTTTCCGTCTGCCTAAAAATAAGTGCTGTCTATTGTAATATTATGCTTTCTCCTGAACTAACTCCTATTTGTCCTGCAGATCACACCTTCAGTATCATTTTTTCAGGTAAATCTTTTCTGAATGCCTGGATTCTGACAGGCTCCCCTGTTATGTGTTTTCCTATAGCCTCTTCTAGCACTTATCTGTTTTTTGTGTTTTTTTATTAAAGATTTTATTTATTTATTTGACAGAGAGAGACACAGCGAGAGAGGGAACACAAGCAGGTGGAGAGGGAGAGGGAGAAGCAGACCTCCTACTGAGCAGGGAGCCTGATGCGGGGCTCGATCCCAGGACCCTGAGATCATGACCTGAGCTGAAGGCAGACGTTTAATGACGGAGCCACTCAGACGCCCCCACTTATCTTATTTGTAAATAATTATTATTGACCATGTTCCCTTGTAAACTATAAATTTCAGTATGGCAGAAGCTTCATCTTGTCTCATCTACAAATGTATTCCCAGGACTTTGCATGGTATGTGACATGTAGATGGCTCTCAATAAGTACTTACTAAGTGAACAAATTAATGACTATGATGATAGCCACAGACCCTCAGAAGTTATCAATCAAACTTCAGGACATAAAATTCTGAATGGGAAAGACTAAAAATATGATGCATTCTTAGCCAAGAAATAAACAGTTCATCAAAATATTTCTTAAAAGGTGAAAAAGGAAACCAGTAAATAAAAATGAACAGAATGCACAATCCAGAAAGCTTACACTTTTTGTTTTGATCTAGTTTAATCTTTTGGGAAACAAATTTGGGGCTCCCTGAGTAAATCAATGAAGGAAACAGTTTTATACTTACACACAGGCTCGGAACAAGACTAGAGAGATTGACATGTCGTGGTGCAAACATGTGTAGCTGCTGAAGGCAAGATATGGCAGCTGCCTGAACCAGAGAATCTGAATGGTCCTGGGTTATTGCACAACCCACCAAACAAGAAGAACGAATGGTGGAAACTGTTGCTCCATTCCCTGGTAGCAAAATCAAAGAAAATGCAAAATGCTATTATTAGTACTACCAAAAACAATCATCTTCTAAACAACCCCTTTCTGATCACTATTCAGATTGTTTTGAAGATAAGAAATCTGCAAAGTCCATAGAAATGACTTCAAAACATGACTGTATATGGATGACAATAATATATCCCTCCTAGATTTAGCTAGGTTTATAGAAATCCCCTAGGAAACTATATTGTCCTTTAAACCCATCACTGTTTTACTTGAAAGAGCCAGAAGATTCCTCATTCTCTGTCCAACCAATATTATCACTATATTATTTAATAACTCCAAATCCTACTTTCCTAAGAATTAATGAAAACTTTTACAGAGATAGTCAGGAAAAATAATAATAGTATTATATACTGTGTAAAAACATCTTAATTGCCTATTATAAGTGCTTTAAAATTTTTGCCAGTGTAATTTATATACATATAATGCCAAACAAAGAAATCATGGTCATATAGAGTCGCATTCTAGTTTGAAATACATATTGCCTCATCATCACTGCATCAGAAAACACTTGGTAAACACCTATGTTTAATCAGGCACATATTTATCCTGTCCATATCCTTATGATAACACTGGAAGAAAAAATTACCAACTTTCTCAAAGAGGACACTGAGTGCAAGAAAAAGAATGTCTAAATCACGTATTTTCCAATTTCTAGCATTCTTCATTAAGATTTTTTCATTTTTGGATTCTTTCTTTTTTAAAATTATCTGTCCAGAGGGAGACAACACAGCATAGTGGTTAAGAATGCATGCAAAGGAAACTCATGTGGCCTTCATCTCTGGCTCCAACCTCTCACTAGCTATACAAAACCATGGAAAAGCTCTTAATCTCTCCCAGCCTCAGAGTTTCATCTGTCAAATGGAGAGATGCACCTATCTCAGGATGCTGTTAGAATTAAATGAGATAATGTGTATAAAAATCTTGACCCAGTGAAAGCATTTACTAAATGATAGGGGAAAAAGGGGAAAACTCTGAAAATGGATGATACATTCAGGATAAATTCACAATAATTTTCTGCCTTCTGTTTCATTCAACCTTTAGTAAAATTATGTCAGTGGAACTGTGTAGTTAGAATATGGGCCTCAGGATCATAAATCTGTCACTCAGTTAGGTAACTTTAGGCAAGTTACTAATCTTCTCTGAGCTTGGTTCCTCATAGAAAAATTACATAATATTATCTCCCTTATGGGAGTGGGTTTTCAAACTATGTTCCTGATCTTTAGAATTCAAAAAAACAGTGAAGCAGAAGTCCATGAAGACAAGTGGATGGTACTCCAGGACAAAGGAACTTCACTTTTCATCTTTGTCTTCATGGAGCTCCAGGTAAAATTTAACTTAGAAAGGCTTCCTCTGGGGGTGCCTGGTGGCTTAGTTGGTTAGGTCTCCAACTCTTGATTTTGGCTCAGGTCATGATCTCAGGATCATGAGATTGAGCCCTGTGTTGAGTGTGGAACCTGCTTAAGATCTTCTCTCTCCCTCTGCCCCTCCCAGCTCACACTTTCTCTCTCTCTCAAAAAAAAAGGAAAGGCTTTCTCTGCTCAAAACTTCAAATAATAGTCAGGCATAGGTATGTTGTAGGGATTAAATAAAATAGCATATATAAAAAGCAGAGTTGATGGGGCGCCTGGGTGGCTCAGTCGGATAGGCGTCTGCCTTCGGCTTGGGTTGTGATCCTGGGGTCCTGGGATTGAGCCCCACATCGGGCTCCCTGCTCAGCGGGGAGCCTGCTTCTCCCTCTGCCTCTGCCTGCCACTGCCCCTGCTTGTGCTCTCTCTCTCTCTGTCAAATAAATAAATAAAATCTTAAAAAAAAAAAAAAAGCCGAGTTGAAGGGTGTCTGGGTGGCTCAGTCTGTCAAGCACCTGTCTTTGGCTCAGGTCATGATTGAGCCCCAAGTTGAGTCAGGCTCCTTGCTCAGCAGGGAGTCTGCCTCTCCCTCTGCCTCCCCCTCCCCCTGCTTGTGCTCTCTCTGTCTCTCTCTCTCTCAAATAAATAAAATAAATCTTTAAAAAAAAAAGCAGAGTTGTAGGCCTTTGGTAAATAAGAAGCATTCAGTACACAGTCATCAGTAATTATTACTATTACAAGTTTTCATCAAGCAACATGATAGCGACATTCAGGAAACTGAAAGATAGCAAATGTCTAGTTCCTTTATTTAAGATGAATTTACTCACCTTGTAGCTCAGGGCCAACAGTAGTTATTATGGCACCCAGGCATCTACCCAAACATTGATGAACTTCCGTATGTGAAGGTGGGACTGTCAACAGCAAGGTAAGAACTAGAGATAATGTTGGTTCCACATATCCACGATACATTGGGCCACTAGAATCCACTATAAGAGCAAGTGAATGAAGAGACCATGTCTGGAATGAAATATAATTTTATTTAGTGGTAAGGAATAATTCGAGTATACTGAACTGATTTTTTAACTTAAATGTTAATAAATATTAACACCTTATTTTTTTTATGGATTCATCTGTTTAATATAGGGATATAACATTTTGTCAACACTAGGCACCATAAAATGTAAACACAATTACTGTCATAAACCTGGATATACCTTCAAGGATTCAAAGTGACTTTGTTTAGATACCCTGTTTGGATATAGTGCAGAGAAAGGTCTTCATGTTATTAGCACTATATACATAAGAAGAGATCCAAATTACAGGAGAGACAGATAAAATTTGAGTTCTTTAAACATTCATTAAACTAAGTTTTGTAGTAACATCCAGGTTTATCTTCCTTTCACTAACCATGTTCCCTGTTAAGCACATCATAACAACAGCACAGTGAAGTGAATGAAGAAATAGAAGAATTTTGATATACTAGAAAACAGTACTCAGTGATACATTTACATTCTATTTATATGATTAAACATTTGATCATACAGTACCTTCGTAAGGATTACTGGCTAATCTGGGGGTGCGGTTTAGACTGTTAGAGGTATTGCTAACATGATAACTACTTCCCTTATATGCAGATATTAGAGCTATAATTTTATTGAGAGTAAAACTGATACTGCAAGTTGACTGAGCAGCTTCTCAAATAATGTGGTTTATGAAATCATGGGAAATGAGCAAAGCTGCCCTTGACATAAAATGGTTTCTCAACCTGCTTTTCACATCAAATTTAATCAGTACAGACCAACACGGTCAGTCAGGTAATTCTTAATATGAACAAATGAGGAAAAAAAAAAATATATGTACATGAATAAACAGGGGAACTAGATGCGTTTTAGCAAGGAGTGTCAGGTGGTAGTTCTGGATGAAACTTGCACTGCAGTTTTCACTTCCATAGCTGTGTGCTGAGAGTCTGACCCGATGAGCTTCTAGACCATCCTGCTGTTGTGTTGGGGGGCTGGCCAAAACCCACTGTTGGGTTCGTACTACTGATACTCATGCCAGCCATTTGCTGATTCATCTGTGAGAGGTTCCACTGGGGCTGTTGAGCTTGCGGCAGGCCAGACTTACTCTGTGGTGCACCCATCTGTCCCACCATTCTTCCTTGGGGGCCAACCACATTTGGAGGAAGTGGCATCACACTAGTTTGTGCATTTCCCATAAACCCCTTGGGCATGGGCATGCCCACCATCATGCTTGCACTCTGTCCCATCACATTTCCGTGAAGGCCAGGAGCTGCAGGTGTATATTTGTGGGTCCCATAAACACACCAGGAGTACTCTGCTGCTGAATGGTTCCAGTACCATATAAAGGTTCTTTGGAGAGTTGTTTCTTTGCCACCTCTTCTGACTTTGTAGCTTGCTCGGTGAACAGATCCAGATCTCCAGATATTACTGTAGACAAAGTGGCAGCTGCAGGTATAGAGGGCATCCCCTCAGCTGGGGGTATGACAGTTGCAGGTAAGGGGTTAGAGATCATTGGTCCAAAGATGTCTAGATCATTGTTCAGGGACGGCACCGTGGTTGTGTTCCCATTGGTCACTGGTGCCTCAGCAGGGCCATCAAGTCCTAAAAGATCAACAGTGGGCTCCGCAGCTTTTTTAGGGCTGGTACTTTTTTTGGGCTCCAACTGCTGATCTTTCTTCTGCAGCTTTTCAGTTGTAAGAGGTTTTGCAGGCTTTTCTGGCTCCTTTTCTTTTTCTCTTCTTTTTTTTTTTCTTTTCTTTATTTGTAATAGCTATTACATTTTTATCGTAGTATTTCTTCTTTTCATATTTATCTCTGATGAAAAATTCCACTGCTTGATCTGTCTGTGGTCTTTGAAAGTTCTCTGGAAGACTGGCTTCAGAGCAGTCTTGCTTTAGTATTTTCCATATCTTGCATGCACTGTATCTGTTGTGGTGTACATTGGTCTAGGTTGCCTGACTTGACCCTGGATATATGAACCCCAAGATTTCCATGGATTCCAGCACATCTGATGCAAATAAATACACCAATATTCCAGGAAGCCCATCGAGGACCTTTGGACTCACAGTCGGTGCAGTACTTTTTGTCCTCCTCCCTCAGCAGCTTGGGCAGGATGAGCTGGTGCTGCTCCTTCAGCTTCTGAGCCTTCTCCCGGCAGGAGCCCGTCACCATCTCGGCAGCGGGGGGGTGGGGGGGTGGGGGGGCGGGGGAGGGACCCCGGGGAAGCTATGGCGGTGGCGGACTCAGGCAGGAGCTGGGCAGCATGAACACACCTGGAGCCGCCGAGACCGCATGGAGACTCAGCCCAGGAAGCGGCGGCGGCAGCAGCTGGAACTGGAGGAGGAGCGGCGGCCTAACACCTTAATTTTTAATCAATGATCTAAAAATACTTTAACCAAAGCAACTGATGTACAAGTGTTATGTTTAAGTTTCTCTGCAGCATGGCTTTGAGTGTCAAATAAAATTTCGATGATGAATTCATTTTCTTCTATTATAATGTACATCTATCTCATACATTCAAAAGACCATGACTTATGTAATAAGCATTTGATTTAGTGGATGCTTATGGACATCAAATATATTTTTATTGCCTGTATTGTGGAGTTTTGCTAAATAATGAGCCTGAAATAGAACAATGACCATCACAATGTTCTGTACTTGGATACATTTCTATAGCAATGATATTCACATATCAGCTCTTCAAGTGCATTGAACCATTTCAAGCCCCTGTTTATGCCTACTAAGCACAAAGTAATCTTACTGGCTAATAGCATTTCCAAAACTAATCCCAGAGCAGCATATTGTAATCAGCACAGGCTTGAGAAAATTAAGTCCTTTAAACTGCCTACATCCAGCTGTAGAAGATCTTATCTTTTATTTCTGCTGCTGGCAGCTCAAAAGGAGAGCTATACTACTGGGCTGAGGACAGAGAGATCTCAACTTGCCAACAAAGGAAAAAAAAAAATCCACACCTCAACTTCTACTACCTATCAATCTGCTGTAATCCTAGAGAACTCAGCAACCTGACTTGGACAGATATGTACAGAAACCACATCTACTGACAAGAGCTAGCAAAAAATAATAGGGATATAGCAACGTGAGGGAGGAAGACTAGAGCAAACATTCTGGAGAAAATGATTAAATGTAAGAAATAGAGGTGCCTGGCTGGCTCAGTCAGTAGAGCATCAACACTTGATTTCAGGGTTGTGAGTTCAAGCTCCACATTGGGTGTAGAGATTACTTTAAAAAATAAGTAATAAAAAATAAATGTACAGAACAAAAAGCACTTTAATAAAACTGTAGTAAGAATTTTTTAGGCCATATAAATTAAAGCACAAAGGAGATTCTAGAAGTGTTTTTTTTTAAAACCCAGGATTTATATTAAAGATGCAATGGAAAACTAGAAAAACAATAGCTACTGCTAAAAACCAGAATCATGATTTTGAGGATCAAATGGAAGATTATCCTATAACATTGAGTGAAAATACCAAAAAATAAAAATAATGAGGAAAAAAGACAAGATCTAATATATGAACAATACTAGTTCCAAAAAGAGAAAAAGATAAACTTATATAGAATTTGATGAACTTCACAGGAAAAGTCTTACACACTGCCAAACAAAAATGTAAGGTTACAGACGTACATCTATATTTCAGGTAAGTTTCTTAGCAAAAGCAATGAAAAGATGGGGAATAAAGATTGCTGTGATGCCTGTAACTATCTATTAATTCGAAGTTTATCACATAAATCATTGTCTTTTGCAAGTGTGAAATGCATGCGTAGTATAAAGGAAAATGAATTCATCACTAAAGTCTCCTTTCTGGATATGCAAAGCCACACTGCAGAGAAACTTTAAACACAGTATTTGTACACCAGTGGCTTACATATTGTCTTTAATTTCCTAAAGAACATAACTGAAAGTTTTTAGAGATAAGTGATTAAAATTTGAGATGTTAATATTTACTGAAATTTAACTTTAAAAAAAGACTACCATTAGCCTCTTACGTGCAACACCAGAATACAGAAAATCCTGAAACATTTATGAATAATGAAAGAAAAGGATTATGTGCCAGAAATAGTATACTCAACTAAAATTCATTCAAATGTGAAGGCAAAATAAAGCCATATTTTAGATATGCAAGGATTAAAAAAGCATACCATCAAGCTAATGATTGTTGGAGGAGTTTTTCCTATCCAGTGAAAATGTAAAAAAGAACAAAGATCTCAAGACAGGAGTTGAGGATACAAAGAAGAAAGTATTACTGAAAAATAAATCTCTGGTGATTACAGTTAAATAGATGTAGCCAATAATAGGACTGTAAAGTATAATTTTTGAGTTAGGATTCTTAAAACAGAAGACACATTAGGGAAAACTTAAGAAAATCTACTATACTCTTCTTGTGCAGATATACGGTAGCACTGAGAGAATGTAACTGATACAAATTTTAGTAAAATGCCTTGTCATATTAAAATAATTGTGCAGAGTGCTCACTTAGAGGAGTGTGATTTTAAGAAATTAAAAGCAAGAGAAGGCTGAGAAGAAGGTGAAGACAAAAGAAAGCAAACTATCACCATGCTCTTTGACATAAAAGAAGAAAGCAGAGGGGCACCTAGGTGGCTCAGTTGGTTAAGCGTCTGACTCTTGATTTCATGATTCAGGGTTGTGAGATCAAGCCCGTGTCGGGCTCCACACTGAGCGTGGAGCCTGCTTAAGATTCTCTCTCCCTCTCCCTCTGCCCTTACCCTGCCCCTGCTTGCATGCTCTCTCTCTCTAAAAAAGAGTAAATTAAATTAAAAAAATAAAATAAAGCAGCAAATTTTTAGGTAAAATGTTCTTCTAGTCCACTGTGAAAATAGAATTTTTTAAAAAGCAGTGTAGCACCTTATCCCGTAAGGGATAAGCTTACTTGATTTTTGTTTCTAACCTTTTTGGGAGTTTTGGGCTTTACACAGCTGGAAACTTTTACCAAGAAGTCAAAGACAAACTAAGCCTGTAGACTAGAATCCTCTGACGGATTTACTGTCTCTTATCTAACTGTGAAGGAACTTATTAATAAATTAATGATAGGCCCTAATGCCAAATCAATTTGTCTCTTTTCCCAATTTGCATTCCCAATACGAAGTTGGTAAAAATTAAATGTTACTGGATTCATATACTCTTAATATTTTTAGATGTATCAATGTGAGGTGGCAAATCAAGAGCACAGTATATCTTCACACAAGTGAACCTCTTGCCTTTCACTGCAGTTATATTTCGTTGTATATAAAATGTTTAAGGAGAAACAAACAAACAAAAAATTCCAGGAGGAGACTTGAAGATTCAACCAAAAACACTGGACCTGGGATGGTATATAAGTGGGAAGAGAGAGAGATGGTCATTAAAAGAAACTTGATCAATTTAGCAAATGTAAGGAAATGCAAAAAAAAAGAAAACAAGTACAAAAGACAGTAAGTAATAAAAAGAAACTATGCTTCAAGAAATATATATGAATGGATTAAATTCCCAGAGTAAGACAGATTTAAGATTAGGTTAAAATACAAAATCCTGTTCTACATTTTTATAAGTAAGACTCATAAAATAAAATGACAGAGAAGGACTCTAATACATTTTCTGAACAAATTATCAGAATCATTACTATTTTACAACAACTAATAGTCCTAAAAATATTATTTAAAAATTTCATAATAGGGGCGCCTGGGTGGCTCAGTTGGTTAAGCGACTGCCTTCGGCTCAGGTCATGATCCTGGAGTCCCGGGATCGAGTCCCGCATCGGGCTCCCTGCTCGGCAGGGAGTCTGCTTCTCCCTCTGACCCTCCTCCCTCTCATGCTCTCTGTCTCTCATTCTCTCTCTCTCAAATAAATAAATAAAATCTTAAAAAAAAAAAAAATTTCATAATAAAGAAAAAAATCAACATTATACCTGAACTTCAGAGGATGTTCCATCTTGTGCTAGAGCCAATAAAATGCTGACACTGGTTTTTAGATGTTGTCCTGAGCCGATACCACCAACATAGCGATGCAAGCAGCCCAGAGCCAATGAATGCCCAGTTCTGGATACAACATCGCGGGCTGATTTCAACCTGAAAAAAAGGTATGCTTCAGAAATTGGTTTTTCTATTTCCCTATGGAAATCAGAAAAGACTACAGTTATGATTACTTCTTTTTCCACTCCCTACCAAGAGTTAGAGATTAATGACAATGGTTCGTGAAAGTGACATATTTCATGGAATAAAGCCTATTTTTATTTTAAAGAAAATGTGAAAGAAGAATCACAACTTCTCAGTTTTAAACATTATTCCTTGAAAAGTCAAGAATCATTGGAAAAATATTTTTATTATTGGTGTTTTAAATAAAAGAATTGTTTTTATAACTGGTTTTATAAATATAAAAAACAGGGTAACTCTAGTCATAGAATTAAAGAAAATGTTAACTTTCACTTAAGAAATTTTCCATAATTATGATGTGAACCTCTTTAAAATGCATCAGTCCTTTTCTCTGTGAAATATATCTAATGAACTAAAAAATATAAAAAGGAGATATTGTATATTAATTTTTGAAAATAGGCTTTATTGAGATATATACAATAAAATTCACCAATTTTAATTCTTTTCAAGTAAACATAGAACATTTACCAAGACAGATAATTAATTCCAATAAATGGAAATAGAACATATCAGAATTTATGGGATGCAGCTAAAGTATGTTTTAAGGTGAATTTATAGTATTAAAATTCTAATATTAGGAAAGAAGAAGGGTTTTAAATCAATTATCTAAACTTCCACATTCAGAACCTAGAAAGAGAAAGCAAACTGAACCAAAAAAAAGCATAATGAAGCAAGTTATAAGGGTAAAGCAGAAATCAGTGGAAGAGAAAACAGAAAAATGGAGAAACTCAATGAAACAAAAGCTGTTTTTTTTAAAAGAACCATAACACTGATAAACCCTTCAACTGACTAAATAAGAAAAAAAGGAAAGACAGAATGTATATTCTGCTGCTGTTGGGTAAAGTATTCTATAAATGTCAATTAGGCCAAGTTTGATGATTGTATTGGTAAAATCTATATTTTTAATAATTTGGGAGCATCTGTTCTATCAATTACTGAGAGAGGAATGCTGAATCTCCTATAATTATGGACTTTCACTTCTATTAGGTTTTGTTCCATGTATTTTATTTTTTTAAAGATTTTATTTATTTATTTGAGGGAGAACGAGCTGGCAAGGAGGGGCAGAGGGAGAGGGAGAAGCAGGCTCCCGCTGAGCAGGGAGCCCGACGCAGGGCTTGATCCCAGGACCCTAAGATCATGACCTGAGCTGAAGGCAGACGCTTAACCGACCGAGCCACCCAGGTGCTCCTTGTTCCATGTATTTTAAAACTATATCATAAGATACATAAACATAGAGAATTGCTATGTATTCTTGGGGAATACATCCTTTTATCATTATGAAATCACTCATTTATTCTGATAATCTTTGTTACAAAATCTACTTTTTCTAATAATAACAGAGCCACTTCAGCTTCCTTTGGATTAGTGTTTTCATGCTATATTATTCCTATCCTTTTACTTTTAACCTCTCTCTGTCTTTTAGTTAAAGGGGTTTCTTGTAGACAGCATATAGTTAGATCTTGTTTGTTTTTTTATTTTATTTTTTATTTGAGAGAGAGCGAGAGAGCATGACTGGGGGCAAGGGGAGGTAGAGGGGCAGAAGGAGAAGGAGAAGCAAACTCCCCACTAAGCAGGGAGCCTGACATGGGGCTCAATCCCAGGACTCTGAGATCATGACCTGAGCTGAAATCAAGAGTTGAACACTTAACGGACTGAGCCAACCAGAAGCCCCTAGATCTTGCTTTTATTTCTTTCTTGATTTTAAAGATTTTATTTATTTATTTGAGAGAGAGAGAGAGAGAGATGAGCAAGAGAGAGCACAAGCCGGGGAAGGGGCAGAGGGAGAGGGAGAGGCAGGAGCAGATTCCCTGCTGAGCAGGGAGCCTGATGTGGGACTCGATCCCAGGACCCTGGGTTCACGATCTGAGCTGAAGGCAGACACTTAACCGACTGAGCCACCCAGGTGCCTGATCTTGTTTTTATTTAATCTGTAAAACCCTAACTTTTACGTGTAACGTTTAGACCATTTACATTTAATGCTATTATCGGCATGGTTGGGTTTAAGCCTACCATATTGCTATTTGTGCTCTATTTGTCACATCAGTTTGTTCCCTTTTCCCTCTTTCTGTCTTCTTTTGGATTTAGTATTTTTTATGATTCCATTTTATCTCCACTATTGGTTTATTAATTATACATTATTATTTTTTAGTATAATCTCTGGAGTTTATAATATATGTATTTTTAAAAGATTTATTTGAGAGAGAGTGAGAGAGAGCACAAGCAGGGAGGAGGGGAAGAAGGAGAAGCAGGCTCCCCGCTGAGCAGGGAGCTCCACATGGGGCTCAATCCCAGGACCCTGGGATCATGACCTGAGCTGAAGGCAGACACTTAACTGAATGAGCCACCCAGGTGCCCCTATAATATACACTTCTAAGTCTTTATGATCTACCTTCAAAGAATATCATATTCTTTCATGTATATTATACACAATCAGAGTATACTACCATTTCCTCTTCCCATTCTCTGTGTTGTTGTCAGGTATCTTACTTCTCTACATATTAAAATCCTACCGTATGTTATTATATTTGCATTAAAGAATCAATTATCTTTCCAAGGCATTTGAGAATGAGAATAAAAATAGCTTGCAGACTCCGCTGCCCAGGAGCTGCCCATGCCACCCAGCCATGGTCAACCCTACCGTGTACAACATTGCCATGATTGGTGAGCCCTTGGGTCACATCTTTGAGCTGTTTTGCAGACAAAGTTTCAAAGACAAGAGAAAACTTTCATGCTCTGAGCACTGGAGAGAAAGGATTTGGTTATACAGCTTCCTGCTTTCACAGGATTATTCAGGGATTTATGTGCCAGGGTGGTAACTTCACAGGCCATAATGGCACTGGTGGCAAGTCCATCTGTGGGGAGAAATATGATGATGAAAATTTTATCCTGAAGCATATGGGTCCTGGCATCTTGCCCATGACAAATGCTGGACCCAACACAAACAGTTCCCCATTTTTTTCATCTGCACTGCCAAGAGTGAGTGGTTGGATGGCAAGGCTGTGGTCTCTGGCAAGTCTTCAGGGCATGAATATTGTGGAAGCCATAGAGTGCTTTGGGTCCAGGAATGGCAAGACCAGCAAAAAGATCACCATTGCTGACTGTGGACAAATCTAATAAATTTGACTTGTGTTTTATCTTAACTACCAGTCCATTACTTCTGTAGCTCAGGAGAGCACCCCTTCACCCCCATCTGTTCAAAATATCCTATAATCTTTGTGCTCTCACTGCAGTTCTATGAGATCCGTATTTTCCTTATTCCCCTCCAAGTCTAGCTGGATTGCAGAGTTAAGTTTATGATTACGAAATAAAAACTAAATAACAATAAAAAAGAAATTAATGAGAAAAAAATAATAGGTCATTTAAAAATAGACTTATAAAAGAATAAGTCTTTATATTTATCCACATAGCTACTACTTTTGGCACTCTTCACTTCTATATTTACATCCAAATTTCCATCTCATATCATCTTTTTTGTGTGTGTGCAAAAAGCTTCTTTTAACATTTCTTATAGTATACCTTGTAAGCAATGAATTTCCCAACTTTTCAGTCTTAAAGTCTTTATTAAAACTTTGGTTTTGAAAAGCATTTTCACTGGGTATAAAGTTCTAGGTCATTCTACTGTTTTCTGCTTGCACAGTTTATGATCAGAAGCCTGCTAAAACTGTTACCTTTGTTCCTCTGCATGATGTCTTTTCCCCACTGGCTGCTTTTATGATGTTCTTTTTATCACTGGCTTTAAGGAATTTGATTATCATATGCTTTTTGATTTGTAAATTTATAGTTGTCATCAAAATTGAAAATTTCTGTCTACTATTTCTTCAAATAATTTTTGACCTACCCTTACTTCTAAGATTTCAATTATCTGAATGTAAGCTTGACATTGTTCTAGAAGTCACTGAGACTTCTGTTCATTTTTTCCCCAGTCTTTTTTTTCTGTGCTTCATTTGGAATAGTTTCTATTTCCATCTTCAACATCACTTTTTTTCCTACTGCAATGTCTAACCTTCTGTTAATCCCAATCAATGTATTTTTTTCATTTGAAATATTTTACATTTCTAGAAGTTTCCCCTGGGTTATTTTATGAATTTCAATTTTTTCATCACGCTTGCGTTTTTCTTATACTTCCTTAAAAATATGGAGCATATTTTTCAGTATTCTTCATTGCTAATTCCATCATTCCTTCCATTTCTGGGCCTATTTCCAAAGACTGATATATTCTCCTGGTAACAGATCTTACTTTCCTGCTTCCTTACACATTTGATTAGTTTGGACTGGATAGTGGGTACTATACATTTTACGATATTAGGTGCTACACTAGTTGTGTTTCTTTAAATACTATCGGGCTTTGTTCTGGAATGTACTTATTAATTAGAATCCGTTTGATCCTTTCAAGGCTTGCTTTTAAATTGTTTTAGAGTGGGTCAATATTGCCTTCACTACTAAGGCAATATCCTTCTAAGATTCCATTTTAGGTCTTTCCAATCTGGACAGTAGGAACTATTTTCAATCCTGTGTGAGCCCTGGGGACTGTTTCATATTCTGTCCACCTATTCACCTATTCTTTTCTGTTTGTTTTTTTTTTTTCCTGGTCTTGGGCAGTTTCCTTCTGCACATAGCAGCACTCAGCCAAAGACTTGAGATGACTCCTCTGCTCATAGCTCTCTTTCCATGCAGCTCTCTCCTCTCACATATTCTATTCCACACATTCTAGCTATGTTGACCTCCCCAAACTCCAACTTCTTTCTCCTTAACTCAGTTAGGTTTGGGTTTCCTATCCCTGCATTTCAGCCTGGAAACTCTTTCTAGGCAGAAATCTGGAGCAATTATAGTGTTCCCCTTTCTCAGTGTTCCCATTTCTCAGGGATCACTGCTCTATGCTGGCTATTGCCCAATGTCTGAAAACCATCGCTTGATTTATTTTATCTGGTTTCCTAGTCGTTTAAGACAGCAGCAAAAAGCCAGCCCCTGTTCTTCCACCATGACTGGAAGTGCAAGTCCTATATATATTTTTAATGTTTATTTGAAAGAATAGATTTCATTATTTTATTCATATGTAAGTAGCAATGTAGAGAGTTTAAAACAGAACTCTAAACCTCATTTTGGACAATGGAAAAGGTCAAATAGAAGAACATATGTAACAACACTTTTTAAGCTATAAAATACTACGACTCATAATGTCCCTCATAATCATGTACCAACATAGTCAGTTACTATTAGAAAACAGGATAAAAAAAAAAAGAAAACAGGATAAAATACCACTAAGAATGGAGCACCTACAATAACAAAGATGTCTAGAGAGAAACTTTGGTTGAATTTTCAGAACTGTATTACAACTCTCAGTAAGCCACCCATAACCAAATTTCTGTTAAACCCATAAAAATAAAATAAAGGCAAGAGATGAAAATCCATCACCAAAACTCTGGTGAAGAAAGAAAAACCCCAAGTGCTGTCACAAAACAGATATGAAGAAATGTAGTAATGAAGGAAGTAAACTAAGTCTATTCTTAGCAGTATTTCTAACATATTACATCCTTGGATAAATAACCTCTATCTCTCTATGACTCAGTTTCTCCATAGCAGTCATTTTGGGGAATGAAAGAAGTTAAGAATGAATGTAATCTTGTGAATTCTAAAGCATTACACAGATGACAAAACTGCCTTCATGTTGGTACTTTTCAAAAGGTAATATTTCAGTGAGATAAAAAGCTGAGCCAATTCTCTCAGTGATAATCATCTATTCAATAGAGTAAATAACCTAAGCTACAAGAATATATACTTCGCAGGGGTCTCAAAGTGATTTTCAGTTTGAATGGAAACAAATTCAACCAGTAATGATTTTTATTTCTTTCTGAACTAGGTCTTAAGCAGTTGAAGAAACTCCCTGTTAACTAGAATGGTTTAAGAGAATGATTCCTGTCTAAATGCTAAGATGGCATAAGATTTAGTGTGTAAATATAGCTGACAGATCTTTATGTGTAAATACTTTTGGCCTTTCATAGTCACATATTAAATCAACAAAAGACAGTGTAGATGAAAACATTCTACTATGAGACAGGAGGACATTGAAACTTTTTCAAGCTAATCTAAGATACCACAGATCTTTATTTTTACTTTTATTTATTTTAAAGATTTATTTATTCATTTTAGAGAGAGAGAGTGTGTGCACAAGCAGGGGGAGGGGCAAAGGGAGATAAAGAAAGAGGGGGGGGGGAAGCAGACTCCCCACTGAGCAGGGAGCCCAAGTAGAGGGTTGATCTCAAGACCTTGAGATTATGACCTGAGTTCAAACCAAGAGCTGGAGGCTTAACCAACTAAGCCACCCACGTGCCCCTACTTATTTTTTTAAGTAGTCTCCACGCCCAGTGTGGAGCCCAATGTGAGGCTTGAACTCATGACACTGAGATCAAGACCTGAGCTGAGATCAAGAGTTGGATGCTTAACCAACTGAGCCACCCAAGTGACCCTAAGATACCACAGATTTTTAAATGTACCATTACTTTATATAGTAGTATAAAAGAAAGAAAACATGTATATTGGCTAATTGAATTTAAATAAAAAAACCAAAAAACAAAAAGCACTGCCAATTAATTATGTTTGTAGAGAATTTAAAACAAATTCTAGTATCAGATGAATTGTGAAAAATGGGTAACTTAAAACGCATGTAATAATTAACTTCAAATCATAATCAATTATTTGGAAAAGCTAATGAAACTAGGCACTGAAAATACTTGCAAACCATTAACCAGAAAGGTATGAATATGAATGAAGATCTTTGTGTTTCACCAGAATAACTAAAAAAAAAATACTCCTACAGGTATTGGAAATACTTGTAAATTAAAACTCCTTGAACTAAAAAACAAAATGACCACTCTGGAGTTTTCCAAACAAATACACTCTAGTTTTACCTATTATTAACAGAGCACAAACCATTAAAAGGTAAGATTGGTTGTGTATTTAAAAACATCTTTAACCAAAGTTGATTTCAGAATCAATGACATACTTGGAAAAGCAAAACTAATCTGTTGCTAGAAAATGGCAGAAGTCATCCCACAGAAGAGAAGTATCTGGGAATATTTTATCTTCTGCTTGCTCATACTACCCTTAGTGATTCAAACAATACACTGGGGGCATTATCCTATAACCAGACAAACTGCTGTTCATGTTTGAAGACAGCGAAAACCATTCTCAGATAACCAAGAATTCAGAAATACTTTTTCTTCAAAACTACTGCTTCACCACCATTGCTCCCCCCCCCACCACCTCTCTCACTAAAGATTACGGCCTAGTTTGGTATAATTAGTACTCAAAATATACAATTGTTAAAAACAGTTAATTTACATAACTCAAGTATCAGTTCTTGACCACACCTGATTTTCAACTTCTCTACTTAAGTACTTGATTAACAACCAAGAGTAATTAATAACTGCATCATCTTAATCATACTTATTTGGAACTCTGAAATCCTCTTTTTAATTAATATGCAAAGAAATCTTTAAAATCTAACACTAACTTTTCCCCTGTTTCAGGGATAATTTAAGAGATGATAAACTTGCTGGCAGTTAGGAAAAGAATGGCTTATTACAAAAAGTGACTAATTAACAAAAAAGTATAATGTGGGGGGGGGGCAGAGATAAGAGAAAGGGACCACCAGAGCACCTCTTCAGAGCAGAATACATATAACTGAGAGAAGTCCTATTAACAGTCCTCTTGATTCCATTTTGTAACATTCAAAGGCTGAAACCTCACCACACTGAAAGTATCTATAATATTATGACTTCTCCAGATCCTAGAGTTTAAACGATTACTGAACTAAAAAGATTATAAAAAAAAATTAAGATTATTAAAAAAACCACAAAATTTTGTCATATGCTATACCATGTGGAAAACATATTATCCAATTACTATAATTATTGATTACTTAAAAAGACATCTTTGCCTCTAAGAGAAACTTACTTGTCAGTAAAGAGACCCACTTACTTGTCAAAGCTATATTGGGCCATTCTAGCAATGAAGGTTGCTTCCCCAACCACCTGAGCCATTCTTCCAAGAGCTTCCCCTGCTGCACATCGTAAGATGGGGTTTGGGTTGTCCAGAGCACCCATAACCAGTGTCAGAGCAGATTTACGAACTTCCTCAGGTCCTAAAGTACTTTTGTTTTCAGCCAGGCCCTACGGTTATTTAAAAAAAAAAAAGGCAATTCAAAATTCACATTAAATTTTTAAAAATGTGCTGCAATCTTTGTAAACATACCCACTTCACCCACTTTTTTTAACCAGCTTTTTATTTTTTAATTTTTAAAAGTTTTTATTTTATTTTTTGTTGTTGTTGATAATGAGCTCAAATTTTTTTTTTAATTTTATTATATTATGTCAGTCACCCAGTGCTCATCATGACAAATGCACTCCTTAATCCCCATCACCTATTTCACCCATCCACCCACCCACCTCCCCTCTGATAACCAGTTTGCTCTCAATAGTTAAAGAGTTTGTTTCTTGGTTTAGCTCTCTTTTTCCCCTTTGCTCATTTGTTTTGTTTCTTAAACTTCACATATCAGTGAAATCATATAGTATTTGTCTTTCTCTGACTTATTTCACTTAGCATTATACTCTAGCTCCATCCATGTCATTGCAAATGGCAAGATTTTATTCCTTTTTATGGATGAATAATATTCCATTGCATATATATATATATATATATATATATATATATATATCACCTCTTCTTTATCCATTCATCTATCGATGGGTGTTTGGGCTGCTTCCATATCTTGCTATTATAAATAATGCTGCTATAAAATAGGGGCGCATATATCAACCATCCTTTTTTTAATTGAAGTATAGTTGACATACAACATTAATTTCAGGTGTACAACACAGTGATTGGACAATTTTATGCATTAAGCTATGCTCATCATAAGTGTAGTCACCATGTGTCACTGTACAATATTATTACACTATTATTAACTATATTCCCCATGCTGCATTCCTGTGACCTATTTACTTTATAACTGTAAGTTTGTATCTCTTAATCCACTTCACCTATTTTACCCATTCCCCACCCCTGCCTCTTCCTCAACCATCTTCCACCTGTATATACTACGCCTAGATCAATACCTGTTAAATCGACAGTAATCACTTTCCTAAACATGATTCAGAACATGATATATAACATAGTCATAGTCAATCAGCCCTAAAATGAACAATCCCTGGAAGTGTCTCTATCCAAAAACAAATGCTCAAAAATTGTTTTTGTATGTAAAGGACACTGTACTATTAAATCAACTGTCATTCAACTGATTGACATTTATCATTAGAACTTTAAGGAAAAGGTCTGATTATAAAACTTTGATTTGTTTATATAAAAATTTCAGAGAAGATAATTATGTCATCAAGAGTACATTCAATATATAAAAAGATAAAATGGGTAAAAATATCAGTAACTGAATATTGATACAGTTTGTTCATCATATTAAATGTTAATATCTCTGTTCTAGGTACACTTACTGTCATGGAACTTAACTTACTTGAGACCAAAAATCCAACTCATGGTGCTGAGGGAAATGTTAACTACAACAGAGGCATTAGTGAGCGAATCTATGAAGAAAAGTGTACTTGGACCAATATTACAGCTGGTACACTAGCCTTCCAAACACTAAGAAAGACCATGATTACTTTTTTAAAAAATTCAGATGTTGGTATTAGCTGATGGTCTCTAAATAGGGCATATACTAACAGTTATATATAAACGATACAAACTTATATTTCTATAATCAATGCCTATGTCCCTTTTCCCTGATGTTTACAAAACATGATTTAATTCATGCCCATTTAAACACCTGTACTTACTGCCATTTTCTTTTACAAGTAAAACCTTATAATAAGCTTAGTGCTGAGCAATATAAAAAGTTTTCAAATACATCATGAGAGGCCACAGGCTGCACAGAACAGTGCATGAACTCTGAGAGATAGGCAAAATATTTGTTATTTCACTTCATACATGTAGAAACTGAGGTTCAAAAGGTTAAAGGAACTGCACAAGACATAAACCTAAATGAGAGCTAAACCAGAACACAGTCTCTAAATGCAGCCTTCTTTCAGCTATACAACATAGCCTCTCCTGATTTATGGTCTAAACCACAAAATGAACTTAAGTTTTATCTGGTTAACCTTCAGTAGAGTATCAGATGGCATTAGACATCTTTGAAAATTCTGAAAGAACTTTCCAGCACTTGTAAAATCTGAAAGGTCACATCGAAACATGAACTTGAACATTATTAAAATATAGAACACTATTTAATTACAATGAGCCTAATAAATCGTTTCTAATAATTTAATTAAACTAATATAAAAACATAGTTATCAAGGGATACACATATAATCATCAAAACGGTCTAGAAATACCTGCCTTAGTAAAGGCATTAATTAAAAATCTTAGTTGAGAATACTTATGTTTTAAAAGTAAATACCTTTAGTGCACTAAGAACAGCAGTAAAAATATTAAGCTGCACAGCCTGTTGGCGGACACCTTTGGCTTGTTTAACACATTCAGCAAAGTGATCCAACATTTGTAATCTATAATCATAGAATAAAGATAACATTAGCAATACTTTTCATTCAAATATGGCTCAGAAAACAAAAGTAAGAGCAATAGCTAAGTGTTTAACAAATAATGTCCCATGCTGTTTCATTTCTATTTCATTCCTGCAGCTGGTTCAAACCAGATCTCCTCCTCCTGAATTGATATAGGGACATGTGGTTTTTAACTGGAACAAAGCAAGCAACTAAATATTAAGTTTCAATTAACGAAATAAGGTAATAACTTCAAGGTCATAATGTTCTTTAACATTAACCTCAGCATCTAACAAAGTGACTGGCATATAGTAGGTGCTCAAGGTTTCTTGAATAGAATAACAGTCACTAACTATGCATCTTTTTTTAAGTTGAAAAATTTAAAATGTGGCATAATTTTTTTCTTCTTTCAAAATATTCTCACATGGAAGAAAATAGTACCTCATGTCCTATTCTCAAAAGCCAACTGGGAGATTTTGAAAAAAATTTAGCTTTGGTAATTTTTTTTAATGTAGAAAATCAAAAATGAATTTTTTTTATTATTTCAAATTATTTAAATGAGGCAGCAAAAAAAAAAATCACAGCCATTTGAGACTACTCGGATAAAAGAGATTGAGATCATTTCAGATTCTGAAAATAAATGGGATGGGCAAGGAATGCTGGGAAGTTGGATTTAGTACTAAAGTAACTATGAACTAAAGTAGGAAACCAGTATCTCCCTTAAGGTCACTATAAGGATTTAAGCTCAGTGTATAATAGGCCATAGGTCTCAGGTCAAAGCATTCTTCAAAATCAGAGGAAGAAATCATCTAGTCTCCAGTAGGAACTCCAGTTAGTGTTACTGGGGGCTAAAACTGACTACTTTAACACTTGCTGTGACATAGATCCACATCTTCTATGGATGAGGAAGCAGCGCATTATTCACACTGCTTTCAAGCACACACATAAGAAGAGACACATGTCTCCAACACTACCGTTAAGCATCATTTGCCTATAACTGACCTCAAGTACATAACCTTTTAAAACGACTTATTTAAAAAATGTTTTTCTTTATTATAAAATAGTCATTTTATTTAATTTGGAGACTAGTAACAAAAAGTTACTAGCCAAAAATAACTACTCTTAACCTCAGGTATAATCATTTCCTTTCAGGTCTTTTCTTACGTATTCACATATACATATGTATTGGTATACACATGTACATTTTTATGTATTTTAAAATACTAAACTGGGATCACTTCTTGCTTTTTATTTTATTTTTCTTATTTAACATTTTATAAGGAGTGTTTTCTGATATCAAAACATTGTCTATGTAAAAAATATTCTAGTGGCTCCTGTGTGGCTCAATCGTTAAGCATCTGCCTTCGGGTCAGGCCATGGTCCCAGGGTCCTGGGATCAAGTCCCGCATCGGGCTCTCTGCTCAGCAGGAAGCCTGCTTCTCCCTCTCCCACTTTCCCTCTGCTTGTGTTCCCTCTCTCACTGTGTCTCTCTCTGTCAAATAAATAAATAAAATCTTAAAAAAAAAAAAAATTCTAGCCTGTCAATTTTCCATAATTGATTCATTCATTCCTCCATCACTGGATATTTAAGGTATTATTATATTTTTAATAGAATTTATTTATTCATAGTTCACCTTGTACAAAAGTGATTTAAAGTAGTTAAGATAATCCTGGATTCTAGTTACAGCTCTCATAACTAGCTATATAACTTTGGGCAAACCACAAACTCTTGGACCTGGATTTCCTTGGATTTAAAACAAGGACATTAAATTAGATGCTTTATGAGATTCTTCCACCTTTAATGTTCTTCAACATTTATGTGGCAACCAAATGTTCTTAAAGATATCTGGGTAAAGTAAAATTTCACACTGAAGTTTTTCTTCTCAAATTAAAAAGCAATTATCAAGTAACCTACACATTTTTAAAGATAACACTTGTTATCTTTTATATTTATGCTATCTTTTATATACAGATATAACAATGTTTTAAAAGCATGTTTTTTATTTTGCGGGGGGAGGCACCTGGCTGGCTCAGTCCGAAGAACATGTGACTCTTGATCTTGGGGTTGTGAGTTTGAGGATATAGAAATTCCTTGAAAACAAAATCTTTAAAAATAAAAAATAAATAAATAAATAAGCATATATATATATATATATATATATATATAATTTTTAAGATTTTTTATTTTTAAGTAATTTCTACACCCAACGTGGGGCTTGATCTCACAACCCCAAGATCAAGAGTCACACACTCCACTGACTGAGCCAGCCAAGTGCCCCTAAAAGCATATTTTGTTAAACAAGTTACCTGAAAGTATCTTACACTAAGTCATTTTCACTTTTTCTTTTGAGAAAACCACCATAAATAGACAAAATGCCTACTAAAGTTAGGGAGAGTGTCTGTATACAAAGAATACAGCAAACCAAAATGCTCCTCTTAGAAAAACAACCAGTTATTTTAGTTTCCCAAGTTCAGACTCAAATCAAAAGACAAACGTTATTAGAGAGTAGACTTCTCACTCATTAACTTCTTCAGTAACAAAATCAAAAGACTTAAGCAAACTGATTTAATGATTCCTCGTTAAAGATATAGTGAAAGCCTACTTATAAGCTGTCAAATGAACTACTGAAATGAAAATCTTACCATTTAAGACATAGTCCACAATACAATACCAGACGCTAGTACACAGAGCCAAATCTTAAGAACAATTTCAAATTATGTGGAATTTTCATGTAATTTTTTCCCATCATGTATGTGTCACTTATGTTATTAAATTTATAAGCCTATGTTTAAGTAGTAATTCACCTTATTGTAGGTAACTGGGATGGGAACCTATTGTTTGAATATAATTTATATGTATATATTTTTTCCTGATAGATAACTTTATTTATGTTAAATACTTTAAAATTTTTAAATTTATTTTATTTACTTATTTTTAAAGTTTTTATTTAAATTCCAGTTAGTTAACTTACAGTGTAATATTAGTTTCAGGTGTACAATGTAGTGATTCAACACTTCCATACAACACCCAGTGTTCCTCACAACAAGCGCACTCCTCAATCCTCATCACCTCCTTAACACATCCCAATAACCACCACTCCTCTGGTATAATTTATATTTAGCTAAAATTACCTGATTGACTTTATACTAACCGGTGTTTATAAGAAACATGAGGAAACACTACACCAAAAAGAGCCACAGAAGCATCAATGACTGAAACCCCAAGAGGAAGAGGACCAGGCACAGCTTCTCCAGCAGGGATTCGTAAATAAATGGAGGATGGATCATGCTCCAGAGCCCCACTTCCAGATGCACTGTTTGGCTGGAGCTACAAAAAGAATGACATAAAAATCATTCAAAATCTACTTGAATGAGTATTAGTCAAGAAGAACAGAATGAGAGGAAGGAAAAAAGGTACCAGTATCAACAAAAAAAACAAGAATGACTGAATCTGAAAATTTCCAACAAAAAAACCACAAGAATAATTGAATCACAAAATTTTTAAATAGATAAAAATATGATTTGGCCATGAAACAAAGCCATCAGTAACACCTTGTATAATTTTAAGAAACTGCTCATTCATTCTAAAACATTTTTATACTGCCCACCTTAAAATGTGCAAGCCAAACAATATCAGGAGGAACTTAAACCCACAAAAAATTCATCAAAAGAAGCTGTAGTAACTCTTTTTTAAAAGAACAGAAGAAATTTACCTTTTTTCACTATTTATCTACCATCAGGAAGCTATCTTTAAATGTCTAAGAAAGCCAAAATAAAATTAAACTTTAGTCTTCAACATTTTCTTTTTAAATGACAATGTATAATAACACCATTGCTTTTGATGAGGTTGTATTTAAATTCCCTGTATGGTTTGCTACCTGGTCTTCAATTGATTTATGATCAGTTTCTTGAAGCCAGGAACCTAGAAGAACACTGTCATCATAATGGCAGAGGGATCTGAGGAGGGAAGTAGTTGTGTTGGCTGAATTGTCCGTCAAAGTGAATTCTGCTACCAGTTCTCTAAGAAGTGCGTTGAAAGATCCTAAAAAACAGAACTTCAGATCAGACGTGAAAGAATAATTTTTAGGAAATTACAATCATTGCCCACAAAAAGAAGCAACATGTTCTAAAGGGATAAAATAATTAAGTCCCTGTTCTCTTTTTAAAAAAATCTATACTAAATATTTTAATGCTAGTTTTAACATACAATAACAGTACTTTCATTTTTATTATTGTATTACGCCTTTTAGCCCAAATTATTTAAAGTAACAAAAATACTCAGGAAATATTTATATTAAATATTCACATTTAAATTTAATGAATTTAAATATATTAAATATATTTTAATGCTTTAAATACCTATTTAAATATATTAAATATGATACAATTATTAATTAATTACCCAGTGATGTGCAAACACTGAACCAGAGCACATCAGAATTCTTGGGCATGGCTGAACTGAAGACAAATCAATGGCTTATTTTAATATTAGCATTTTATATAATATTTGATATCTGCAAAGTACATTATTATTCTCTGTCAAGATTCCTAAATTATTGTCTATATTATAAGAATTATAGATTATATGAAGCAGTTTAGGGTAATAATTAAAAGCATAGAGGAGCGCCTGGGTAGCTCAGTTGGTTAAGCGTCTGCCTTCAGCTCAGGTCATGATCCCAGGGTTCTGGGATCCAGCCCCACATTGGGCTCCCTGCTCAGCGGGGAGTCTGCTTCTCCCTCTGCCTCTCCCCCACCTGTGCTCTCTCTCTCCCTCTCTAATAAGTAAGTAAAAATCTTTAAAAAGTAAGTAAAAGCACAGACTTTAAAGCTGAACCAGCTGGGGTTGAATCCAAGCTCTGCCACTTACTAGATCTCAGACTTGGGCAAGTTACCTTACCTCTCTGTACCCGAGGCTCTTCATGTATAAAATACGGCTGAATTACCTCATAAAGTTGTGGTTAGAGTCAAAGGAGATAATACATGTAAAGAGATTAGAACAGACCCAGAACACAGTAAGTGCTCAGCAAGTGTTAGCTTCTCTATATGAAGAAAAGTAACATGGTTGTCTTCCTCTGCAAAGTCAGGGGAGAGCCTTGGTCAGAACTCTGTAATACGATGAAGAACTGGAAAGGTAATATATTGAAGAATTTTTATTAGATACTGTGAACTTTATTTACCTTCATAAGTTTTTGGAGGTAACAAAGCCAAGATATCATAAAGTCTTAAACGGACCATTGCAGCACTGGCTTTCAGATGAGCTCCATGGGCTTTAATTACAGACGGAATGCTAAAATATCAAAAGTATAGTTGGTATCAGCTTACTCGCATAAGTGTTACTCAAAACATTTTCAGCAATGTATCAATGAACTGTCAAAATACATTGGTATTACATTTTCATTTTAGTTTATTCTGTGGCCTTTACTGGAACACTATAAAACACAATTTTATTTCAACCCATACCATACTATAATTTTATTTTATTTTACTATTATGTTATGTTAATCACCATATATTCCATCGTTAGTTTTTGATGTAGTGTTCCATGATTCATTGTTTGCCCATAACACCCAGTGCTCCATGCAGAACGCACCCCCCTTAATACCCATCACCAGGCCAACCCATCCTCCCACCCCCTCCCCTCTAGAACCCTCAGTTTGTTTCTCAGAGTCCATCGTCTCTCATGGTTCGTCTCCCCCTCCAATTCCCCCCCCTTCATTCTTCCCCTCCTGCTATCTTCTTCTTCTTCTTTTTTTTTTTTTTAACATATAATGTATTATTTGTTTCAGAGGTACAGGGCCGTGATTCAACAGTCTTACACAATTCACAGCGCTCACCATAACACATTGCTATAATTTTTAAGGTCATTTTAAGACAGTAAAGTTTTATATGTTTCATATATGACATTAGAGGGAAATACAAAACATGACTTTGTAAATATGCAAAATTGGATGTTAACTTGTCATAACTGCTTACTTACTGTGACATCATAGTCATGGCACATTCAATAGGGGTCATCAATTTTCTAATCACATCTTCAGTTAGGAGCTCGGGGCAATGTGCAACAAAACTCCTCATTGCTAGATAAAATATTTAAAAGAACAGATTTAAGATAGCTTTTGTGAAAATAAAATTATAGAATTATATAAAGATACCTGTAATTCTCCATTATTATACAATATAAGGTTCTGAAATCAGGTCAAACCAAAAGAAGAACTAACTGCAACTATAGAGAAAAATCATTAGAAAAGTCTAGAAGAAAGGTAGAGGGAGGGAAGATATCTGTTAGGGAGATTTTTGTGAGTGGGAAATCAAAGGTCTTGTAACATCACTAAATTCAGACAACTACAAAGAAAGCAGTTTCAAGACAGAACCAAGAGTGCACAAAATAGCTCACATAGAAGGAACATCTTTGCTGCCCCTTTAGCTACAGAACTAAGACAAAAACAGCTCTTAGATGTGTGGGAACAAAACGGACCCCTTGCCCTGCCACCCTTATGCTTTAGTGTATATCTGTTTCCCACAATTTGGAAAAAGAAGCACTTTTCACTCTGAGATAAATCAAAAAAGAATAGAGTCACCCAGGGTAATTCTAGTTCCCAAAGGAAACCAAACTTGAGCCTTTCCTGTAAGTTGCCGACTTCTAAACAAAACCAACTTTATTCATGATTTTCATGACACTGATGTCTGGAAAAAATGCATCAACATTTGCAGATTTGATAATTTTGGCTGTCTGTCCATTATGAAAAGACGTACTGTCAACTCAGTGACTTTGGAGACCGTGAGTTTCTTCTTCCTTTGAATACCTACCGGGCTGTTTACGTGGTGGCCCGTGCCTCTCTGACAGGTGGACTACTGCTGTAACTGGGAATCAATAACTGGGCTCCGGCTCTCATCTTACCACTAATGCTAACCTCCTTTTGAGAGTCTCAGCTTCATTTCCATTGCAAAATTAGCAAACCGGCACAGGTTATTTATAAAGTTTCTCTCTAAATCTACAAGTCTATGAATTTATTATTACACATTAAAATAAAAATTTGAAGTAGTTATTTTCCTTCCCCTCACAAATATTTTAGTAATAAAATAATATTCTGAGAGTACAATCCTTTCAGTTCTTACCACATAAAGCTCCGGCACGACCTTCCAATGTCACCTGCCAGGTAAAAGAATCGCCTCGGGCCTTCTCAGCCTCCAATTCCTTTAGAGAACGGGGAAAAACATTTCGCCACAGTAACAACATCTTGGGCAGATGATAACGAACAACAGATGGTCCTATTGGAGAAAACGAGAATGCGAAACCATACACATAAACCATATATATAAACCATACATTACAAACAAAGTCAAAGAGCCCCACACAGGCTTTAACAATACCCATCGTTTTACTCTATCTTTATCTGTAATGTAAGATTTTCAACGTGCATCTTTTATTTTCCAGTTTGATTGAGAAATAATTGACATATATTGCTGAATAAGTTTAAGGCATACAGCATGATGGTTTGGGTTATAAATAATTGTAAAATGAGTACCATGACAGGTGCAGCCAACACTCATCATCTCATATAGACACAATAAAATGAAAAAAAAAAAATTTTTTTTAATTTTCTCCTTGTGACGAGAACTCTCAGGATTGACCCTCTTAACAGCCCTCCTGTCTGTCACACAGCAGTGTGATCTGCAGCCACCGTGCCACACGCCACACCGCTGTCTTTACTCAGCTCAGAACTGCAAGGCTATACCTTTTGACCACCGTCCTCCACCTCCTCTCCCCCCACCTCAAAATGTTTCTTAACATATCTATTAAAGCATAATAAAACTCACCTACAAAGTATCAACATTTTTAGCAGCCAAACGTAAATCCATAACAAGTACTTTAAAAGAAATTACCCAACCATATTCAGAATGGTGGCTTATGCATTATCAATAATGAAATACATCTGGGATACAGCTTATGACATCTTTTCTATAAATACACATGTATATAAACATAGACACCCAAGTCCCACACACATACGTCTATATATTCCTCTATTTGGGGGGCAACTGATATGGCTAATTTTGTTTTATGGAGGAGCGGTATGTTTAGAACTAAGAATTTACATTCTAAGGAACTCCTTTAACATACCATGTAACGTATTTAACATAAATTTCTGGAAAAGTTAGCACTTTTTATTTTCTTTAGAAAACTAGGGCAAAGTATACCTTCCAAAAGGTAGACGCTCAAAGTGGTGAGTGATTCTGTAGAGCACACACACACACGAACTAAAAAGTAGACACATCTCATCGCCAGGACAACATGTCTTTCTGTTCTCTGTACAGTGCTAAACTTTGCCTGTATCTCAGATTTGTCACAGCACTTAGGAAAGTGAAATTCAGAATGGTAACCCCAGAAAAGCAGCACCAAAAAGACCACTTAAATGTGACCTTATTACCACCCTACCAAAATCATGTCACTCCCGTCACTCTGGAGATGGAATGTGCCCCCATACTCTTATCTCATTTGGTTAACACTAAGCCAATTAGTTAGACCAGGCCTATTCTGATAGTCAAGGTGAAACTTTGTTAACAAATTTCTCATTAAATGTACTTCAGCAGAAATTACCAAAAATAGGAATCCACGCCCAAATGAGAGGAAAAACACCTTCACCAATTTTCTCATGTCATTCACAGTCTAGAATGTGAAGTTTAATACTTTTAAATTAAACTTTCTTTATCGTCTACTGACAGTTATACAGTTAGACAAGATCCTACTCAAATATAACTATACCTAAAGTCATAAGTGCTCCAAGTAAAAGCCATCCAGCCTGGGTACGCTGTAAAGACAGCCTGCTATTTTGGGCAGCAGTTCGTAAGAGATCTTCAGCAATACTAACTACCATCTGCAAGAGAAGTTTAAAATTGGATTTTAACTGAAACAAGTTAAAGAAATCAAATAAGAAAATACATAGCTAGTGTGCTTAGTTAAAAAAAAAAAAAAGTTGTCCTTTTTTGTTGTTGCTGTTAACATGTCTTAAAAGAGGCAACATCAAGGGCTGCTCCATCCTGATTGCACGCCTGTCTCTGAGGAGACCCCACTAGCACAGTGGTTAAGAGAGAGCTCCAGAGCCAGACTGCCTGGGTTCATATCCCAGCTTTGTCATTTCCTGGCTTTCTGACCTGGGATTAACTTCCCTGCCTCAGTTCCCTCACTGGTAAAACAGGTATAACAGGAATGCCAACCTCACTCCAGGAAGCATTAAGTAAGTTAATACAGCAAAGCACTCAGAAGAGTGCTGGTCCATGCAACCACTTAATAAATGCTATTATTGGTAGTACTGTTATCCTATATTCGAAGATTTGTTGAACTCCCATTATGTTTCTGCCATTAAGCTAATCTTATGGCACCTACAGTCTTATTAGAGAATCTGTCACAGGGAAAATGGGAAGTAACAAGCAGCACATGATTAAATGACAAAATAGTAAGACAGATGTAGTCGTGGTCTGCAAAGGGGAAGGTTATCCTAGATGGAGTAGCTCTGAGGAGACGGCATGAAAGAAATGACACTCTAATTGGGCCTTCAAACAAATGGATAAGTTTGGTACAGGTGACCAAGAAGGGGGACGAGATTCTAACGTACGAACAAAGGCATGAAGGCTGAAAAAGGCGTGAGAAGAAAGCAAGATGACTAGTCTAAGTAGAGCAGTGGGAAATGAGAATGAATGGGTAGAAAGAAGGCAAACTGCGGAGGTGCCAGTTTACCAGAGGGGATTATGTTTATTCTCTGAGCACTGGGTAGTCCCGAAGGGTCTCTGAGCTAATGTGAAACATGGAAGTGGTATGGGGAGATGGGAGAAAGACTGCAGGCAGGATAATCAGAGAGGAGGCAGTCAAACAACAAAAGGAGACGGAAGCTGAGATTCGAGCAGTAGCTACAGAACTCTTAAGAACGAATGGATCTGGGCCTAATGTCCCAGAAAGAATCTACATATGTAAGGTTGCAAATAATATTTACATAAACAATATTCTTGAGAAAAAACCATAATAGTATTAGCAGGTATAGTAGAAAGAAACTGACTCATAAAACCATTCAACTATTATTATTATCAAAACGCTAAATGCAATAACATATACTCCTGTTATCTTTGAATACAGCAATATGAATTTTTATCTCTAAAAGCTGAAAGAAAAGCTCTGATTTCCACATAATTACTGTAAAGTTTTTTTTTTCTCTAAAATAAAATGATACTACACCCAGACAAAATCTACTATTCCTATGCAGAATTAAGTATCAAATTGTAATTAGGGTCTGTCAACTCCATATTGGCAGAACACTGTTTTTTATATTACTATAGTAAAACTGTTGTTTGATCACCCAGCTCAACATTAAACACAGAAGGTGTTCCAATGAAGACTAAAGCCCACGTGACAGCACTTACAATTCCACGGTCTCTGTCATACCTTTCCCTTGGCATGAGGAATGCCCAACGGACACTGATGAACTCCACCTAACAAAGCAGCCATTGCAAAGCTGTATCCGCTAACAGCTTCCGGTGACGTTTTCAAGTTGTTGAGCCGTTCTGCGCACCTGTCTAGAAACGGTGTCAGCTGGAATGGTAAAGCCACGGCCACACAGCGCAAACACCAGGCGGCGGCAAGCCGGGCAGCCATACTTGGATGAAGAAGCACTGAAGTCACGGTTTCCAAAAGTCCTAAAGAGAAATACACCAAAAAATGCCTCTTTGATGAAGTCAAATGATTTCATGGACAAGAAGAATATGTGTAACATGATTAAAATCATAATCATTATGGTTTTACCCAAATACTTTCAGAACTTTGCCAAAACACAATACATTATCTCAGAAATAGTAGAGAATTTTAAAGGAACACTTTCTACAAAAAAAAACACAAAACATGCATAATTACATCCCAAAAAAATATAAAGGTTGATGTAAAAATTAAATGTGTATTCAACAAATTTTAGCCAATTATTAGAAACAAACTACCGTGACTTTGTCTCCCCAACCTTTATTTCACCATTTATTCAACATTCACAAACCCAGTGAATCTTAACTTAAATAAAACTGAACTTTTAACAAATGATCTGAACACTACTCATTATAATGGCAAGTAACTAATCAGGAGTTAAATATCAATCACACTTATGACTTTCTTTTTAAATGGTAAAAAGAATCCCAGCAAGTAAGTGAATTATCATACCTATAGATGCTTCCTGAATAAGAGGGGATGCAGTAGCATTCAGGCTCTGTACCAGGCTCCCGAGTTCTTGGAGGGCACAGACCATCACATGCTGGCTTGCTGCAATGTCTGCTGCTCCAGATTTGTTTTCACCACTAGTATCATTCACTACTGCTTCTGGAAACACAGAATCATGGGTTTGATGTGGGTGAATTAAGTTGTGACGAAACTTTTTTGATTTCTACAACTGACATTTTTATACCAGTATTTGCACCAGTTGATGCCTGGGTGTTAAAAGCTCTGTGTGTAACTACTTCTTAGCGGAACACCAGTGTAACTAAACACTGAAGTGACTGAGAACACTGTTTAGTGACATCAAGGCAGTACTGAAGTATGCGCGGAGGTATTCTGCCTGCGTCCGGGAATAGCCCTAACTTGAGCAAGCAGCAGCAAAGCACCGTGTACCAAAGCACTGGTTCCTCAGAAAGGCACGTGGCTTCCAACTGCAACTCTACCAGTCACATCCGCTACATGACACTGGGCAAGCCACTCCACTAACCCGAGTCTCCAGTTCTCCTTCTGCTGAGAGGGATAAGGGACTATCTCAAAGAGTACTGTGGTGATTAAAAAGTCAATTCACATAAAGAACAGAGCACAATGCTTCCCACAATACACATGCAGTCAGTGTCAGCGGCCATTATTGTTACTTCAATATTATTGCTGCTATCTCAAGTGCTGCAATATATGGATAGCAACATTGTCAAATTACGGACCAGAAAGCAGATCCATAAGGAAACTGGCTTTAGAATTCCTTACTGAGATGCTCCTCAAAGTTCCCGTTAGCTTTGCTGCCCTCTTCCCTGACCTTTCAATAGAACTGAAATGTATTTAACATGTATTTAATTCTGCTTTTAAGATTTTAAAAAAATCAAATGGTTAATCTATGACCTTAAGATTAATAACCTTTACATGACAGTAAAACTTCCTCACCTTTTTTGCATTCATTGTGTATTAATAGACTATAAGATGAAATCAGAGAGGGAGACAAATCATAAGAGACTCTTAACTATAGGGAACAAACTTAGGGTTGCTGGAGGGGAGGCAGGTGGGAGGATGGAGTAACTGGGTGATGGGCCTTAAGGAAGGCACTTGATGTAATGAGCAGTGGGTGCTATATGCAACTGATGAATCACTAAACTCTACTTCTGAAACTAATAATATACTATATGTTAATTAATTGAATTTAAATTTTAAAAATAGACTAAAATATATATAATATATAATAACAGAACAGATTAATACATTATAGACTGTAATTTTCTCTTTTTTTCGAGATTTTATTTAATTTATTTGCCAGAGAGAGAGGGAGAGAGAACGGCAAGGCAGAGGGAGAAGCAGGCTCCCTGCTGAGCAAGGAGCCCGATGTGGGGCTCAATCCCAGGACCCTGGGATCATGACCCGAGCCGAAGGCAGATGCCCAACCGACGGAGCCACCCAGGCATCCCCAGACTGTAATTTTCATTATGGACCTCGTTATTTTTAGCTATTTCTGGACTTCGAAATGCAGGAACTCTATTTTTTGATTGCTAAACCACAGCTCCTTGACCAGGTACTATCTATATCTGGTTCACTATTTTATTCCCACAATCTGGCACAGTGTTTCTAGCCCTTAAACATTTCTTCAACATATTATTGTACAAATATTTTTCAAGTTGTGAACCTAGGACAGATTACTGTTTTAATATAACTGAAGAAAAATACCTCATTAATTTAAACACCTTTAATTCACAATTCATAACTTTCAGTTAGCCCTATGCATTTAAAAATGCTTTGCTTGGGGTAGCTGGGTGGCTCAGTTGGCTAGGCACCCAACTCTTGATTTCAGCTCGGGTCATGATCTCAGGGTCATGGGATTGAGCCCCAAGATGGGCTCCGCGCTCACATCACAGAGTCTGCTTGTCTCTCTCCCTCTGGTCTTCCCCCTGGTTGTGCGTTCTCTCTCTCTCTCTCTCTCAAATAAATAAGTAAAAATCTTTAAAAATAAAAAAACAAAAATGGTTTGCTTGATGTGGATGGAGCTAGAGTGTATCATGCTAAGTGAAATAAGTCAGTCAGAGAAAGACAAATACCATATAATCTCACTCATATGTGGAATTAAAAAAAAAACAGATAAACATATAGGAAGGGGTAAAAAAGGAGAGAGGGAAACAAAGCGTAAAAGACTTTTAACAATACAGAACAAATTGAGGGGTGATGGAAGATGGTGGGTGGGGGATGGGCTAGAGGGGTGATGGGTATTAAGGAGAGCACTTGTCATGATGAGGGCACTTGTCATGATGAGGGCACTTGTCGTGATGAGAATCACTGAATTCTACTCCTGAAACCACAATTGAACTGTATGTTAACTAAAATTTAAGTAAAAAATTTTTTAAAATAAAATAAAAATGGTATGCTAAGTAAAAGCTATTATAAACAATGAAAACTATAACCATTTGTGAATTTACTTTTACTAATTTTATAAAATATTTAATATATATTCTTTAAATATAAATTACTGATTATTCTCTATTCATTAAATTGTTATTTTTTTAAAAGATTTATTTATTTATTTGAGAGAGCGAGAAAGAGAGACAGAAAGCAAATGGGAGAAAGGTAGAGGGACAGAATCTCAGACTCCCCACTGAATGTGGAGCCTGAATGTGGGGCTCGATCCCACAATCCTGAGATCATGACCTGAGTTGACATCAAGAGTAGGATGCTTAATCGACTGAGCCTCCCAGGTGCCCCCAAACAAAGCATTTTTAAATGCATAGGGCTAACTGAAAGTTATGAATTGTGAATTAAAGGGTGTTTAAATTAATGAGGTATTTTTCTTCAGTTATATTAAAACAGTAATCTGTCCTAGGTTCACAACTTGAAAAAAATTTTACAATAATGTGTTGAAGAAATGTTTAAGGGCTAGAAACACTGTGCCAGATTGTGGGAATAAAATAGTGAACCAGATATAGATAGTACCTGGTCAAGGATCTGTGGTTTAGCAATCAAAAGATAGATTTATTTATTTCTAAAGACCACTATTAGGCAATATAATTTGCCTGATTAAGGTTTAGAAAACTGAACTGTCCTACGGAATGTATATTTTACCTTTAGTTCCCTAATCGGATTAACAGCTCCATGAAGGCAGGAACTTTTACGTCACTCATTATTCAAACCCTGAATTACTGCTTTGCAATCTCAGATACTCAGTAACTACTTCTTAAACTGAGAAATTTATAAAATGGACATTTCTTTTAATTATGAATAACTGAGGCTTCACAGTATATCCTACAGTGGGCTAATAACCACCTGTAATTGCTCCTAAGTCTTCCTATTACGCCTATTAACAAAAGGAAAACAAACAAACATGTGTTTATAAAACAAAAGGCCCAAGCAGAAAAATTACAATAGGTTGTTCCTCAAAGATAGCAAAGCACTATGCTGCTGAATACCAGGAGAGCTAGAACATCAGCACAGGTACTAGAAATGAACAGAAAACCTAACCTTTCAAACATGCTACTCAAATCTTTAAAAATTCTATTTCACTGTAATTATGTTGTTTTAATAACAAATAAGAGTACTCAATAAAAGTGACTCTTAAAACACAGTCCAGAAAAGGACATGAACTAATCAGACCCCTTAGTATTTACTAAGCATAATAACATAAAGCTAAATGACTACAGAAATCAACAACACACATCAAGATATCAATTCTTACCTACTGCTTTCATTTGTTTTCCAATAGCTTGGCATATCTCTTTGGCAGCTGCAATCTGGGCTTTTTCACCTAGCAAACTGCCCACAGTAGCTCTTAGGATAAAGGAGACACATCGTCTTGAGTACACAGCCTCTACATGTGTTTGCGTTGCCCGAGGATGGGAAACCAGATCAAGTACGTGGGACAAGAATGTAGCAAAGCTACGCTCCAACCACTGACCACCCAATGTAGTTACAAAAACAACATATGCCTATAAATAAAGATATGAGATTACAGATAAAGCAATACAGAAATAAATGATCACAGCACACGAAATAAATTATACTTGAGATTAAAGTTGAGAAAATTCAATACTTAAAACCTTTTTAGTACTTCTAGCATAGGAATTACTGGTGGAATTATCTTTGGCTAAAAACTGTTCTTAGTAGCTTCCTGAAGAATGTAAAATGACAGTGAGGAGGGAGGGAAGGAAAGCTGAACTCATCCTGATGATGAGGAAGGTAATAGGTTATAGGATTAAGAAAACTCTCACATCCTAAATAAACATTGACCTAGGACCAGAAAGCCCTACTTGTGACCGTAAGATAAAAATGGTTTACTTCTACTTTACACTTGTTTCAGGAACAATGTACAGTTGGAGTGATTTTGACTAAGATCACAAAGAAACATTTTATCTTTTTATGTATTAATTATTCTTCGATCATTAACCATAACACCTTATTTGCTTAATTATTATCTTGTAATTTTAACTACAAGTCAGGATTAGTTTCATAATTACATTGGTGATTACTCATTAATGATAAATCCAATCGAAGTATTAACCAATACGATTAGCTACAGAGTCATTGGAGAACATTAAACTCTAAATGCCTCAAGCTATTTGAATACAATTTCAACTAAAACTGAATTATTTTACATCTGATTTTCTGCCAAGTAAAATTTGGGAAAATGTGGGATACTTACATAAATATAGCAGACAAAGGCTTATTTGCACATCATTAAGAATCTATCTTTCCATATAAGTGTGTAATTTGGAATTTGAATGTAATTCATTCATTTGGTAAAATAAACATTTTGGAAAAAAAAAAAAAGCAGACAATATAAAAAAACTGTGTGTACTGAGTCTTCCGTGAGATTTCACCAGCAATGTGAACAGAATTCTTTCATATGTATCCATTACAAACCTGTGTGACTCCAACTCTCACTTCACGATTAACAGACCCTCCAACTTTTAACATCTCTCCACCACTCTTTAAAAAACCTGACCCTCCACGTAGAAATCCTGTGGCCATGAGTTCTAAGACTTCATCAAATGTCGCTCGCTTCACGTTCTGGCGCATTACTTTCAGGAAGAAAAGTAAATTCATAAGCAATATATTTTGCTATTCATTGGATAATATTTTCTAATAAATTTAGCTTAAAAATTCAAGTAATTATTTTTAAGGATCCTTAAACCACTACAAAGAGGGTCCTTCCATTGTCTTATAGTCTTTAAATTTACAATGTACTTGCAAAAATAAATTCAATTTTGAAGCAAAAAATGCTAGGAAACATGGAAGGAGCTAGAGATTAAAAGAAATTTATTAAATCTACTCCGAACATAGTCTAATAATGTTAACCTTGATATATGTAACACAACAAGGACAAAGCACATCCATAGCAGATACTGCTAATTGATCACAGCCCTCATTCCCAACAGAGTAGACTCAAAGAAACTTTGCCAAGTCCATGCTTTCTAGACAACAGTTAGCAATAGATTAAAATGTCACTGGACTGCAGCTGAATTGCCATTCCCTTGCACAGAGCTTCATATTTTATAAAGTCTTTCACATACAGCTGCAAACATAATCCTCACAAAAAGTCTGTAGGAGAGGTATAAAGCTCATGATTAAGTATGTAGACTTCGGAATTTGGCTGCCTGGGTTTGAATTTCAGCTCTGATGCTTAACAGAACACTTAAGAGAACACAAATTACACAATCTCTGTAAGCCTCAATTTCCTTGTTTATAAATTGGGAATAGTAACAGTACTTATAATTCATAGGGCTTTTGTGAGGATTCAATAAAACTCAGTTATATGCTGAATTCAGTGCCTGGCACATAGTACTTAATAAACGTTACCTGTCATCATCATCATCTAATTGCACAGACTGAAATTATTATCGTTAAAGATAAAGAGACTAAAGCTCAAAGGGTTTCACAGCTAATTAACAAAAGTGCTAGGACTTGAATCTATAACATCTGATTCTCCTTCTACTACACAGAGCTGGAGTAGGGGTGGGGACAGTAGCAGGCGTGGCCGGGCTCCCTCAGGGTCCACTCACAACCCTCACTGAGGCACCTCTATGCAACTGTGGGCACAGCAGAAGTCACAGGACAAATGTCTCTGACTCTGCTTACAGTAATGGCCAAAAAAAAAGAAAACAAAAGAAAAATAATACTGTACTATAAAAGGGATCTACTCATCAGAGATTGCAAGTAAGGAAGCATATTAAGTGCCAGAATCCAGTCCCCTGAAGATTATACAAAACCATTTCATAAATCTTACTTGCTTTTATATCCAGTATACTTGATAGATATTATCCTGTACATTATAACCACAAAAAATGTCTTGTCTATATCAAGGAAAATGCCATTTGGGTAGTTCTATTCCCTGAAAAAGTAGACAAAGATGCTTAACAATTTAAATCTTTCAAGTGACTTGCCTATAACAAGTAACTTATTTAGATAGATTTCATATACCTTCAAATATCTGTTACAGTCTACATCAGGGATTGGCAAATGATACCTGTTGCTTGTTTTGGCATCAACGCTGTAGCCATGACTGTTCCTAAGAGTTTAGACACTGCCACTCGAACCCCATAATTTGAGTTTTCCAAAGCCTTAAAGCAGTGAGTGGCAATATTTTCCAACTCAGCAGTCCACATGAACACAGCTTCATTCTGTAGTTCTAGTAAACACTGGAATTAAAAAAAAAAAAAAGTAAATTACATCCTAGAACTTCCACTTCCAGAGATATAGTAACAAGATTCAGATTTACTCTCTCTCCTGAAATAACCAAAAAATTAAAACATACGAAATAAGAGTTTTCATGACACTGGACATTAGGCAGTGAAGGAGAGCAATGCTTAGGAGATGGAAAACAAACTTAACACTGTAATCGTTCCAGCTTACGGCCTCGAGAGAGTTTTCAGTACTTAGGAGAAGACATTTAACACTAAACTCCTGTAGTCTAAAGAAGAAAGGTCTCAAATCAATAACCTCAGCTTCAACCTTAAGAAACTCATGACGTAGAGCAAATTTAGCACAAAGTAAGCAGGGGAGAAAAGAGAATAATAAAGATAACAGAACTGAAATAGAAAACTGAAAAAGAATAGAAATAAAACCCAAAGCTGCTTCTTTGAGATGACCAATAAATTTGATAAATCTCTAGCCAGACAGATAAAGAAAAGACAAAAGACACCAATTACCAAAATTAGGAATGAGAGTGGTCACATAACTACAGATTGACCATATATTAAAAGAACAAAGAGAACATCATAAACAACTTTATGCCAATAAATTTGACAACTTAATTGAAATAGACAACTCACTAAAGAAAAAAGATAACCTAAATAGCCCAGTATTGATTTTTAAAATTGAATTTGTAGGAGCACCTGGGTGGCTCAGTCGGTTAAGCCTCTGACTCTTGGTTTCGCCTCAGGTCATGATCCTGGGAAGGGGGGGGCGTTGTGGGATGAAGCCCCGTGACCAGTTCCTCGCTTGGCAGGGAGTCTACCTGAGATTCTCTCCCTCTGCCCCTCCCCCACGTACTCACTCACACACGCGCACTCTCTCTCAAATAAATCATCTTAAAACTGAATTTGTGTACAAGTAAAACTGGGGAAAACTAAACAAGATCAATGGACTATGTCAATGTCAACACTATTATACTAGTTTTAATATTGTGTTATACTTTGCAAGATATTACCATTGGGAGGAACTGGGTAATAAAGACATCTCTATATTATTTCTTATAATTGCATATAAATCTACCATTAAATTAAAATAAGAAGTCTACCTAGAAAAAGCAACAACAAAAACAACACAAGAAATCAAATATAAAACAAAAGGCACTTGACAAAATCCAACATCCATTCCTGATAAAACCTCTTAGCAAGCTAGGAATATAAGGACGCTTCCTCAACTTGCTAAAAGTCATCAAGAAAAACCAACACTAAATGGCAAAAAACTGAATGTTTTCTCTATAAGGATCTGGAATAAGACAAGGATGTTTGCTCTCATGGTTTTTTTTTTTTAAGATTTTTTTTTACAATAGCACCAAAAACCGTAAGATACCTCGGAATAAACCTAACCAAAGAGGTAAAGGATCTATACTCTAGGAACTACAGAACACTCATGAAAGAAATTGAAGAAGACACAAAAAGATGGAAAAATATTCCATGCTCATGGATCGGAAGATTAAACATTGTTAAAATGTCTATGCTACCCAGAGCAATCGATACCTTCAATGCCATCCTGATCAAAATTCCAATGACATTTTTCAAAGTGCTGGAACAAACAATCCTAAAATTTGTATGGAATCAGAAAAGACCCCGAATCGCCAAGGAAATGTTGAAAAAGAAAAACAAAGCTGGGGGCATCACGTTGCCCGATTTCAAGCTATATTACAAAGTTGTGATCACCAAGACAGCATGGTACTGGCACAAAAACAGACATACAGACCAATGGAACAGAATAGAGAACCTAGATATGGAACTCTATGGTCAAATAATCTTTGACAAAGCAGGAAAAAACATGCAATGGAAAAAAGACAGCCTCTTCAATAAATGGTGCTGGGAAAATTGGACAGCCACATGCAGAAGAATGAAACTCAACCATTCTCTAACACCATTCACAAAGATAAACTCAAAGTGGTTGAAAGACCTCAATGTGAGACAGGAATCCATCCAAATCCTAGGATTTGCCAAATAGGCAGTAACCTCTTGGACATCGCCCACAGCAACTTCTTTCAAGATACACCTCCAAAAGCTAGTGAAACAAAAGCAAAAATGAACTTTTGGGACTTCATCAAGATAAAAAGCTTCTGCACAGCAAAAGAAACACTCAACAAAACAAGAGGCAACCCACAGAATGGGAGAAGATATTTGCAAATGACACTACAGATAAAGGGCTGGTATCCAAGATCTATAAAGAACTTCTCAAACTCAACACCCAAAAAAACAAATAATCAAGTCAAAAAGTGGGCAGAAGATATGAAAAGACACTTCTCTGAAGAAGACACACAAATGGCTAACAGACATAACAGAAAAAATGTTCATCATCATTAGCCATCAGGGAAATTCAAATCAAAACCACATTGAGATACCACCTTACACCAGTTAGAATGGCAAAAACGGACAGGGAAAGAAACCACAAATGTTGGAGAGGTTGTGGAGAAAGGGGAACCCTCTTACACTGTTGGTGGGAATGCAAGTTGGTACAGCCACTTTGGAAAACAGGGTGGAGGTGCCTCAAAAATTTAAAAATAGAGCTACCCTATGACCCAGCAATTGCACTTCTGGGTATTTACCCCAAAGACACAGATGTAGTGAAAAGAAGGGCCATATGCACCCCAATGTTCATAGCAGCAATGTCTGCAATAACCAAACTGTGGAAAGAGCCGAGATGCCCTTCCACAGATGAATGAATAAAGAAGATGTGGTCCCTATATACAATGGAATATTACTCAGCCATCAGAAAGGATGAATACCCAACTTTGACATCAACATGGATGGGACTGGAGGAGATTATGGTAAGTGAAATAAGTCAAGCAGAGAAAGTCAATTATCATATGGTTTCACTTATTTGTGGAACATAAGGAATAGCACGGAGGACATTAGGAGAAGGAAGGGGAAAATGGGGGGGCGGATTGGAGGGAGAGATGAACCATGAGAGACTATGGACCTGAGAAACAAACAGGGTTTTAGAGGGGAGGGGGGAGGGGGGATTGGTTAGCCCGGTGATGGGTATTAAGGAGGGCACGTACTGCATGGAGCACTGGGTGTTATACGAAAACAATGGATCGTGGATCACTACATCAAAAACCGATGATGTATTGTATGGTGACTACCATAACATAATAAAATTTTTTAAAAAAAAAGATTTTTTATTTATTTGAGAAAGAGTGAGAGAGCGCGTGCGCACGCAAGCATGGGGGGGAGGGGCAGAGGGAGCAGGAGAAGCAGACTTCCTGCTGAGCAAGGAGCCCAACACGGAACCTGATCCCAGGACTCTGGGATCATGACCTGAGCCAAAGGCAGACGCTTAAACAACTGAGCCACCCAGGTGCCCCTGCTCTCATGTTTTTAATTCAACACTGTATTGAAGGATTTCTCCAGAGCAAAAGGTATCCTTATTGGAAAAGAAGTAAAACTGTCTTTATTCTTAGACAACGTGATTGTCTATGTAGAATATCTGACAGAATCTATTAAAAGAGATGACAGAACTTTTAAGTCATTTAACAACTTTGGCAGATACAAGAACAATATACAAAAATCAAGTGTATTTCTGTGTTATCAAAGAACAATTAGAAATTAAAATTTTAAAAATCAATACCATTTAAAATAGCATTGAAAATATGAAATACTTAGGGATAAATCTGACAAAAGATGTCCAAGACCTATAACTGGAAACCACAAAATGTTGCTAAGAGAAAACAAAGAAGACCTAAATAAGTTAGAAGATTTAATATTGTTAAGATGTCAACTTTTCCCAAATTGATCCACAGAGTCACTGTAAAATACCAGTATGAGTCAGCATCCCAGCATGGTATTTTTCTAGAAATTGGTAAGTTAATTCTAAAATTCGTATGGAAATGCAAAGAGCCTAGAATACTATTTTGAAAAAGAACAAAGTTGGAAAGTTAACACTACCTGGTTTCAAGACTTATTATGAAGGTACAGTAATTAGGACAGTGTTATGGACATCAAGATAGATTAGTGGAACATTAAATAGAGTCCAAAATAGACCCATACACATATGGACAACCAACTTTCAACAAAGGTGCGAAGGCAATTTAAGTGAAGAAAAGATAGTGTTTTCAATGTGGTACTGGAACAAGTGAATATACACATGCAAAAAAAAAAAAAAGAACTTTGATTCATATCTTGTACCATATTTAAAAATTAACTCAAAATGGATCATATATCTCAGTATAAAACTATGAAACTTCTAGAAGGAAACATAAGAGAAACCTTCAGTCAGGAAAAGTTTTCTTAGATACAATACGAGCAGCACAGATATAAAAATTGGTAAATTGAAAAAAAAAACTGGTAAATTGGACTTTGACAAAATTCAAAACTTCCCTTCTTTCCCTTAGAAAGGCACTATTTAGAGAATGAAAAGACAGGCCACAGCTGAGAAAAAGTATTTGCAAACCGTCTATCTGATAAAAAAATATATAAAAACTCTATATAGTACTATCAAAACTCAATAATAAGAAAACTACTCAATAAAACAACAGGCAAAAGACTTGAATAGATTCTCCATCAAAGGAGATATGGATGGCAATAAAAGCACGTGAAATATGCTCATCTTTAGTCCTTAGGGAAATACAAACTAAAGCCACAATGAGATATGGGTACGTATCTGTTAGAATGGCCAAAATGACTGACAATACAAATGAGGATGTGGAGGAATTAGAAATCTCATACATTGCTGGTGGAAATGTAAAATGGTACGAGTACTTTGGAAAATAGTTTGGCAATTTTTTTAAAAAGTTAAACATTAATCTATCATACAATCCAATTATTCCACTCCTAGGTACTTATCCAGGTAGAATAATGCATATGTCCACACAAAAACTTGTACACAGATGTTTATAGCTTTTTTTCTAATAGCCTAAACTGGAAGCAATTCAAATGTCCTTAACAGGTGAAGGAATAAACTAATTGTGGTACATCCACACAATGACATACTACTCAGCAATAACAATATAGATGAAGCTCAAGATAATTATGCTGAGTAAAAGAAGCCAGACCAAAGAAAGAGAGCACATACCCCATGATTGCATTTGTATATAATTCTACAAATTGAAACTAATCTATGAGAACAAAAAGTATGCTATCACATTTTAAAACTTTAAAAGAAAAAGTCACTGTTTAAGAGGAAGCAGGGAAAGGAATAGCATTATAAATCAGCAAGTACTAACCTTGGCAACTGCACATCGAACAGCCATCGACCTGTCAGTCAAGAGGGACCTGGCATTCTTGTAAATATCACGATGAGAGGAAGCCGCTGCACCTCCCAGTCCATTCAGAACTTTCTGTAGGCTCATTAAGATTTCACTTCGCCCTTGAGACTAGACGTGAACATAAATCAAAACTAAAAACTATGTTGTAAAACAAGTTCCATGGTGAAACAAGAACATAACAAAATACAAAAGTTTTCTGTAAGTAATGAAAAATAAAATAAAATTAAGTATCCTAGATAGTACCTGAAAGGTAAGAATAAGTATTAACTTCAATTAAATAATATCTTGCTGAGAAATCAGGTTACCACAAGAAAACATATTCTAATGTTTCCACAACATGAAGTTCAAGTTAAGAACATGAAAATAAAAATAGTTCCCAGAAGAGGAAATCTTCAGCCTTCCAAGACGAAGGAATTAGACTGTGAGAGTCCAGGGCTTGGTCTAGCTTTAGTGAACACCAAGTTGACAAGGAACTTTCAGAAGTAACACCAAATTGACATGACAAAATAGAATTATTTTTCCTCTCAAGTCTTAAGCTCCATTACCTGTGAACATGACTTTATTTGGAAATAAGAAATTAAAGAAAGACAAGGTCATACTCAATTCAGGTGGGCCCTAATCCAGTCACTGGCATCCTTATAAGATGAGAAGAATTTGGATGCAGAACACAGATGCACAAGAATAACACCGTGTAACAACTGAGGCAGAAATTAGAAGTGCATCTACAAATCAAGGAACACAAAGGAACGCCAAGGATTGCTAGCAACTACCAGAAGGGAAGAAAGCAGAGAAGGATTCTTCCCAAGGGTCTTTCTTCAGAAGCATGGCCCTGCCAACACCGATTTTGGATTTTTGCTTCCAGAACTCTGAGACAACAAACTTGTGTTGTTTTAAGTCACTGCGGTCATTTATTACCCAAGGCAACCCTAGGAGACTAATACATTTGCTATGGCACAAAAATAAAATGGCAGGGCAAAAATATCCATAGGGCTAAATAAAAAATAATAGGTAAACCTATTTTTTGCCAAGGAAAAGCATTCTTTCCCTTTCCGCTGAAACGTAAGGTAATACACACTAAAGAAGGGACAAGAGTATTTTTTTGCAAGTAATAATCTTATGTTACCTTCTTGCTAAGCAGTATGAGTATCACAGTGACAGAAAAAAGGCAAACATATATTTTTACTGACATCTAACTCTTGCCACAAGCAAAACATTTAAATAATATTTGTTGTAAAACTTACCTCTGCACTTTTCAGAGATTTCAAAAGATTATTCACTGTCTCTGGAAATGCACTTCCTAACATTCTCCCCATTTTTTCATAAAATGCTCCAACACAAGCCACTGCAGCCCTATAAGAAGTGATGTTTTCACTGGTCATTGTTCAGGTTAATAATACAATTTCATGATACCTTTCTCATTTTCAGAAGTCAGTTTGTATTTGTGTAGGACACTTCTCGCTACAAATCCTTAATTCTCAACTTTCAAAAACCCCTTGTTTATCTATTCTTCATAATCGCAACAAATACTATGGTTGATCAAATTGTATTCTTGTTAGGAATATAGGAGAATAAATATATATTCACATAATAAATCATACCCCTCCTTTGGAAAGAAATCCAAGTTTTCCTTTTATGAAGACTTCCCATATTATGTCAATCTACAATGATTCCTTTTCTTCTCTCATTATATATAACATTTAATGTTAACCACTCATTTTGATAAAAATTATGTTATTTATTGTGTTCTGACTTGACCATTTAAATGTGTATATCCTGGGGGGCTTGGCTGGCTCAGTCAGTAGAGCATGTGACTCTTATCTCCTCAGGGTCGTGAGTTCAAGCCCCACGTTGGGCATAGAGCCTACTTTAAAAATAAATATAAATAAATATAAATAAACATGTATATCTTATCCTGCCAATGGAAATATAAAATCCGGAAACAGGGAATCTATCTTACACATTTTTTTATTGCTCACAGTTCCTGCCTTTTAATATACAAATAATAGTAAACAATTACTTGTAAAATTTAATCTAAATGGCTTTCACGGAACATTTGGCTACACAGAAGAAGAAATGTAACAAAAGCCCATCTCTTCAGGACAAAGGAAACCACTCCATCGTCAGTTGTATGAATAGTAAATAAGTGAGTAGCTGTGAGTTTAGTTTAGAGGCAGGAGTACAGAAGAGGAGTGAAGAGTATAATCTTTGAAGTCTGGCAGATCCGTGACTAAATCCTGGACTCTGCCACCTAATAATAGCTATGTATCCTGAGCAAGTTACTCTGAGGCAGACATGAAATACACTCGTGTCTCTTTCACATATGTATTAAATAGTAGAATCAGGGAATCAACCTTCACCTGGTTGACTCTAAATCCCATGCTTTTCTCAATACTCTCCAGGCTGATAACAAAACTAAAAAGGACTGAGGTCACATGCCAGAATATTTAGGGAATTCCTAAACAAAACCCATGAATCCACTGGAAATACATATGAATAATAAGGAATATATGATAAATTCTACCTAAGCAGAACTAAAAAGTGATGTGTGGATTTGCTAAGTGGTGGAGAGCTAAACCATCAAAGTATTAACACAGCTTCAAATTCCAAAATAAATTGGAAAGCACTAGCGCTCTCTAATCTCTTCTAAAACTTTTGAGATCTACACTTATCCCAAACAACACAAAATCTAATCATAACTTACCTATGCAGTTGAAAACAGACCTAAAACTCAGTGTCTGGGTTCAGAATAATCTCCCTGTTTCCTCTGTAAGCTATTACACTGGCCCAGGCCCCTTGCATGGCGTTCTAGAGACATATCCTTGGCCATCCTCTGTTCCCAAACAGAACTCTTCCTAGGTAACTTTAACTATACCAAAGGGTTCCTAATCTCCACTCTACTTGCCAAAACTACAATCTCAACTCAGAGCTCTGAAATTCGGACCATGACTTCAAACTACCTACTACACACTGTCCCCTGGATGTTCCCTCCTGTACTGCAAATCAGCGCACCAGAATTGAACTTCTTGTCTTCCCCCTCAGGACTTGTTCCCTCCTCTATTTTGCATCTTTCTGAAAAGCACTGTAAATAAAGTATAAAGAACCTACTTTTGTTTCCAATGAGAAGTTTCCTTAGCCTAGAAAATAGGTTGGCAAACTACAGCTTGCAGGTTGAACCTGGCCCATCATCCAGCCTACCACCGGTTTTTATAAATAAAATTTCATTGGAACACAGCTATTTTATTTACACACAGTCTGCGGCAGAGGTGAGTAGTTGTGACAGTCCACAGTTTGTGGGTAGTCCACAAAGCCAAAAAGAGTTACTCCCTGGCTCTTTTTCATAAAGTTTGCCAATCCCTGGCCTATCACATCCATCTTCCCATCTTAACCACTTATTTGACTAACCTCCATGTGTCCTTCCCTGTTGTTGATCTTTGGCCGATCCTTCCTTGAGAAGCCTTCCTTGACACTGCTCTCCCCTTATGCCACAGGTGAGTTATTTCCCCCTTGACAACACTCTTCACTGTACTGTAACTGTTGTGGTTTTCTTATTTGACCCTTTCATAGGATGCACCCCATAGCCATTAGCCTTAAGACTTGCTCTGAAAATGTCTGTCCTTGACCCAAACCAAAGGTCAGCAAACTTGCAGGCAAAATGGTCTCTGTCTCAGCTACTCAGTTCTGCCACTACAGCACGACAGCAGCTACCACCTAAATGAACGGGCATGTCTGTATTCCAATTAAACTTTACAAAATAGGCAGCAGGCTGGATTTGGCCTGTGGGCTAGTTTGCCAGTTCTGCCTCAATCCCATCACCTAGACATTCTTCACTTTTCTCTATCCCAGCCAAGAATATTCTCTCCATCCAAATTTACCAAAAGACTTCTGTGCAAATTGCTGACACCATACCAATTCTCTGTCGTTTGCTTTTTCATCCCAGTGGCGATGAAACACGGACTGAAAAAGAACCCCTTCCCCACACCTACTTAGAGCTTTCATTGTCAAGCAGCATGTTGCAGGTTCCAATGACCTGGCGGTCTTTATGATCAGTAGTCCCTTATTAAGTTACTCTAAAAAAAACAAAATGTCAAAGTAAGTACTTACAGTTTTGTTGGTAAGTAGGCTGCAGTGTCATCTTTATTTCTGATAATGTCATTACATTTATCAAGTGTTTGAAAAACCGTAAAAGTATCCCCAATGCTATAAAGAGCTGCAAGATTTTTAGCTAACAGTTTTCGTGTAGGTGGTCCAGGTGAACTACTTATTAATCCAGTTAATTGTTCAACAAGTTTTTTCTGTTTTTCCTTTACATCAGTCTGTTATAAAAAAAATAAAGAACATTATCAGTTTTTTCTCATATGTGATTGTGTTACCTTTTAATCAAAATTAAAAATACTCAACAGTTAAAATCTAGATTACATTAGGCATAAAACCATAAATGAAAATTTTCAAGATAAGGAAAAGTTCGGTAAGAAATGAACCATTCTTTCCTAGATTAAATATTATCCTTCATTCCCCCTCCAATGCCAAAAAGTTAGCTACCAATAAAAGTGACTACTCTAGATCCAAAAAGTTTCCACACTAACTTGCTAAGAAACCAATAGTCAACGGATATAAAATATTGGGCGTAGGGACAACTTATGTCTTAGAACCTAGCAAGGCTGCCCTATAAAAGCGAAGTCAGTAGTTCATCAGTTATAGGTCACTGAGTGAAACTGAAAGAAACCTTAAGAGCCGCAGACAGCATAAAAAGAAAAATTCAGATATACTCATTATCAATGCCAAGAGTTCATTCATTCATTCATTCAAGAAATGCTGACTGTGCACTTATTATATGCCATGCACTATTCTAGGCACTGGGATGAAAGAGTGAACACAATAGACAAAGTCTCTGCCCTTATGAGTTTATATTCTAGTGGGGAAAGACAGAGTTCACCAAGTAAACAAATGAATAGTGTGAACTCTTACTGTTTTGTACAGATTAGTAAGAAAAGGCCTCTCTGAAAAGAAGTGAAGGTGTGAGCTATGCAGGCATCTGAGAGAAAAACATTCTAAGCAAAGGGAACAAGGGCAAAGGCCTTGAGGTGGAAGCTTGCTTAGTTGAGGACAGCAAGATGGCCAGTTTGGCTGAAGCAGAGTCCAAGACGAAGTAGTGTAAGATGAAGTCAGAAGGGCAGAAGGGACCAGATTGTATAGCACCTTACACACCACTCTAAGAATTTTCTATGTCATTCTAAGCAGGAATTTGAAGCGCAAGAGAAACGCAATCAGAACATTTTAAAAGGCACATTCTGAATACTGAGCAAAGAATACTCTACAAGGTACATGGCTGGAAGCATGGTGAGCACTTAGGAAATTATTGTAATAATCCAGATGAGAGATGAGGGTGGGAACAATGGCAATGATGACAAATAATTGAATTCTGGACATATCTGGTGGATAGAACCAATAGGACTTGCTGATGAATATGATGTGAAGTTTGAGAAAGAAAGAAGTCAAGAATGACTCTAAGGTTTATGACCTGAGCAACCAGAAGGAAGAAATGGTCATTTCCTGAGAAGATGAGCACTAGGGAAAGGACAGGTTTGGGATGGGTAAATCAAGAATTTGGCTTTGAATATGTTAATTTTGAGATTCTGTTTAAGAGAGAAAGAGGTAGTTGGGTATGTGGGAGTCATTATTGTAAAAATCATGAGATTATGATATCCTTGAGGGAGTAAATACTTGTATATAGTCTTGTATTTTTCAATTTCACAACAAAATAAAAAACAAAGTTAAGTGTCTAAAAGGTAGAGGATCAATTATATCAAAAGCTGCTGATGGCCAACTAAGACAGAACACTGACCACTGGTTGGAAGAATCTGAGATCACTGATGACTAGACAAGAGCCGTTTCAGTGGAATGGAGACAAAAAATACTCACTTAGAAGGTGTTAAGAGAGAATAGAAACTTTGAGCTAAGGACTGTAAATGAATCCATTCATTAACTTTGTCTCTCCAAAATTACTACTAAAACTATACTAAAGGGCAACCAAAAAAACCCCACAAAAAACAAAAAACACAAATCTACAAGAGCAAAGAAAACAGGAAAACAATCAACAGAAAATATAGAAGCCAGGTATCCCCAATAGGGAAAGCTAAGAAGAGACTCAAATTACAACACAGAATCCCGTAAAGCTCATGTTTGTTTTGTTGTTGTTGTTTGAAGCTCTAGGTGCTTGGCGGAAGGAGTGAAGCTGTGCCTAGAGCTAGAGGACATAGTTGAGAGTCTAGAAGCTGTAAGATTCTCATACCTCTCTCCTCCATTCTGGACTTAGGGAACTCAAGAACAGCTGTGGGCTGGGAAAACTGCGCTGAAGACAGGGGGGTTAAATCAAAGTTTACATACTGGATGTTGAAGTCCCTAGCCTTCTCCCCCAGTTCCTAGAATCTAGGCAGCTGGTGATACATCCTAGGACACTAGAGTAGAAATGTCTCTTCCAGGGAATGAGTAGCTAAGAGAAACCTATGATACCAACGTCAGGGACTCCTCAAACAACAGGACTAGCCTACGCGAAGCACAGTTAATGAACTTCATCCTGCCCAGAGAACTTATACTCATTCTTAAATTTGAACAGATGCCAAACATCATCAGATATTTGAGGAAAATATCTAATTTTAAAGAGAAAATAAAACATATACATAAGGAAAACCAACTCGGATAAAATAGACTATGTAGGAAGAAGAAAACAGCAAAAAAAAAAAAAACCCTGTTATAACTCCTCAGGGAGATAAGTAAAGATATTGGGATTGCTAGACAGCACTGAGGGACCACTTGAAGTTGGAGATAAATGAATTTAAAATGTCGGCAGTCATATAATCATATTTTTCTCCAGGCACATTCAACTGTTCATATAGAGACATGAAGTAGGCAAAGAACTAGGTTCAAAGGAGACTCAGGTTCTGTGACAAAACAGAAAAAGGACAGACTAAAATTCCTATTCCAGTGTAATATTCTCAATTCCATAAGTGACCCACAACCTTTCCAAAACATATGCTTGTTTTTTTACAAATCATAAGCATATAATACTCTTCATTATGTAAACCCAGCTGGAAAAAAAAAATACCATACCTTGTTGGCAGCAACCAAGACTTTATCAAGAAATCTCAACCATTCAAAGATAAAAACTGGTCTCTTTGCTTCAGTGATTTGAGCCAAAGCTTCTTCATTTAGCAATAAACTGTGGGCTAGCTCCATTACTGAAGTTTAAAAGTCACACCTTAACAAATTAAAAAATACTTGTAAGGATTTTTTTTAATGTTAAAAGTCAAGCTTAATGAACGTAACCACCAAGAAGTTTAAAGTATGGCTTTACTTCTCATTTCATTTGGGGGAAACTTGCGTTAATTTCTTTGAGGTAAAACCCAAGAACCTAATTCTAAAGGACCAGCGTAAAACAAAAATGAACATAAATCAAAGTCATGCTTGGTGAGGAAGAATGAAAAAAGGGGTAAAAGGAAAATTAAAATAAATTTTGCAAATAGCAGGGCACCTGGCTGGCTCAGTCAGTAGAACCTGCGATTCTTGAACTTGGGAGTCGTGGGTTCAAGGCCTTCGTTGGGCGTAGAGACTACTTAAAATATATACGTAGCAAATAAGGCATTATTCCAGAAGAAAAATGCGTAGCAAAACACATGTCATTAACTCATTCCATAAACGCTAAAACTTAAGCACCCAGATCAAACACCGGCTGGGTCTGATAATCCATCCTCCCCTTTCCTCGCCCACTGCTCGGTGCACAGCACCCTTACCCTCCCCTGGCCCAGGAGGACGTCAAAACACCCAGCATAAAGATGTCACACTGGAAGTCTCCAAAGCCTTCCTACGGGGATGGGGTGAGGGAGCCACATACCCGTGGCAGAAGCTTCCGTGGCAACCCCGGGCGCTGGGGGAAATGCAGCCCGCAGACGCTGTGCGCGCTGCAGGTCTGGGTTAACCCGGCTACTCGGAGGACCACCGCAGCTCACTGCCCGGCCTAGGGAATGTGCAAGAGGCCGCCGCAGGCCTCGCCAGGGCCACTCGGACTGTCAACGACAGGTGCCGGTGGCCCGGAACCGAGCCCGGAGACTAAGGAACATGCTCATTACAAACTCGATTTTCCTCTCCAGCCCTCTGAAAACGTACGAGGGGACAGGGGCGTGTATGCGTGTCACCGTGCATGCTCTGGCGGCAGACGGGGGTGGCCTCACCTCCTAGTCTGGCAGGGGCCGCACAGCTGAGTCCCGGGGCCAGAAGCATCCGCCAAACGACCCGGATGCCCCGCCTCCCTCACCCCCGCCAGCAGGAAACGAAAGGAGAGCGCATGCGCAGAAGGCTGGTCTTGCGCAAGCGTACTAATTACATCCTCCTAGTCTCCCCTGCCACAGGTTTCCAATTGATTGCTCGCTAGGAAACTCAGGTGGGACCTGAGGCTCAGACGTCCCCTGCTGGTAGGTGGGCGCATGCGCCGCGCGCGCTCTCGCAAACTGGCCCGGGGCGAGTAGAGCTGCCAGGTAAGGGGGTGGGGACGCCAGATGGAATGGTAAAGGGCGGTGGGCTGTGCGCTTGTTGTGACTACCCCATCACACCATGACCTACATGCCCACCCGGGAGTCGTCGCGTCTGCGCGATGCTTGCGGCTGGGATGGACGCGAAAAGGGAGGAGTCCGCAGTCCCTCGGGGGGAGAGAGGAGGGCTCTGAGGTTTTTTGGCTAGGTTTCTACTGTTGTCCAGCTCCTTAGCCCTTCTCTCCCCTCGGGTGTGTAATGGGATTCTCCGTAGGCCTGAAGCAGCATTTTTGTTGCCGCCTTCTTGTCCGCTGTCTGCCAAAACAAAACAAAACTAACCTCACCCGAACCAGACCTACTACAGTCTCACCACTCTCAAAAAGTGGTAACTCCACTCTTCCAGCTCTTCAGACCAAAAGCCTTGGAGTAATCGTAGACTTCTCTCTTTGACACACCGCCTCCGATCTATCAGCCAGTCTCCTTAGATCTACCTTTAAGATATACCCAGAGTCCGACCACTTCTCACCACTTCCACTGCTGTTACTGTGGTCCAGGCCACCATCATCTGTGCCTGGATTGTCGCTTTAGGAAGTTTATCCTTATGCTTGATGCGACTAGATGATGCTAAAGAATATTGTACCCACAAAGGGGGAGTTAAAAAAAACAAACCTGGAACCCCCATTCGGATCTGCCTAACACCTTAGAGCTAAATGGGTCCCTTAAAAATAATCTAACCCTGTTTGCAGTAGCAAGAGCACCGAGACTGGATTTTTTTGTGGTGTTGAGCAAGTCATTTAGCCATACTGAGCCTTAATTTCTCCAACTAAAAAGCTAACTATTCCTACCTTATATAGTTAATGATTAAATGGGATAAAAGTGTCTGAGATACTGGGTAGGCGCTAAACCATTATGTGTAAGAATACTATTATTAGAAATGAAGAATTTGAAGTTTAGAGACAGTGGGTGAATTACCACAAATGCTATGTATAATCTTACATATTTTTAACTTATTATAATAAAAAGAAAAATGATAATGTTTAAGGATGCACACATGGCTGATGAAACTCTGAAGAAAAGTAAGAAATGATACAGTTGGTAGGGGACAAAGAGGGCTCCTGGGTAGCTGACAAGGGTTGTGATATGGGTGATGTGTTATATTATTTTTTACTGTATAATAAGTTACCCCAAAATTTAGCAGCTTGAAATAACTATAATCACTTATTATCTCACAGTTTCTATGGCTCAGGAATTTGTTACTAGTTTAGCTTAGCTCAGACTTTCTTAAGAAGATGTAGTGAAGATGCTAGCCCAGGCTGAATCATTTGAAGGTTTGACTGGGGCTCGAGGCTCTGTTTCTAAGATGTCTCAATCATGTGGCTCCCAAGTTTGTAATGGTTGTGGACAGGAGGCCTCAGGTCTTCCTGTGTGGACCTTTCCATAGAGCTGCTTAAGTGTCGTCAGTACATGACAGCTGACTTTCTTTAGAATGAGTAATCTAACCAGAGTTAGAGTGATCTAAGAGCTGTAGTGTCTTTTATGACCAAGAAGTCACTCTCCATCATTTCCACAATACCTTATTGGTTACAGATCAGTCCTGGTCACTGTGGAAGGGGACTGCACAAGGATGTGGAAAACCAAGAGGCAAGAATCATTGGGGGCCATCTTGGAGGCTACCACTTGGTTACAAGAGTGTTTGCCTCATAAAAATTCATTATCTGTACATTTGTTTTAAGACATGATGACCTAGGGAGAAAAGTATTCTATTATTACAAAATCACAAAGTAAAGACCCTTCTTGTTCTTATCATGGCTAAACATTTAGAATTTATGGTGTTTGGACCATGGTGGTAAGGATATAGGGAACTTGTCTTTGGGGTTTACAGCCTGGTTAGGAAGATATACACTAAAAAATTATAAAGACAAACAAACAAAAACAGTACAGTAATAGTTTTCCCGTCCAGTGTAATTGTCCAAACTCTCAGTTGCAGTTGACAGAATCCCTATTCCAAGTTTAAGAAATGAGGAGATTTATTAGCCCATGTAACTGGGAAGAATGTTAGTCACAGCATCAAAGAAAGAGCTATAGGAATCTGGGTCTTAGGAACTAGAGGTAGAGACTCATTGCTTTTAGGACTACCTTTGTGCATTTTTTCTATCTGGTTTCATTCTGCAGAATAGAATCCCTTCAAATGGCCAGGAAGGTGGCCATTTGGAGCCCAGCTTCACATATTTCCAGTTCAGAAACCCCAGTGAAGAGATTTCTTTCCCCCCACAATCTGTATATTCATATCACGTAAGGAAAGAGATGCTTATGTGCCCTGGTTAGCCCATCACCTCCTCTGTTGCTGGGACATAGTGTACCAGAATTGGGAGTCCCCAGTACAGAGTACTGAGATTGCCACCTTCCACTAGAACTGCATGGAGGGCAGAGGGCTGGGTCCTCAAAGGAAAGGATGCAGGCAAAAACAGCATGTATGCACTGCAACAAATGAGTACCCTTTGTAACTAGCCACTGGACCAGCGGCATCGATGTCACCTGGGAGCCTAATAGAAATACAGAACTTCAGGCTCTAGTTCAGGATCAGACTCTGGATTTTAAGAAGATCCTGAGGCAATTCCTATACATAATAAAGTTTGAGGTGCACTTTTCTTGATAATTATTTTATACCTCTAAGGGAAAATAATTACATGATTTTAACTATTTTGGATGGAAACTCTCCTCAAAAATGTTTCCATATAAGTAAGATGTTAACTGTATCAAGTTTTAAATGAGCAGCTTGGACATGAAGTGCTGTAGAGCAAGGCCTGGAATGGTCAGGACAGACTTTGTGAAGGAGGGTCACCGAGGCCCAGGAGGAAGGAAATGTCTGTAGTATGTTCAGAGGGCAATGTGAAGCCCATATGACTTGCATATTGAATCCTAAAGGAGCGTCAGAGGTCAGATTATGAAGGATCCCTCCTGCTATCATGTTAAAGTGACTGGTCCTCCAATGTCTACAGGGTAAAGCTTATTGAAGGATTTGAAACAGGTTAAATGACCTGACTTATGTTTTTTTAAAAAAAACACTCTGGGGCCACCTGGCTGGCTTAGTGGGAAGAGCATACGACTCTTTTTTTTTTTTTTAATTTTTTATTATTATGTTAATCACCATACATTACATCATTAGTTTTTGATGTAGTGTTCCATGATTCATTGTTTGTGCATAACACCCAGTGCTCCATGTAGAACGTGCCCTCTTTAATACCCATCACCAGGCTAACCCATCCTCCCACCCTCCTCCCCTCTAGAACCCTCAGTTTGTTTTTCAGAGTCCATCGTCTCTCGTGGTTCGTCTCCCCCTCCGATTCCCCCCCCGACGCTTGATCTCAGAGTTGTGAGTTCGAGCCCCACGTTTGTAGAGATTAAAAAAAATAAATAAGCTTAAAAAAAAAAAGTAGTCTTAAAAAAACAACACTCTGGAGAGCGTGTAGGAGACAGATTGGAAGAGGAGAGCCCAATTGCAATGAGACCAGTTAGGAAGTTGTTGTAATAGTTTAGGTGAGAAAGAAATGCCTTAACTATAGGAAAAATGAGGGGTATTGTAGAGGAAGGCTTGGCAGAGGTTTGTAAGAGGTCAGGAATGGGCAGATTGTAGTAACATTCATTTGAAAATAATAGGAGATGAAGGAGGCTTGGGGTAGAAGAGAATGAGTTGTTGGGGAGCTTCACACAGACAGATGCTGGGAGGCACTTGAATGTGTGGGAGGGCTGCAGAGACAGATCTATTTCCATTATAAACTGAAATAATAGGTATTGTTACTTTATCCTATTTGATTTGTAGAAACTTTTGCCATATGAAGTTGAACATGGCAGAAGAAGAGGACTATATGTCAGATTCCTTCATTAATGTCCAGTAAGTAAATGTGTACATCTCATGTAATGGCATGTAGGAGACTCCTAAGCAATGACATTGATTTTAAATGCGGGTTGGAAGGTTAGTTTCATTGCTTTATGGAAACATCACCTACATTTTCATATTAAAGATACTAGGAGCCTTTATTTCCCTTTTAATACTAAACCTTGACTTCTGCCCTTGATTCTTGTTATTCTCCTCTTTCAAGGAAATTTCTCTTCTGCTTTATTTTCTTATTGTCTTTTCTAGCTAGTATTCAACTTTGCTCTTTATTATTTCCAACCTCCTAGAAAAATTAGTGTAAAATTACTTTCTTCAACTCTATACTTCTTTAGTTTCCTACAATCTGGCACCAGCCTTCATTATTTTTATTAGAGCAGCCATTCTCAGAGGTCACTGATTATGTTCTAATATCAATAATAACAAAGGTGATCATAGAGGTAGTGAACTTTTAAGCACTGTCAAATGAGTAAGTAGCAAAGTTATGAGAAACCTTCAGGTACTCATCCAAAATCACCTTTTCCCTTATTCTTCAGACAAGACATCAGACCAGGATTGCCAATGCTGAGGCAGATCCGAGAAGCCCGTCGAAAAGAAGAAAAGCAACAGGAAGCTAATTTGAAAAATAGACAGAAGAGTTTAAAAGAAGAAGAACAAGAAAGACGTGACATTGGGTTGAAGAATGCACTAGGCTGTGAAAACAAAGGGTTTGCTCTGCTCCAAAAGATGGGATATAAAAGTGGTCAGGCCCTTGGCAAGAGTGGTAAGTTCCGTCTGGACAGAAGCAGGTGTTCCTAACCACCAAATGGTGATCTATTGATGAGTACCAGAGACAACTCTTTACCCATCTCCACTGAAATTAAGACAATTTAGCTAGTCTCTTACATGCTAACAAGCCATATAGGGAACTTCCATCTTCCTACGCCACTTTAGACAACCGTTTGCCATCAAGAGCTACTTATCAGCCCAGCTCAGCCTTGAAGGCGCTAACATCTGGGATAGACGAGACTTACAATGAAGGCGGCAGCTAAGAATGGTAACAAGAGAAGGGTTGAGGAGTGCAACGGCCCAAGGACAGTGAAATGACATTGAGGAGGATGGCAGCACTCTGTCCTGCTCGCTCTGTACCTGTGGCAGCTGCCTAAATGAGCATCTGGTTGGACAAGCTCAATTCTCGCTTCCCTTTTAGAAAGTAAGACTGTTTATTAAGATGGAGAGGCCATATGTTTGTAGTAAGCTGTCTTTCTCGTCTTCTCTTCTTTATTGTAATGGCTTTGATCCTCACCTAGCAAGGCTTTGCTTTCTCTGGAGGCTGCTGCCCTCTTGGACATAGAGTATCGGTGTTTTCACTTCAGGAAACCCTACTTTCAGAGGGCCCTGTGGGGCAGCCTTACTGAGGAGCAGGTATTTGATGGCAAGGGAGGTAGTTGATTATAGAGTATAGTCAGTTTTCAGTCTCAAGTGACACTGAAGCTGGAAGGGTATGTATAGAACATTGTAACGTCACATACCATGCCCACCTATAGTTTGCAGAAGAATTTCTAAAGTAGTTTGTGTGTTTTGTCCTCTTTTCTTAGGAGATGGTATTGTTGAGCCAATTCCTCTCAACGTCAAAACAGGTATATAATTATTTTTGAGTATATTTACCAGTAATAAGAACTGATGTTTAGATCTAACACATATATTTGCTTACTAAATACTTTTCTTATGGTAGCACTATTACAGTTCTAATCACAGGAAACCCTCAGTAAGATATTTCTTTTTTTTTTAAAGATTTTATTTATTTATTTGACAGAGAGAGAGAGATCACAAGTAGGCAGACAGGCAGGCAGAGGGAGAAGCAGGCTCCCTGCTGAGCACAGAGCCCGATGTGGGGCTTGATCCCAGGATCCTGGGATCCTGACCTGAGCCGAAGGCAGATGCTTAACCATCTGAGCCACCCAGGCATCCCAGTAAGATATTTCCTAAACTTCTAAATCTTTTAAACTAAAAATAAAAATTTCAGTGAGTATAAAATAAAATTTAAATCATAAAAATATGGGGAAAAAATGCTGTGACCATTAAAAATGCAGAGCTACTTTTGTCCTTTGAAATGTCCTAAAAGTCTTCTAAGACAGATTCATCCATTCAGTGTTTTTCTAAATACTTTGGATGAATTAAGGAGAAAAATATCTATTTTATTTGTTCATGATATTTATATGAAAGTATGACAGTTGATAATGTTTTCCCAATTTAAAAAATTTTATATAGTGTGACTATCATGAAATCAGACTAATGATCTTGTAAAAATCAAATTGTGTGTTTGGGTTTAGAAAAAAAAAATCCCTACTGTTTTCTCCTGTCATTCATGTCAAATGATTTTGAGTGATTGTTCTCAGATTAGAATTGTGTGTCATATGCAAATATGTCAGTTGCCATGTTTTAAAAGTGTGAAGCCAGCAGGTCCCTCAGCAGAGTTTGCTGTTTGAACAGGGAAAAGCGGCCTTGGTCATGAGGCATTACTGAAACGGAAAGCAGAGGAAAAACTAGAAAGCTACAGGAGAAAGATTCACATGAAAAACCAAGCTGAAGAAACAGCCGCAGAGCAATTTCGGTAACACTTTGTGCTTGCGCTACGTTGGGTTTCATCTTGCCTTTCCTGTCGTATGTTTTCTGGGAGTTGGGCACATAAAATGGGTAAAGAGAGTACAGACTGTTAGTGGACTGTGGTCTTCTTTCAATGAGACTGTGATCGATCGATCGATTGATTTTATTTTTTTTTAGACTGCGATTTAAACATAAGCATGATGAAGTGAAGCTGGAAGGGGACCTGAGGAGAAGCCAGCGAGCATGCCAGCAGTTGGATACTCAGAAGGCAAGCCTTTGACCTGTATTCAGTTTGGAACACTTTTGGCACCCGGTGTGATTTTCCCTCTAATTAGAAAAAAAAAAGAAAGAAAAGAACTCCAAGCCCAGTGTATCTAGCCTGCTACCTGGTAAAGCTTTCATTTAACGCGCACTACTGATCTTTGATGATTGGTACTCACGATGACTTGTCCTCTGCAGGAACCGGAGTGGTCTGAATTACCCCCTAAGCGTCAAATAATGTTTTTATATTTAATTGTTCTCTGCTTATTTGAGTATCGATGACTCAGAGCTGGTGCGTGTGGAAATTCTGTTCACCAGAATATTTGATTAACCAGAATAGCCTATTTTTAGTCCATATTCAGTACCTTTTGTGTCCCTAATTAGTAAAACCATGGTAGATTGCTATCTGTTTCAGATGTGAGTGGTTTTTAAAATCCTATTTTTTCTATTTTTATTTCACTTTGCTTTTATTTTTTATTTTGATGTTTCCACCAAAATAAAATGACTTCATTTTAAGTCTCAAAAACGTTTGTAAAATTTCCCTCATATGTAAATAGATCACTGGAAGCCATCTCCCACTTTTCTGTATTTTCATAGCATTTTATTTTGTGTCTGTGTCATGACACTTAAGATTTCTACCTTATATGTATCATTTTATACCCATTAGGCTACGTATACCCATGTCTTTTCCTTCCTAGACCGGCAGCAGCTTGGGGACAGTATTCCAACTGGGTCTTCATCCCCATGGTTCATATAGCACAGTGCTTAACTCTTGAGGCAGTAAACACGGAATTGAAAGAATATGAATTCATGCTGACACGAACATACTTGTGTTTAACTGGGAATAATTCTCCCATTTTCAGAACATTCAGTTTCCCAGGGAAGCATGGTACTGGTTGGGGCCTGAAGAGGAGACTGAGGAAGAGGAAGAGGAAGAGGAAGAAAAAGAGCCAGATGAAGATGAATATAAGAGTGAAGACTTAAGTGTACGTTTTGGCACCAGTTCCTTGAGCAGGGCATCTCAGCGCTGGCACCACTAACGCTCTGAGCCCTTCTTGAGAACCACGACATTATAGCTTTACCAAAAGTATATAATTTCTTCCTTTGGCTTCAGTTTACACTCTCATCTCAGCTTTGGTTTGGATGACGGATGAGCTGCAAATGTAAATTATTTCAATTTCTACCTTGTTGCCTGTTAGATTTCCAGAGTGATTCTATAGGAGTACCTCTCTCCTCCACCCATAAACAAAGCCAGAAAACATAGTTCAAAGGAAATGGAGATTATTCAAGAAAGGAATCCTATTTCTGTGGTTATTTGTACGTGAGCATTTTGTAGGAACCATTTACAATTTGAAAAACCAATGTTCCGCTTAACTGGGAGACCATTGTTGAGAACTTTAAGGACAAAGGAGGCAGTGTTCACTCTCATCCCACCAGGGAAGAAGATTCTTTGAAAGTAGAAGGGGTCTTTAAAGGATGGTGATTAAAATAGTGCCAGCCCAAACCTATTTTCTAAATGTTAACAAGTGGTCTCTTTGTGTCTGGCAGACTTGTGAAAATATCAGGGTGGCTGATAAACTGGAACATGTTCTAATATACTCTGCCCTTCATACTTCTCCTACCTGGTTAAGAGAGTAGCAGATTTATGGCTTTGGGCTAATTTGGCAGGATCCAAGAGATCAGAAAACCAAGATTCTGTTCAATTTGAACTATTAATGTGCCTATGTCCTACATCTAGGTACTGGAAAAATTACAAATATTGACTGGTTATTTAAGAGAAGAGCATCTGTATTGTATTTGGTGTGGAACAGCCTATGAAGGTAAGAGGATACTTCGCACTTTTTAAAAATATTGAATACAAATGTTCTTTGATTTTTAACTTTGATTTTTCTTGTGTGTGTGAAAGTCACATTTCCCATAGACAATGGTAATTTCTTACTCCATCCAAATGGTAATGTGGGACCAATGTCTTAAAGCAATAGTGAATATAGAAATAATTGAGGCCTTTTTTCAAAAATCTATTTGAGAGAGAGAGAGCACGAGTAGGGGTTGGGGGGATCGGTGCAGAGAGAGAGGGAGAAGCAAACTCCCACTGAGCAGGGAGCCCAACAAGGGGCTCTGTCCCAGGACCCTGAGATCATGACCTGAGCCGAAGGCAGCTGCTTAACTGACTGAGCCACCCAGGCTCCCCATTAATTGAGGCCTTATTAAAGGTGCTTTTAACTTTTCAGAAACTAAATGTGCAGAAGGGAATTTTTCGGTCTTCTATTTCAAAAAGGAAGAATTTTTGAGTTAATTGGGGATGATTTGTTTTCATGATTTATTTTTAAAGATTCTTTCTTCAGCTATAGTACTTGAAAAATATTTAAAATTTTTAGAACTAGTTTTTATGTAGATATTATCCCTGAACTATAAAAATCAGAATGTTGAAATCCACTCCAAATGGGTTTAAAACTGGCCAGATGTCTTATAGAGTCAAGTACTTTCCCCTGTAATACATTCGCCCAAGTTGGCTTTGTTAACTTGAATTTAAGGACTTTATACTTGACAGTAAAGACTTGTTGGTTTTTGTATCTTTTCCTGGTTTAGCTGAGTAAGTAGCAAACACAGCTACGAAACACATGTTATGTTAACATAACTTTCTGGAATAGTTTACTGTACAAGTCATATTAATCTTTTATTTTCCTCACATAAATCACAGATAAAGAAGACCTCTCTTCAAATTGCCCAGGACCAACTTCGGCAGATCACGACTAAGATTATTTTCAATAAAGTAGAAACTTGGGAAATGTTTCCTAAAAATAGACAATTGAACAGTTAGAATTCCCACATTATGCCTAAAGAAAGAGGGCCTTTTATATGTTGTGTTCTTTTTGTAACTTTGGAAATACTTTGTACTTTATAGTTGTTCATAGACTTCAGAAAAATAACGGAATGCTATTTCAGAACACCAGTGTTACAGACATGGGCAATTACAATTCAAGACTCGATTGTGATGCTTCTGGGGCTTAAGGATACCTCTCTTATTCCCCTCTTCACTTTGGATCAAATTGAGAAGTAAGACATGGGAGTCAGAGAGAGCTCAGAGTGTCAGCTTTATTTATCATCAGTGAAGCTGGAGTAGAGAGCAAGGTTGACTTGTTCTCCTGTCAGGCTCCGTAAAATATCTCTCTGCCTAGACGCAACTACAGACCTCTGCCTCACCAGGGATAGAGCCCACCTTTGCATTCTGAGACCATTCAGCTTTCAAGGTGAGAGAACCCACCAGGGGCTGGGCCACACATGCTGACTTCCTCAATTGTATAATTGCGCTCCATTATACAATTGAACAATACTATTTAATATTTACTTTTTCACTTAAAAAACAATAAAATTGAATTAATAGCTAAAACAAAGAAGTTCATCTTTCCTTGGAATTACAGTCAGATACTTTCCTGTCCTTTTAGCCAATATTCTGATATTCATGCAGTCATTCCCAAAGCCACGTGGATTGACTTAGATGGAACAGAGTTAGGCACCAACTTCTTTTTTTCCTCCAGTTAATGACTGTGGAGAAAACCTCCCACCTGCCTAGTGGCCAAGAATATTTTTAATATGTTCACGCATAATTAGGCTGAGAACATACAAATAACTTTGATGGAGTCTGTGACTCTACCAGAGTTGTGGTCTGCATTTCCAGGTCAAGGGCTAGAACTAGGCCTCCCTTGGAGAGTGGGAAACATCCCTCCATTCTTATCCATCGACATGAAAAATACAGGCTTTCAATGAGTAAAAATTTATTTTTATTAATGTAAGTCTTCATTGATTTCACAAGGACAATAATGAAAACCAACAGAAGCAAAACATTAAAAAGAATTTTTAAATTTGCTTTAGTGAATTTGAATTTGCTTCAGTGAAATTTATGTGAAATTTGAAACTTAAATTTTAACACATCATGTTATATACTTTTGTTTATACTGTGCTAAGTTTTCAAAGTCCTATCTATAATTTCTAAAGTGTTTCATTTTAATATAAATCCAAAATACCAGAGCTTCTATAATGCAAAATAAACAGACTTTAACACAGAAATTGGTTCGCCTTAAACACCTTTATTTTAAGTGTTATTTGCCATTTAATTGTTGAAATTTGAAAGTGAACATTCTTTAGTATTAGACACATTTTGTAGGATCAAGCATATGAAATTCTTAATACTTTTATTTCCCACCAATGCAAAAGTACTTATGGAGTTACTGCTTTATGCAAGGCAGTACATTCACCACCTTGGGGTGTAAGAAAACGAGAGAGCCTGTCCCTGCTTTCCAGAAATTCACAGAGAGCCGCATAGGAGTTACTGAGCTCCAAGGCAAATTGGTGAGCATAATACCGAGGTACTAAACAACAGCAGTACTAGGGAGAAGTTTCATTCTGAGTGGGGATGATGGAACACTATGAAGTCACTGAATTCGGTCCTGACCGTAACCTGGATACACAGTTACGAGGGTTACAATGTGACCCAGCCCTTCCACTCCCAGGTATTCGCCCAAGAGAAACAAAAACACGTCCACATAAAACTTGTCCATGAATATTCATAGTAGCATTGTTCATAATATCAGGAAAGTGGAAACAACCCAAATGTCCATCAACTGATGAATAGATAAATAAAATGTGACATATGCATATAACTGATAATTAGTTGGCAATATAAAGGAATGAAGTACTGATCCATGCCACAACATGGATGAACCTTGAAAACACTATGCTAAGTGAAAAAGACCACATATTGTATGATTCCATTTAAATGAAATGTCCAGAGTGGGCGAATCTACAGAGATGGAAAGTAAATTAGTAGTAGATTAGTCTTTGGGGGAAGATGAGGAATGAGTGCTAATGGGTATGGGTTTTCTGCACAACTCTGAACATACTTGTCACCATTGAACTGTATAGTTTAAAGGGGTGAATTGTATGGTATGTGAGTTATATCTCAATAAACTTTTATTAAAAAAATTTGAAGGGAATTTTAGGTAGAAACCGTAGTAGAGAGCCACTGAGTGCAAAACCTTATTCAAGTAACACAGCCAACCTGTGTGGTGAGGGCTTATTCAAGTAACAGTGAACATGGGTCATGAAGCGGGAGCCTCCAGAGGAGCATGGCCCTGCCAACACCTCGACTTAAGCCCAGGGAAACTCATTTCAGACGTCTGGCCTCCAAAACTCTAAGAGGATAAATGTGTGTTGTGTTCAACCTCCAAGTTTGTGGTAATTTGTCGCAGCATAGAAAACTGATAACAGGTCTCAAATTAACCCCTGAAGAGCCACACATATTTGAGAGATATTTGCCTCACAGTTTTACCTATTATACAGTTTTTAGTCAGAGTTTAAACCAATAGTGAGGCCACCGTACATCGATCAACCATAGTCCCTCCATCTGAGGAAATGAAGGCTTGGGATAGGCCACAGTCACAGATAACAGAATCACAGAATCATAGACATTAAGGACTCGGTGGACATTTCAATATAAAGAGTAAATATCTAAATGGACTGTCTGCCATATTTTGTCCGTTAGCCTGCTTTCCTCTATATGATCTCCCTTGGCAATCCCCTAGATTCAAAGTTGAGCTGCACGGGTTGCTTCCAGATAACATACACATTATTCTGCGTACGATTCCATCCTTTCCATCGTGTCCCTATCGTGTTGTTTCCTACAGTCTGCTCTACATCTTCACCTGAATATTCTGGCTGCAACCCAAACACGGCGTCTCCACGTGAGAGCTCACGTTTTACCTCCCTTAAGTGTTCACCTCACCGTGAGGACAGACATGCAGTGGCCTCACTATTGGCTTAAATTCTAATGAAAAATTGTGTAATAGATAAAAGTGTGAGACAAAATAGCTCTCAAGTATGAGTGGCTCTTTGGGGGTTAATGTGATTGGGGCCTGTATTTCCTGTAATGGCATCCTAATCCAGCCACACGCCTTTAAACAAACCTGGAGGTAATGTCTGCTGCATACCTTCTCCTTAATCCTCACAATTAGTTACCAACTCCTCTTGGTTCTGACCCCACTATTTTTTCCAGGCCGGCACAGCCTCTCAGCATTCTGGTCTTTTAAATATAGTCTCCTCCCGCTCCAACCCATTCTAAGCACACTGTTTCAAAGAACTGGTTGGGTCACACCCACCCCTGCTCAAAAAACAAACACCTCATTTGTCACCTTTGGAGTTTGCCAGGGCACCAACTCATTTTAAAAATAACTATCCCATCTGTCCCATTTAAGTTCTTTATAGAAGAATCACAGATGACAAAGAGGTTTGATAGGATCTGAAAACTCCTATTTTGCAACCCTTAATGAAATAATGGATCCAAAAAAACAATCATCAATGGTTGCCAAAACTGTTAGGTGGAAGATGGGTAGGAAACCTGATAGGACATGACAGCCCCAGAGCCCACCGATCAATCTTCAGAGCATCGACAGTGGAAAAACCAAACATATTCCTCCCAAAGTGATGCCAAAGGAAGTATACAGCATCGCTGATGCATTATTCTTGGGGAAGAAAATCTGAACCAGAATCAAATCAAGTTTCTAGTTCTGACTAGACACCATGGGGATGTTACCAGTCAGATCCTGAATGAAGGAAATTCTACAGGATACGTGATCCAGTTCCTTCCTCAGATAAATGGCAAGAGGAAAAACTGAAAACAGGGGTAAATGTTAGAGTAAGAGACATCAGCTACATACAGTGTTGGATCCTGATTTAAACAACCAGTAAAAATATTTTTTTGTGAAGAAAACGGAATACAGACAAGATTATTGGATGACAATCAAGGAAATCTTATTAATTTTATTGAATGACAATGTTATCATGGTTTTGTTAAAATTCAAAAGATCTTATTTTAGAGATACGTTTTTAAGTATTTACAAGTGAAATGATATAATGCCTGAGATTTGCTTTAGAATACTCCAGTAAAAGAAAATTTTAAAGAAGAAGGGGGTATATACAACAAGAAGGATGGAATACTGATCGTTGTTGAAACTGGGTGATGGGTACATAGAGTTTCACTATTCTTTTCTCTCTCTCTCTTTTTTTTTTTTTTAAAGATTTTACTTATTTATTTGAGAGAGAGAGCAGGGATTGGGGCAGAGGGAGAGGGAGAGAAGCAGGCTCCCCGCTGAACGCAGAGCCCAACACGGGGCTCAATCCCACCACCATGAGATCACGACCTAAGCCAAAATCAAGATGTATTTAAGATAAAAAAGAATAACTAGGCAGTAAGCAGTAGTAAACTCAACAGCCAGTATAAGAAAAAAAGGTGAACTGTTATCTTTGCAGTTCACCCCCTGGGTCACACCCCTTCTGTCCCTCCTCAGAGAACCACTATGGGATTTAATATTTCTTTATTCCTTTCTTTCCTTTTATTGTTTGACCACATTTGTTTGCATTTCTAAACAAAATTCTTTCCTTTAGCATTCTCTCTGGAACTTTATGTAAAGAGAACCATTCTGTCTATATTTTCTGTAACCAGCTATATTCCCTTAACATTATGTTCCTACCAGATGTATCATGTTACTGCATTTAGCATGTCATTCATTCATTTTCACTGCTATGCAGTATTACAATATATGAAAAAGAAACTATTTATCCATTCTTCTTGTGACGGACATTGTTTTTTGTTCTTTTGGCTATTATAAACAGAGTTTCTATGAACATTCTTGTAGGCATGCAAGTGGGAATGGAACTGATGGCTTTCAGGGTATATACACCTTCAACTTAACCAGATCAGACCAAATTGTTTTCCAAAATGATTGTATATCACTTATCTTTTTAGGGACACCATATTTCTCTAACAAGCTGGTTAGCTATTTAAGACAAGGAAAGATCTTACATTTTTTGGCCTAGAAAGAGTGAACACTTGATAAATATTATTAGTTGATTGATTCACTAATTGATATAAAAAATTTGAGAGATTCCCCCCCAATGTTTATAATAAGGAGATGAGCCAGGAAAATTAGGCAAATGTATGAATGTTTCTGAAGTTAAAAAAAAAAAAAGATTCAAACCTTCCTAAAATGTAGTGAAAAATTAAGGGAAAAATTAAAATAGAAGGTAAATACCATCAGCAGTCCCTAGAAGATTTTAGACAGTTACAGAAAAATTGAATATCCAAAGTAGGACACTTTTTTAGAAGGGCTCTACCACGTGCTTCGTTCCTTTTTCACTGCAACATTCTTCCACTCCTTCAAAGTCTCCAGTATTTCAGATGCATTAGGTCGCTTTGTGGGATCCTGTGACAATAATTTCTGCAGAAGAAATTTCTGTAATGATAATGAGTCAATACTAAGAAATAGAACATTGAAATAAATGAAATTCTGATTATTTTCAAGTGCTTACTTCTCTGGCATCAAACATATCTGGGAACTTGTCAGCCCTTAGGTCTTTAAAAATCTGAAAATAAAACATATATATATATATATATCATCACTAGGAAATTATTCACTTGGGAGGAAAACCAAACTTGTTTCTTAGCCAAGAAGCACACAGGACTCCCCTTCCCCACCTTGCCCCATCCTTAACATCATGATATGCTGAAGTGTTAAGAGCATCATATGCATTATCTCCCTTCATCCTTTTTGGAATCTTATGTGATAGGTATTTTCATTACCCCATTGTACAGAGAAGGCTGTTGGCTCCAGGCAAGTTCCCTTTATTGAGCTTCAGACCAAGCTGTCCTGTTGCCTAATGTCTTTAGTGGCAAAACCCACTGCCTCCATAAGAAAGTCCATCATCTTGCCTTCATCTAGCCCCAACATGTCTTTCCAGTGCCATCAACCATCGCTTCCTTGTCACATATACTCCAATAAAAATGCCACTGCCTGCTATTCCCACACTCTGCACATTGCTGTCTGAAGGCTGGATCTGCCTTCTTTCTATTTTGGACCATTAGAAGCGAACCAATCCTTCAAAGCTCAGCTTAAATACCCCCATGAAACCGAAATCCCTCTAGCTAGCAAGATCTCTGTCCTAGTCATTTCCACAAAACTTCATGTCTTCTCCCAAAACATGTATGGCATTCTCCTATTTTCCTTTCTAGAATATAAGCTCCTTGAGAACAAGGCTTATTCATTTTTATAACCCTGTAGCACTTAGCACAGTGTCTTATGCAAAGCAGGCAATCCATAAAAGTTTACTGACTGATTCAAGAAACAGCTGTAGTTTTATGAGCTGTACATACCTCTCAAAGAAGACCAAAGGTTTTGGTCTTAAACAAAAAGCTTTGGTTGCCCAAACATGGAAAAGATAAAATCTGTATTTCCTTTTCAGTCAACACGAATATATTCAAGAGATTATTTACCTGTATTGTTTCTGAAACAGTGGGACATATGTAAAGAAGTTCTGCGAGAATTAGCCCCAAAGCAAAGATATCCACTTCTTTTCCATATTCATCTGAAGAAATCTAAAGAGACCAAGATATGTTTACATTCGTTACTCACCCAATATAAATATCCATGTTCTTCTGAAGCCAAAAAAAGTTATTTGACCAAATATCTTCTATCATGTTACAAGACATGTTTGTTAGCAACATCTGTGGAGTCTGACTGCCCTGGTTCCAATCTGTCACTAAATAGCTGCATCACCCATGTAAATGAACCATCAAGGGTAGAATAATCTCAACCATAAAACGGGGATAACGAAAGTTCCAACCTCAGAGTTTGACTGTGGTGTTAAGTAAGATGCAACAGGTAAAATAGCTAAAATATTTCTCACAAGTGACTTGCATGCAAATGTTCATAGAAGATGTATTTCTAATATTCTGACTGGAAGCAATCTGAATGTCCATCCGCAAGAGAATGAATAAGCACACTGTGGCCTATTCAGGCAATGGAATAGTACTCGGTAACGAAAAGGAATAGTCTGTTGGCATAAGCAACAACTAGAAGTTCTCCAATAGACATTACTTCGAGGGAAATAATCAAATACAAGAAAGTACATAAAGTATGATTCCAGTCATATGAAGCTCAAGACAGGGAAATCCAATCTGCGGTGATAGAAACCAGAGCACTAATTGCCTCTGGGAAGGAGGGATGGACTGGAAAGGGCCTGAGGGAATTCTCACAGGTGAGGATAATGTTCTACATTTTCATAAGCTTATGGGTTTCACAGGAATATGCCTTTGTCAAAAAAAAGTACATTTAAGGTATGTACATTTTATGGTGTATACATCATCCCCTAATAAAATGATTTTTAATTTAAAAACCACTACGAAAATGAAAAGCACAATGATGAATGAATTTTTAAAAAATATTTTTAGGGTGGCAATACAGGGTGCAGGAGATATTTAATAAAGTGGAGTTAAAGGGGGGCCATTAGCCACCTATTGTCTCCCACTTTCACATTCCACAAAAAACTTAAATTATGTCTTTGTGCCACACAGTCCCCAAAGGGAACAGGTGGATTTCCTCTCCATTCTAGACTCTCAAACATCAAAAAGATGAAAAATAGACAATAAACTGCCAACCAAAAAATATAAGCTACTAGAATAGTGAATCTATATATAAGACAAACATTCACAATCAATAGCTGTACAACCAGGTTCATAACAGCAATTTTCACAAGAGCCAAAAGTAGAGCAACCCACGAATCCACTGATGGATGAATAGATGTGGTCTATCCATACAATGGAATATTGTTAAGCCTTAAAAAGGAAGGACATTCTGGGCGCCTGGGTGGCTCAGTCGTTAAGCGTCTGCCTTCGGCTCAGGTCATGATCCCAGGGTCCTGGGATCGAGCCCCGCATCGGGCTCCCTGCCCTGCGGGAAGCCTGCTTCTCCCTCTCCCACTCCCCCTGCTTGTGTTCCTGCTCTCACTATCTCTCTCTCTGTCAAATAAATAAATAAAATCTTTAAAAAAAAAAAAAAAGGAAGGACATTCTGACACATGCTACAACATGGGTGATATTGAGGATATTATGCTGGGTGAAAAAAGCTAGCCACAAAAAGACAAATACTGTATGATTCTACTCACACAAGATATCTAGAGTGGAGAAATTCATAGAGACAGAAAGTAGGATGGTGGTTGCCAGGGCTGGGGGAGAGGGGAACGCAGAGCTATTCGATGGGTGCAGAGTTTCAGTTTTGCAAGATGAAAAGAGTTCTAGAGAGGGATGGTGGAGATGATTGCACAACAACGTAAAAGTACGTGATGCCGCTCAACTGTGCACTTAAAAATGGCTAACACGGGAAATTTTATGTTATGTGTATTTTACCACAATTAAAAATAAATATGTTTTAAAATCAATACACTTATTAATAACCAATTAGATACAAGGAGTCCCATTTTAACAGCAAAACACTATACATATTGAGGGAAATGCTTTAAAAATAGAAGTGGTCAAAAAAAATAAAAATATAAGTGGTCTTCATGAAGAAAAAAATATTTTAAAACTTCATTGAAGAATATAAAAATGGCCGTAAGGTAGGTTTATCATTGCCCCCGGCTGTGCTCTGGCCTCCCAGTAAGAGGACGACACCTGCCATCTCCACCCCTTGGGTTGGGCCATGCACTTCACGCAGGGCCATGATGGGTAGTGATGTGTGCCACTCCTGGGCAGAGCCCACACAAGTCATCACAAGGTTCTACCACCGCCGCCGGCTGTGAGGATAGCAATGACCCAGACAGGGTGCTTCCTTCAGTCTGGGTTCTGGAATGAAGGAGACAACGTGGAACAAAACCACAGCCAGATCGCAGCCAACACATCACGTGGGCAAGAAATAAATCTTTGGTGTTTTGTATGCCACAAAGAGATTGGGAGTCACCGGTTACAGTAAGACTGCCTGGCCAAGGCTGACTTGAGAGAGGACTTGAATAAGTGGGAGAAACCTGTCAATTTCCTGGAGCAGAAGTCTCAGATATATAAAAATGTCAATTCTCCTCAGCTGAATCCTTAAATTTAATGCAGTTGCTGTCAAAAATCTCAACACCAGTGATGGACCATGACAGGCTGATTCTATGGTTTATTCCAAATGGAATAGTGAATGTGAACACTAAGAACATTTTTAAAATGAAGAATGATGTGGGAGGTCCTGCTGTCCAAATACTAAAACTGGTATTATAATGCTATAATAACTGAGACAGTATGATATTAAAGAGAAAAAGATAAAAATAAGTCATTTGGACAGAAGAGCATCCAAAAACAGATCCATGAGTGTGTGGGAATTTCATGTATGATAAAATAGCATTTCTTTTAGGTTTTTATTTAAATTCCAGTTAGTTAACATACAGTGTAATATTAGCTTCAGGTGTACAATATAGTAACTCAACTCTTCCACGCATCACCCAGGGCTCATCACAAGGTACACTCCTTGATCCCCATCACCTATTTCACCCATCCCCCCACCAACCTCCCCTCTGGTGACCATCAGTTTGTTCTCTATAGTTAAGAGTCTGTTTCTTGGTTTGCCTCTCTGTTTTTTCCCCCTTTGCTCATTTGTTTTGCTTCTTAAATTCCACATATGAGTGAAATCACATGATATTTGTCTTTCTCTGACTGACTTATTCCACTTAGCATAATTCTCTCTGGCTCTATCCACATCATTGCAAATAGCAAGATTTCATTCTTTTTTATGGCTGAATAATATTCATGTGTGTGTGTGTGTGTGTGTGTGTGTCTCCCGCATCTTCTTTATCCACTCATCAGTCGATGGACACTGGGCTGTTACCATAATTTGTAAGATAATGCTGCTATAAACATCGGGATGCACGTATCCCTTTGAATTAGTAGTTTTGTATTCTTTGGGTAAATACCTAGCGGTATGATTGCTGGATTACAGGGTAGTTCTATTTTTAACTTTTTGAGAAACTCCTATAGTGTTTTCCAGAGTTTATATTCCCACCAACAGTGCAAGAGGGTTCCCCTTTCTTCACATCCTCACCAACATTTGTTGTTTCTTGTGTTGATTTTAGCTATTCTGACAGGTGTGAGGTGAGATATCACTGTAGTTTTGATTTGCATTTCCCTGATGATAAGTGATGTTGAGCATCTTTTCAGGTCTCTGTTGCTCATCTGTATGTCTTCTTTGGAAAAATATCTATTCATATCTCCCACCCATTTTTAAATTGGATTATTTGTTTTTTGGGTGTTGAGTGTTATAAGTTCTTTATATATTTTGGATACTAACCCTTTATGGGACATGTCATTTGCAAATATCTTCTCCCATTCTGTAGGCTGCCTTTTAGTTTTGTTGATTGTTTCCTTCACTGTGCAGAAGCTTTTTTTTTATTTTGATGTAGTCCCAAGAGTTTATTTTTGTTTTTGTTTCCCTTGCCTCAGGAGACACATCTAGATTGCTACGGCTGATGTCAAAGAGATTGCTGCCTATGTTCTCTTTTACGATTTTTATAGGTTCAAGTCTCACATTTAGGCCTTTAATCCATTTTGAATTTATTTTTGTGTATGGTGTAAGGGAGTGGTCCAGTTTCATTCTTCTGCATGTGGCTGTCCAATTTCCCCAACACCATTTGTTGAAGAAACTGTCTTTTCCCCATTGGATATTCTTTCTTGCTTTGTCAAAGATTAATTGACCATATAATTGTGGGTTCATATCTGGGTTTTCTATTCTGTTCCATTGATCTACATGTCTATTTTTGTGCCACCACCATACTGTTTTGATTACAAATACCATTTTTATTATGGTAAAATATACATAAAATTTATCATTTTAACTGTTTCATGTGTGCAATTCAGTGGCTTTAAGTACCTTCGCAATGTCACACAACCATTACCAGTATCTATTTCCAAAATTTTTTCATCATCCCAAACAGAACTGCACCATTAAACAATTTCCCATTCTTCCTCCCTCAGGCCCTAGTAACTTCTGTTCTACTTTTTGTTTCTATGAATTTTCCTTAAAATAAAAGCTTACATCATGAACTATCTGATACATGGTGATGGGCAACTGCATATCCACATGAGGAAGATCAAGGTATATCCCTTCCTCAGATGTATACAAAAACTGATTCAAGTTAAGTTCAACTAAAGTAAAAACACAAAATATTTTTGTAATGTTGTGGGAGAAATGGCCTCCAAAATAAAAATGAGAAACCCAGCAGCCATAAAGAAAATACTGATAAAACATGACAACTTAAAATTTAAGCTTCCATGATATATCATAAACAAAGAAATAAGGAACAATCAAGGAGAACAAATCTGCAATATGGTTAACAGATACAGAATCAGTAACTGAAATATTTAAATATTCCCTACAAATAAATTAGGAACAGATAACCTAATTAAGAAAAATGAAGAAAGGACACAGAGAATCTGCACAAAAATCGTGAAGTAAATACATGTAAAGATGGTCTACCTTCCTAAAAATCTGAAAAATGCAAAGTGAACCAGCAAGATACTCCTCCTTCATCACAGTGGCCCAAACTGCAGTCTGCTAGCACCCTAGTCTGACTGGGAATGGGAAGGAGAAAGCAGCATTCTCCAACACTTTGGGAGGAAGGCATAGTAGAATCACTTTTTGGGGGATGACAATGTCACAGTATTGGCCAAGTTTGAAATGCACTTGTCATTCTATTCAATAATTTCACTTGAAGGAACCTATCATAGATGATCATGGAAATACTTGTTTTTAGAGTCAAAGATAAGGGGGGAAATGTAAAACTTGCTAACAGCCTAAATAAATACCCATCAATAAGAAACAGTTACATAAATGATGGTACAGGTCAGCATACAATACAGTTGCTAAAATGAATGTGTCAGATCCACAGGTGCTGATATAGAAGGATTAGGATACATTGTTGAGTGAAAAAAATTAAGTCACAAAATAACATGACAGTAACTTTGTAAAAGCATGTCCTTATATCTTCGTGCAAAAAGTCTCTATATACATATATATTTGTGTTTATATATGTTTATATATATATATATATAAACACAGAAAATTATCTAAAAGGATAAACAACAGACTCCATGAGAAGAGTAGAAAAGAACATTAAAGGCAATTTTCCCTTTTTGTTCTATATGCTTCTGTGTTGTTTTAATTTTATAAGAGGTGTCTATTATCTCTATAATTAGAAATACAAAAGAAGTGGAAAATACATAGAAAGGAAAGGGACCTCACCTGCTCTGGGCTCATGTACCGAAGAGTTCCTTTATTACTTGTCCGATTTGCATACTCTTTCAAGGATGTCACAAGTCCAAAGTCTCCAATCTTTACGTGTTTTGTATTTACTAAAAATATGTTACCTGGCTACAGAAAAAAAAAAATCCAGTATTTATAAGTACCAATTCAACAGACTGTTATCACATATCCAAATCATATTTAACAAGGGCTATTTTTATATTTCCTTATAAGGCATCTACCCTTACATGGGTAGCCCAAAACAGGATACTCAGTCACAGATCTTTAAAGTACCAGCTGAGGAAGTAAGGACTTCTCTGTCAGCAGAGAAGGCTTCGGGCATAACTGCCTTCAAATATCTGAAGATATGCTTAGTGGAAGGTGGATTCACTCTGCACAGTACTAGAGAATAGAAACAACCAAAGGCTTGCTTTAATATATCCTAATATACTAATAGTGTGGTCCAAAGAATGGGAATTTGAGAGTTCCCATCTCAGGGAGTATTCAAGGCGGGGCTGGACACCGATTTGGTAGAAATGTTGCAAATATGAATCCAGGATCTGTTGGGGGTGGAAGTAGAAGCCCTTCAGATCTCTAAGTTTGAGATTCTCAGAATGAGTCTCTTCTCAATAAAGCTGTTAAGATATCATGTGAAGAATTTCTCCTGGGGACTTCCTTGATGTCAATTTCTCCAGACCCCTGACAACTTCTTAACAAACACACCCCCTCTGTCCTTGAAGGCAGGCCACATCAACTGGAAGCTGATAACTAGCACTTAAGTATTTCTGTTCATGTACATTAATTCTCTAAGCATATCGAAAAAGCGGCGGCGGCGGGGGGGACAAATGGGCACAGGCAGCGTGGGAGACAGAGGTGCTAGGGAAAAGAACGGCCAGGTAGCACCTGTCAGTTTCATGAATTCATCCAGAGGGGGGCCTGGGAGTTAATACCCAAACGTCTGCATTTATTTGCAGATTACTTTATAAGTAATTGTGCTTAAATTTTTTATTTAACTATATATATGGTTTATTCCAAAGTGAAGGTATAGCCATTCTAAATCTGTTCTTTTGAGCATAGTTCTTATAACATTCCAACTTTAAAATGCACCTTTAAGATATCGTTAAAGAAAGATGGAACCAGGGGCACCTGGGTGGCTCAGTCCGTTAAGCTCAGGTCATGATCCCGGCATCCTGGAATCAACTCCCACATTGGGCTCCCTGCTTGGCGGGGAGTCTGCTTCTCCCTCTCTCTCCCTCTCTCTCTCTGTCCCTGCCCCCTCCACCTCATGTTCTCTCTCTCAAATAAAATCTTAAAAAGAAAAGAAAAGAAAGAAAGAAAGAAAGAAAGAAAGAAAGAAAGAAAGAAAGAAA
>NW_023270305.1:22545572-22749248 GCF_011800145.1 Mirounga leonina
AAAGAAAGAAAGAAAGAAAGAAAGAAAGAAAGAAAGAAAGAAAGAAAGAAAGAAAGAAAGAAAGAACCAGGTGGATTCCAACACAAAGGCCTCAAGCCTCCAGCTCCTGGGGGCAGACCAAAGACACACTGTCTTTTATAGGCCAATTATTCCTATTAGGCCCAACAAATCTATACACGAGTGCTTCTTTTTCTCAAGAAACTCTTTCGCTTCATTCCTCATTCCTGGCTATTGTAGATGGGCGGGATAAGCAGACAGCCAAGATCCATATAGATTAGTTGCTTCTGCCAGATCCAGAGTGATCAGGAAAGGCTACGTAAAGAAATTGAGACCAAAGAAGACAAGCAGAAGAGTGTTCCGTGCAAGAAGAACATGAACAGTGTTAGGATTCCGCATGGCTAGTTTGTGATGGGAGTAGACAGATTATAGGGAAGAGAGACTGGGGGACACCGTGAAAAACTCTTCTGTCCCTTCTTTCATTTTGATGAGAAGGTAAAATGGGACAACAGCTCATCTGGACCCTGAAAGAAGCTAGGAAGCCAGCAGAAAATAAAAATACAAAGCTATGTGTTCCAAGTTTTGGATCAGTACAATTTTCCAATCATGGGGTAGAAATGTCTAACCAGATGCCAAGAAAATTCTAGACTCTGGATCCAGTAGCTGTGACTGCCCTCAAGAGTAATGACTTAAGAAATAAGGAGAACCATGTTCCCAAAGCCAGTCACGAGAGTCCCTTCTGCTTCTCAAACAAGCCTGAGTAGCAGCAGAAGCAGGGACAGAGCGGCCCGTTGGCTGTGCTAACCACGGTAATGATCTGCACAGAAATGTTCAGCTTACGAAAGTTGTTGGTGTTTGCAACTGGAGTATGACAAGCAGCCAGATAACACCAGAAGGGAATGAGCTCCTGCCTACAGGGCTCCTTCCGATTGTCTAGATACATTCATTTATCCTGGAGATCTTCTGAGTGGTGCTATGGAATGGTATTTGGGGCAAGTTCTAGATCCATTCTAACTTTAAAGGATCAGAGATATTATTTCCTCAGGACTGTCAATCAATTCTAAAACTAGAGAAGATAGATTTAAAATTACTAAATCACATCAAATCTGAAGAGTACATTTTCCATTTACCTTAAGGTCTCTGTGAATTAGCTGTTTACCATGTATATACTCCACACCTTCTGCTATTTGTTCATATAATTCCAGAGACAAAGGTTTGTCTGTCTTCTTGCCTCTTCTGTTGTCAATCCATGCCTCCAATGTCCCTTTATCACAGAATTCCATTTGGATGAGAAGGCACTTAATCTTTGGTCTGGATACAAAATGTGCAGTACGTTACACGTAGCAATAAAAATAAATTTATAAAAAATAACCTTTCTTTTTAAAATTACACTTTATCTCCTTAAGAACCCCCAAACATGTCTCAAAACAGAAATCTAATAAACTTGAATCAAAATACATCATTTTTTATTTAAATCATAAGTTCCCAAATGTCCAGAGCGCTATTTGTTAACTATTTTATAAAGTTTGAGCCTGCCCATTCTTTAATGGTAAAGGATCCTTGATCCCCTTTGCTAATAGGAATAGGAACATTCATACAATGGCATTAAAGAGAACCAAAGTTCATTACTACATAAAATAATTCTGGAACGTTTTAATTTACTATCGACCTACTGAACATCTGTTTTGTGGAAAGCACAGAACAGGCACCTAGAGATGAAAAAATGAGTTAGATACCGTCCTTGCTGTCATGGGAGTTATGGTTTAATAAGAAAGAAATACGGGCAAAACAAATCAAAAACAACAGCGTAAGGATAGGTTCTCAAAGAGAAGTGCCAATAAATTGCTAAGAGATACCTGTGAGGACTGATTTTGCTAACCATGCTTTTATGTTGCTTTCTCAACTAGGTTGGCCTCAATATTAATTTATATTCTTTGAACTTATGTTGGCTAGAAAATAGGAAGAGAAAGCCAAGAATCTGTGGAAAGCTAAAGTCCTGCCTGTATGCTGATGGTCAGCAACCCCTGAAACCAATGATAAAGCTCTCAATTACATGGGGCAGAGCCGGGGCTGGAGTCAGGAGTCGATGAATGAACAGGCCTCAGTGTCCTCGGGATTTCCGTGAGGACGGTCCCCCCAAGAACACTGGCTGACTTTCAGAGGGAGATGTCAGGTCTTGAGAGCCCTCCAGTCCTTTGTCAGGGGCTTGAGACAAAACATAAGTGATACCAGGTGGGGTATCCACATCTCAGCTCATAGTCTTAAAATTATGTTCACTGCCCACCACGCCACTGTAACTGGTGTGGCTGTATTCAAGAGAGACTCCTTGGGGCGCCTGGCTGGCTCAGTCGGTAGAGCAGGTGACTCCTGATCTGAGGGTCGTGAGTTCAAGCCCCATGCTGGGCATGGAGTCTACTTTAAAAAAAATTTTTTTTTAAATTTTAAAAAGAGGGGCGCCTGGGTGGCTCAGTCGGTTAAGCGTCTGCCTTCGGCTCAGGTCATGATCCCGGGGTCCTGGGATCGAGCCCCGTGTTGGGCTCCCTGCTCAGCGGGAAGCCTGCTTCTCTCTCTCCCACTCCCCCTGCTTGTGTTCACTCTCTCACTGTGTCTCTGTCTGTAAAATAAATAAATAAAATTTAAAAAAAGAGAGAGAGAGAGACCCTCTTGACTGCACCCCACCAACCAAGGGCCTCTGAGAAGGCCAGAAAAGTGCTGGCAGCTGAGGAGGGGCTTCCAGCTGTAGCCTCTGTAACATGTTCAAACTTTCTCCACAAAGCTGCATTTACAGCCTGGTCTGAGGTTGGGGCATGTGAGTAAGCCTACACATTGATTGAGATTCTGAAAATAGCTGAGGACAAAAAAAAAAAATTTTTTTTAAGCAAGTTTGGAGCAAGGAATAGGAGCCACAAAAAGATTATTCATTATTTCCTTACCTGGTGAATAGAGACATAACAGTGTCTCAAACAGTGTGGTTGTGATATTACTAATTAACGGCCTTATCCGGTGGCCCACACATAGTAAATGACAGTTTCCTCCATCCTATTAGGGCTATGAGAATTCTTTTTAGTTACCTTGAAGGATTTACGCTGTCCTCAGGATGGTAATCTTCCCCAGCCCAGCAACAATAGTAGTGAACAATATTTGGGTGATCAAGTGCTGCCAAAGCTTTTACTTCACGCTCTACCTTCTTGCTTTAAAGAAACAGGGAACATAAAAGTGTCATTATACATCCCTGTAAAAACTACAGGTTGAGTAACAGAAGACAGCTATGTATGCTCCCTTAGTCAACGGTCGCCACGGTTCCCACACTCTGAGTGTTTAAAAGGAAGCCAGGAGCACTCGAAAGGAAAGACTGAACACAGTCTGAAAAGAGAACACAGACTGAAAAAAAGCGGTGACTTCATTAATTCCAAATATCAGAAAATTTAAAAGTCATTTGTGGTGGTCTCCGAAATGCCAGTCATGCAAATTTTGGTAGCTAATTCACACATTGTATTTTGTTTAGACTTGTGTTAAAATCACTTTGGGTTTCACAAGCAAACCCTGTTTGGGCAGCAAGGGTAATCCAGGCAACTTGAAGAACATAAATCAGAATTTTCAATGCATAGCAAAAATACACAAAGGAGATCATCTATGCAGAGAAAGTGAGACTACACAGCACATGTAGGAGCTTTACAGGGATGTGGAGTCAAGAGCAAAGATAATTCTATGCTACGTGGAATAAATAAATTTGAGATTTCAATGGTGAGAAGGGGTAAGCAAACATTTTATAATTCCATTTTTTAATTTGAAAAGTTCTATATCTACATGACCTAAAACTTATAAGAATAAAGGAAGAAAAAGTACTCATACATCAACAGTCCTAATATAATCAGTTACTTTGGATTGTTTCTTATTGTCTTTCTTCACACACATTTTTATATACTTGTAATTATAGTATATAATTTTTATCCTATTTTTCCACATAACAGGTTATCTTTACCATTTTCCTTGTTACACAACCTATATAACCATCATGTATAAACTTTCTCATGTAAGATTTCAAAAGTACAGAAAATTAGAACAAATAGTGTCATGACCGCTACCTAGCCATCATCCAGATGAAACCGTTATTAACTCCTGGCCAATCTTGTTTCATCTATGCTCTTATCCACTTCCTCATCTCCCCTGGATTATTCTGAAGCAAATTCCAGCATCATACCATTTCATGTGTAAGTATTTTCAGGATACAAGCCTCATTTTTTTAATGACTGCAAAATAGCCATTGAGCAGGGGAGAGAATAAAACATATTTAATCATTTCTTCATTGCTGGACATTTGGTTTGTTCTAATTTCTCACTGTTATAAATGACACTGTGATTGACATATTCTTATATAACTTTTTCCATCATTTGGATAATATTCTTAGAATAGGTTCCCAGACAGGAAACCCATGGGTCATGGTGTATAAATATTCCAAGTATATTCTTAACTGTGTTATACCAATTTATGAAGCCACTAAAAATGTCCAAGATACTGTACCCTTATCATTAAGTATTACCATTAAAAAAACAATGGAATTGAACAGAAGGAGTAATACTTCATTCCTGTCAAGCAAAACAATGTGGAAAGAGGGGCACCTGGGTGGCTCAGTCAGTTAAGCGTCTGACTCTTGGTTTCAGCTCAGGTCCTGGGATCCAGCCCTGTGTCAGGCTCCGTGCTCAGCATGGAGTCTGCTTGAGATTCTCCGTCCTTCTCCCTCTGCCCCTCCCCCTGTGTGCTCTTTCTCTCTCTCTCTCTCTCTAAAATAAATAAATAATTCTTAAAAAAAAAAAAAAACACATAATGGGGCACCTGGGTGGCTCAGTCGTTAAGCCTTCAGCTCAGGTCATGATCTCCCAGTCCTGGGATGGAGCCCCACATCGGGCTCCTGGCTCAGCAGGGAGTCAGTTTCTCCCTCTCCCTCTCCCTCTCCCTCTCCCTCTGCCTCTCCCTCTGCCTCTCCTTCTGATTGTGCTCTCTCTGTCTCCCTCTCTCTCAAAACGAATAAAGAAAACCTTAAAAACACACACACACACACACAACAATGTGGAAAGAGAAAGCCTTGTTTTGATGCCAGGTGGTTATGGAAGGATTTCAACTGCAAGGCATCTTCCATGGGACAGGAGGTAGGTTTGTTTGGCTGAGATGAGGAGTGGCTAGGACTCCATGCCTGCTTCTCCTTTGCTCACAGCGTTTTCCTTAGCCCGTGTGCCTTCCCCATCTCCTTCCCTAGACCTTGAGGGATAGGTCTGTAAGTTACACATAGTACAACTGTCAGAAAACAACAAGCAAGACTGGTGAATTGGTGAGCATGTGATTTAATACCACCTTACCATGTGCTCTCTTTTCTGAAGGAGTTCTGCTATCCAGTAAGTGGGGGGTGGGAGTCAGTAGGTGCAGATAATATATAAAACAACATGGGGAGCGATGGGTTATAGTGGGAACACAGTGGATTGGCATTCCAGAGAACAAGTTCTAAATCCCCACCTTGTGAACTCTACCTCTGAAACTAATAATATAATATGTTAAGTAACTGAATTTAAATAAAATAAAATTTACACATAAATAAATTTCCACCTTGTTATCATAGTAGGTAGTGTCCAAAGATGGTCATCAATTCTTTTCCTCCTCATATATGCAACCACTCCTCAGATTAAGAGGTAGAGTCTATTTGCTCTCCCCTTGAGTCTGAGCTGGCCTTAGTGATTTTGTTTAACCAATATAATGTGGAACTTCCAAGACTAGGTCAAAAATAGCTTTTGCTGTTTCCTTTTGGGATGAGTTGCTCTGGGGACAATAGCTCTTGGAACCCAGGCACTAAGTTGTGAGACGCCCAGGTGACATGAAGAAGCCAGGTGGAGGCGCTCTGATTAACAATCCCCGCTGAATTTCCAGCCCAGAGCCAGCTTGACTGCTAGCCATGGGTGACAGCCATCTCTGGCCAAGCTTTCTGATGACTTCTTTTTTTAAAAAAGATTTTATTTATTTATTTGTGAAAGAAAGGCGGTGGTGGGGGAGAGAGAGAGAGAGCACAAGTGGGGGGGGGGGGGGGTCAGAAGAACAGGGAGAAGCAGGCTCCCCGGTGAGAGGGAGCCTGATACAGGGCTCAATCTCAGGACTCGGGGATCATGACCTGAGCCAAAGGCAGATGCTTAACCCCCAAGCTTTCTGATGACTTCTGACTACAAAAGCATAACAGATCCCAGATGAGGATGGCCCAATGAGCACAACCAATCACAGGACAGTGACAGATAATAATACCTTGTTCTTTTTCAGCCACTACATTTTGGAGTGGTGTATTATGCAATAACAGACAAATGGGATGGTTACCAACTAGGTATTACCTTTGACAAATCAGTTCGCCTCTTTGGGTCTCAGTCTCCTAATCCGTAAAATAAAGAGAGGAGACCAGAAAATCTCAAAGGTCACTGTAAGCTAGATGATTCTATAACTTCAGTTGTCATCAAGACAGGATCAAAAGAATGATCAATGGTCTATCCAATTTTTTTATTGAAATAACCACAATAAAGTGAAGTCATGTCAGAGGAAGCCAAGCTCCTGATGAGAGATTGACATTTTTAAGGAAGACTAGAAAAAAGTAAATAATCTGCTAATGAAGAAGAGAGAGACATAAAAAAAGAATCATGCACGTTCACACACCTTCTCATTCAAAGAAACAACATGTACTACTTACTCTTTATCATATTTAACACGTTTAATAACATAAGTCTTCCCATCAATTTTGTGCTTTGCTTTGAAAACCTGACCATATCCGCCTGAGGCAATCGGTGTTATTTCTGTAAAATCACAAGCAAACCTGAAAAGAGAAATGCCACTGTTATTCTGAGTTCAGTGGTCATAGCCCACCCCTGCCCCCCACCCAACACTTTCACTTCCCCTTAACATCACTGGCACAACGGACTGAATAACAAACACGGCTCTACCCTTCTATATAAGAAGAGTCCAGGGCGCCTGGGTGGCTCAGTCGGTTAAGCGACTGCCTTCGGCTCAGGTCATGATCCCAGGGTCCTGGGATCGAGTCCTGCATCAGGCTCCCTGCTCTGCGGGGAGCCTGCTTCTCCCTCTCCCACTCCCCCTGCTTGTGTTCCCTCTCTCGCTGTGTCTCCCTCTGTCAAATAAATAAATGAAATCTTTAAAAAAAAAAAAAAAAAAAAGAAGAGTCCACTCCACAGAAACTCTTGAATCACAATAGTTTCTCTCGCTCCTGCTCCCGTTGTAACAAATCACCCTAGTAATGACATTCAACTTCTGGCTGCACAAAAGTCATAATAAAGATGCTTACTTAAGGTGTAAAACTTCAGAAGGAAGCACCATATTCGGTTCCCCAGCTACCACCAAGCTGTCATAAGAGAAATGAGCATGGTCTCTGAGCCCACCTACATGTGTAACTACCTGGTTTTCCCCTCTCTCTCCTGCCCCACATTCCATCATTAAGTCCTGCCAGTTCTACTCCCCAAACATATCACTGGTGTGTGCCCACTTTTCCCCATCTCCAACATCTTCACACCAGTCCAAGCTCCCGTCAGCCACCACAGAACCGTGCTAGCTCAGACACTCCACTTCCGAGTCTCCTTCCTTTGCTCCAATCCATGAACCACGCAGCAAGCAGGGGGAAAAACTCTGAGCCCGTCTCTCTGTTGCCTCAACTCTCCAATAGCCTCCTTTTGCTTTTAGCAAACCCCAGAAAGTCCTTAGATAGCCTAAAAGGGGTCTCGTGCTTCCCTCCCCAGCTTGTCCCATGGCACCACGCCCTTGCTCACGCACTCCAAGCACACAGCGTCTGCCCCCTGAACGCTCACATACCATTCCTACCTTCACTTTCCCACATGCTCTGCTTTTACGAAACCACAGACCCCACCTTCCTGTGCTAACTCACCCTCCAGGTGCCCCGACATGGCTGACCCCAGAGAAAGCCTTTGCCTCCTCCTCACACTAAACCCAACAGTCCTATTTCCATTTCTTACCAGGTCATTGCTTTCCCTTGAGACCTCTGACCATAGATTATAATTACAGATTTTTCACGTAATTATCATCCCCACAAAGCTCTGTGAGGGCGGAAGCTGTTTCTGTTTGTTCCCACTATAAATCCAATGCCCAGCACAGTGCCAGGCATATATGAGGTTCTTATTAAATGTTTGTTGATTCTTTATCATTTTTTTTTCACACTTGTATTCAATCTCCTCCTGTTGCAAAGAAGCTTCACATTTGTTTTAGATATTTTGTTCAAACCCAAACACATAGTCTACCACAAGAGGAACCTTTTTTTCGATGTGAAATCTGGAATGGAGCTGGAAAATGGAAAACAGGTTCGAGTGGATCTATTTGGATTCCTTCAGGGGTCTTTAAAAAAAAATCACTGGTTTATAGAAATATTTACCTTCAATATTAAAAACTTCCATGGGTGTCAGAAAAACTCACATCAGTATCACACAGATCTACATTTACCACATTCCATCTGGATTCATCTAAACATTACCTCTCCAAGAGACGATGATTCTTTGGGGGTCTGACTGTACTAAAAAAAAATTAACTGTTCAGGGAGAAATAGAATTTAACCTGGCTGATGTACAACAGTCCCTTCAGAAGCTTTTGTCGAATGCGCAAACATATCTTTAAACAGATTCTTTTTTACAGGTTTCCCTCTTACCTGACTTCCACAGTGTACTTGTTTTCTTTGGTCACAGGAGAGTTAAAGGTAGGTGCCAAACTTCTAAAATTTAAGAGAAGAATATAAAACTCAAATAAAATAGAACTTTGTAATGCGCTAGTTTTTTTTATATTTTGAGTCAACTATTAGAATTACAAGGTAAAAAGTGATAACCTTTCTTTATGAAACAATATACTGACAGTTCTCCTCTATCCACTGATAATTTTTCACTCCTTTCCTGATTCCTTTTTTTTTGCCTTAACACATTCACTGTTGGTGTGCCACCAGCCTCTCCTTTGTTCCTTACAGACTCAAAACCAAAGGAAATAGATCTCCTTGCACCATCATTCTGGTCTTTGTACTTTACTCCTGGCTGGTGGTGAACCATGTGCTATTGGAAGTTCAAACCCCACTAATAACTAAACATATTCCAATTGCTATCTTCCCCCTAAGCCCTCAAGTCTTGAACTTCCTTAACCCCATCAGTGTCCATGATTCCTGTCTGTATCTCCTTCTCCTTTGCCTCTTCTTCACCCAGTTATTGGAACTCTATTCCCTCAAATCCTGTCCACTCTTCCCATACAGTTTGTCTTGCAAATTATCCTCATCCCTTGTCACTGCCATGATAACCATGGCTGACAGCTGGATCATCTTACACACACACACCTCTCTTCTCTCCACTCAAACACCCACATCAGGAATCATCCTTCCCTGACACATCTCCTACTGTTCAGAATATATTGGTGGCTCATAATGGCTCCCACTGCCATCTTGCCCTCATTGATGACTTATGGTTATGTCCTTGTTTTTCTCTTCCGTTTGAGAAACCAATCCACCATCATTTATATAACATTGGATCTTTTTCTCTTCTTACCCAAGTCATTATGCCATCTCTACCCTACCTGCCTGTCTGCAAAATAATGCAGTTCTCTGGAAAGTGCCCCTCCAAGTTCACTTCTGTCAACCTCTTCCAAAATAATGCCCTTAACCAATGACCCTAGTGATCCCCACAGGCCCTTTCATCTACGGTGCAGTGTGTACCTACATTTAAAGATTTCTCTACATATGTAAAATCATTTGTTTATAGATTTCAAACTTTTTGGGATCCTTAACCATGCTTTCTACCTCTGAAATTCCACTCAAAGAAGGGTATATAGTACTCTACAAGTACTGAAGACTTAGTAAATAAGGTTAATAACCTAAGTCTGAAACAAAACTTCATTTCCAAATATGTGCACTGCATAATGATACCCACCTTTTCACCTTCTTTTCACTACTTTTGACATTGCTCTGTAACAAAAGAAAATGAAAAACAATTGTAGATGATTAAATCAATTATCTTGCTTTATCTTGTTCTTTTTCCTCCTGTACTTCTGGATGGTTCTGTGACATTTTTTTTTTTGGTCCGTTAGATGAACAGCCTCATTAAGTTGTGTACTCCCATCAAGCCCTGCTTCTCAGTTTACTTGGCTAGATCAATGTTCTCATCTATTCTAGCAACCAGACAGATAAGGCAGGGAGGACAAAAAAGCAATCGGGGCAAGTTCAGCAGAAGCACTGGGTCTCAACAAGAAGGCGTGCATCACAGTTCTCCACAGTGCTAAAGACACAGATGGAGCTCAGGGATCCAGTCTAAAATAATTCCCCAAGTGTTTCTTATCTGGTAACCGGCTAAAAATGGCAATGCTAAAAAAAAAAAGAAAGAGAAAAAATGGCAATACTAATAATTTCATTTTTAGCACAAATTAAATTTTAATATTTAGCAAAAAAAGAGGAATCTTCAATATATCTCAAAAATGCTATTCTTTATTCATATTCACTTTTATTCTGGTAGGTTTTGTAGTATTACCAATTTGAATACGTTGACACTGAGCAGGGAGCATCAAACTAAGAGTTTTTGAGCTCATACCACTTCCCACTGTATAATGACTATAGTATATTAATTTAGCCATTCTGTCAAATGACAATGTTTCTTAAGTCTCCTCCTGTTACAAATGAGGTTGCAAGAACACACTTACATATGTTTCTCTGTACATACATAGGAGTGCTTCTCTAGTAGACATCCCCAGGAATGGAACTGCTTGAAGGCATTGCGTGCACACCCTCCGCTTTGCTACATATTGCCAGACTGTCTCCACAATGGTTGTACCAACTTATACTTCCACCCGCAGCATGTAGTAGTAATAATTGGAATACAGCTGTGCCGATGCTTAGTATTGCCAGACTCAAATTTTGCCACGGTGATGGGTTTAAAAAAGGTACCTAACTGTTGTTTTGATTTGCATTTTCCCTACTACTATGCAGTAAAGCATCTTTTCGTATTTTTGTTGCCCATTTGGGTATCTCTTCTCTGAATTGTCTGTTCAGATCTTCTGCACATTTTTCTGAGTTGCTTTTCTTTTTCTTATCGATTTGTTTACAGTTCATTATAAATAGGGCACTTACGTAACACTAATTGTCACCACAAAAATTATCTGATTTTTAAGTTTAGTTCTGATTTTTTAAAACAGGAGCAGACTATATTAATGGACATTTTAAGTAGTGTCCAGCTGGTAGAAGATAAGCAAGATCACAGGAATATATGAAAACATGACGGTGAGTAGGGAGAGGAAGATGGGAGTGAAGAGTGGAAGAATTTTGCAAGTGAGGAACAGGGGTTAATAAAGAAAGGAGAAAGCCAAAATGCTGCCACATATTAATATGAAATAAGAATGCATGAGATAAAAGTAGAAAAATTATGGTTGAGTACTGAGGCAATTTTTAAATGAAGAAACACAATAGAGAAAAAGATCATCAGGAAGCTAGAGGCTAATACTATACCAGAGGAGTTGAAGAATTGTTTATACTGTTGCTGTTACAATTTCCTTCTGGTGCATTTGGTGAGAAATCATTTTCAAGTGGTGATTTAGAAGCACTAGAAGATAAGGGGATAATTATTAGTTTGTGAATTCTGCCTATTTTTTGTTGATCAGAATTTCTTTCTCTAAATTCTCCTTAAACATTAAACATTTTCATAAAAATGTGCTCTCAGGCAGCAATCTGAATTTGTTAAATTATCACAGTTGTTTGTCCACACTTACGATATGCTATTCACCGAAGTGTTGTTTCCCGAATTACTAGGTGAAGTAGTCCAAGAATCACTTGATAGTGAGTCATCTTTCTGAAAGAAAGAGTACCCCTTAGGAGTTTTAAGAGCAATTATATTACTTCTCCGTACTGGCTCAGTCTCTGTGTGCTAACTACCACATTTATTTCTGGATGCTTGATCTGGATTTAAAAAACAACCCTGGGGGCACCTGGGTGGCTCAGTTGGTTAAGTGTCTGCTTTCAGCTCAGGTCATGATTTCAAGGTCCTGGGATCGAGCCCCACCATCGGGCTCCCTCCTCAGCGGGGAGTCTGCTTCTTCCTCCCCCTCTCTTTCTGCCCCTTCCCCCAGCTCATACTCTCTCTCTCTCTCTCTCAAATAAATAAAATCTTAAAAAAAAACCAATCCTGAGTTGTGAACAGAATTTTACTCTCTGGGGCCTCATGGCCCCATGGCTCGTGGCTCATTGGTGAAACACAGAATGGAGGAATCCTTTTGCTATGTGATTGGTTGTCTTGGCATCATCTAAACACAGTCTTACCTCAAATCAACTTCAGAAAGCATCTTAAAATTTAAAAGTGAAATCCAAAGGCATTTCATACCATTAAGGTTTTCTCTGATTGTATCTGCTCATATGCAAATTTAGCAGCCATCTGTTTTGCCTCCTGTTTGGTAGCACCTCCACCAACAGCATATTCTTTCTGCCCAATTTTGCATCTATAGTAAAATCTAGGAGAAATGATAGAGAGTATTTACCCAAATACCAAAAAAACCCAGTAAATCTAACTTAGGATTTGGAAACAAACACAGATGAACAAAGACCTTAATATAACCCTAATTTAATGGGTACATGTAGTTTGTATCTTGTAGAATATAAATCTCTGATAAGATGACTGACCAATTTGCCAAAATAACCAGGATAGCTTGATGTCATCAGCTTGCATTTGTGTTAGGCAAGGAACCTCGGACAATTATATGAGAACTCTACTGAATATGGAAAAGCAATGTGTATCAGGGAGTTACTATGCATTAATTCAAAATTATTCCAGTGTTATTTGCCATGGAGGCAAATACACCCAACCAGGGTTGAGTCTTCCCTGCTGGGCCCTGAAGGCAGAATTAGATTGAGTGGCTGGGTGGTTTCTACAGCTCCTATTCTCCCGGGCACCCCTAAGTAGACTTCTCTCTTTTAGGTAACTTATGTTAGAGTGTTTAATCCCAAGGAACCAAACAGGTGAGCTACGAAAAAATAGCCTCCTATTTTATTGAGATTGACTCACACAATTCACTTTGGACTATTTCATGCCAATGAATACTCTTCCGTTTTCCTCTTCCTGGTTCTGGCCTAAAAGCCATCAGAGCTAAAAAGTCCATAACTGAGTCAATTCAGAGGACAGTATTCTGAAGGGGTCATTTGGACTATTTGCCATTTAGATTTTTCTCTCTCTCTCTCATTCACTGGGTAGGTTGTAGCCAAGAAACAATCTCCTTCAGGCTCATTTACTTTCTGCTTTTCCTAGTTCCTATCCATTCTTATCTCCACTTCCAAAATCTTGGCAACTCTGAAGCTCTACTCCATCCCACCCTTTATAATCCTTAAATCTGGGTCTCCTCACAGCCTGTGGCTAAAACCCATTTCTTTTAAGACCTGGTATTTGTCTAGAGAGTGACACCATTTAACTGAATGTGAAGGACAAACACCTAGACAAACGGCTCTCTAATCTGATGATGGTGAAGAGAGAGTCATTTTATCTACACATGTGGTCCAGTCATTGTCATACAGCAACTCCCACTGTGATCTGTGGGAGGGAAACATCTCCACACACACACACACCCCCAGCAGGGGCACCCCATTCTCTCTTCGGTCTCCTGCAGACTAAACCATCCAGATATACCTCAGAAATAAAGGATTCCCCAGATTTGATCCATTATGGTATATGGGTCCCAAGTCTTCAGCAATTAAGCATTTTCATATTTTAATTATAAAGGTGACCAGTTGTGTATAAGTCATATAAAACCTTCCATGCAAAAGGTCCCCAAAAGGAAGACAAATATTTCTAGAAAATTAGACATGAAAACAAGCCCGTTCTATTGCTTAGATACAATGAAATAGAAGGAAAAGCTGAACTACATCTCACCTTTCTGGCCCATATTCTTTCAATTCACATTGTTCATAATTTACAGATAGTTTTTCCTTCTGGGCAAGCCTATTCATACGGCCTATGAAATTCTCAAAGGATCCCACTCCTAATCCTTCTGAAGTATCTGTTGTCAGTGATAAAGAACTAACTGCCTACAAAGAAAAAAAAATCTTGTTTAATACAGATGAAAACAAAGATTTAACCATTTTATTTCCTCTAATAAAATTACTAAATGAATAATTTGAAAGACAACTTAGATTTTATGTATTGCCCTAGTCTACTACCTTGAGTAAAAGTCTAAGTATATATCTTTTTCTACCATAAAAAATCCACAAGAAAAAAGGTTAACAATAGGAAAGGAACCATCCTTTTATAGTTTTCTATGGAAAAACAAAATAGTGAACTTTCTTGTTTATCCATGCAAAATACTCTAACACTGTCTAGCTCACTCCACCCTTTGTAAATCTCAAAAAACAAGATAACCAATATTGAAGTAAAGCTATATCCTGGATCACATCTTATGGGGAAAGAGGAATATAACAGCACCATTCCTTCCATTCTTATCTGTACCTTTTTCCTAATCTGGCAAAAGCTTGTCCAAAGTTTTTCTACTTTATTAATCTTGTCAAAGAACTAACTTTTGGTTTTATCGACCTTCTTTATTGTTTCTTAGTTTTCTTTTACATCAATGTTGGGCCTTGTTATTATTTTCTGTCTTCTGCTTTTTTGGGAAAAGGTAGTCTATTGTTCTCCTAACTTCTTGACTTGATTTTCTGGCTCATTAACAATTCGTGAGTTTGCAATTTTGCCTGATTTACTTTCTCCAATTTGGGTTACAAGGGTGACATCATCGAGGAAGATTTTTCAGGAAAGTTATCTTGAAAGTCAATGTTTTCAAAATTTTCAATATCTGAGAAACAATCCTCTTTGGTCCCACATGTAAACGACTGCTTGTCTCATTTTACGGCCAGTTCTCTGCTATCCCATGGTTTAAAATGATGCTGTGGACAGCATGATTTTTTTTTTCGTTTTTACATTTTGAATAATTTCCTTTTTCTGCCTCGATGCTTATAGGATTTTTTCATCATCCCTAGAGCCCAGGACTTTCCCAATGATCAATGTTCTTGGAGGCTCTGTGTTTTTCTCTATCTGTTAAGTTGCTTTCATCTGCATTGAGGTCTTCCTTTATTTCAGAAACACTTTCTTTCTTTTTTTTTTTTTTAAAGATTTTATTTATTTATTTGAGAGAGAGAGAAAGCATGAGGTGGGGAGGGTCAGAGGGAGAAGCAGACTCCTCGCTGAGCAAGGAGCCCGATGCGGGACTCGATCCCGGGACTCCAGGATCATGACCTGAGCCGAAGGCAGTCGCTCAACCAACTGAGCCACCCAGGCGCCCCAGAAACACTTTCAACTGGAATCTCTTCAGATAGCTTTCTCTGTACTCTTTACTCTGTTCTCAGCCTCCAGGATACCAATTCCATGAATGCTGGTTTTCCATCACCTGTCCTGCTCATCCATCATCCTCCCCATGGTCCTTCCATCTCTTTGTCCTTTGTCCTTCCTCCCCACTGTCCTTCCATCCCTCAGTTGGGTGCAGGGACTCCTGCCAGAACTCGTCAGCTCATTTCTCGCTGTTTCCTTTCCCGTTCACTCAACTTCAGAGGTGGTCTCTACTGCTGGCACTCTAAATGGGTATTGGCAGGCTTTGCCCACTATTTCTTAGATGAACCTCTGACTCAGGGCTCTACAGAAATGGAGATGGAGGAAAAAGACTGTACTTCTGAATGGAAAGAACCTGTGAATGGCTTTACTCTGTGGGTGTTTTCTCACAGAGTAAAGTTAAAAAGGGCATTAACTCACCTTGTTTTCTTCATTAAGTTTTTCAATAGCTAATTTGGCTGCAGCATTTTTGGCTTCCTTCTTTGATTTACCTTCCGCTTCTGAATATTTTCTCTCATTTATGGTAACTTGAAATGTAAACCTGATTACAAAGACAATATTCACAAAATGTTATAAAACCCATGCATTGTCTAAGGCCAAGTGTTCCAGTCACACTGCCTCCTGTGTTAAAACCTGACTAGGTTTTAACCGGCTCAGTATAGAATTTAAGCAGTTACCCTCAAACAGCAAAACAGCACATCATCTTCACTCCAGAGCTAAATTATTGACTTCTAAATTGTGCCAGAGTTGCCATTCTTCTAGTTCATATTTTATAGAGATATACCTTTAAAAAAAACCCAGCAATTTGGGGTGCCTGGCTGGCTCAGTTAGTACAGCATGCAATTCTTGATCTCAGGGTTGTAAGTTCGAGCCCCACATTAGGTGGAGAGATTACTTTAAAAAAATCTTTTAAAAAAATAGCAATTTACTTTAAGTTATGCGCAGGTCCTTCCTTAGACAGTTCATAATACCTAAGTACCAAGCTGTGCTTCTGACAGTATGTATTAAGTTCCTCTATAGAAAAACTTGGTGGACGCTCATTGGCCATTTCTTCTAGTAACCTAGAACAGAAGAGATGTTTGAAAAAAGTGAGACATAACATATTTAACCTGATTATCCCAATCCAGTGTAGGAGACAAAACAGGATAAGAAGAATCTTCTTTATAAGACTCATCTCAGCCCCACATAAATCCAGAGAAAACTTTCTTACAAAATCTTTTTCTCTCATGATCTGCACACCAAGCTAATTTCTCCAAAACTTTCTATGTTCAAAACTCAGCTGGCCAAAAAAGGAAAAGGGTCTTTCTCTTCCACTCTGCTCTCTGCTTCCAGTGAGGGTCAGGGACAGGTTTATCCACCTGCTTGAACTACACAAGTAGAATCAGAACTCTTCATGTTGAGAAGAATAAGGTTGAGAGTACATACGTAAAGTGAAGTTTATGAAATCATTAAAGATTTCACTATACAGAAACAGATTCCCCTGTGAAATCCCAAAAATCTTCCCTTTAAAATTTGCATTAGTCAATTATAGATAAATTTACCTGGGTAAATTATGACCCCAGTTTATGGGTCTCATTAGACCAAGAGAGTAGCAATGATTTAAGCCATAATGAAAATCTAAAAAATATAGAATCTAAATATAGGAGCCAAAACTATAAAACTCTTAGAAGAAAACATAAGGGTAAATCTTCAGAATCTTGGATTTGGCAATGGAATCTTTGTGATGACAGCAAAAGAAAAAAGATAGATTGGGCTTTATCAAAAGTAAAAACAGGGGCACCTGTGTGGCTCAGGTGGTTAAGCATCTGCCTTCAGCTCAGGTCATGATCCCAGCATTCTGGGTTCTCTGCTCTCTCTCTCTCTCAAATAAATAAATAAATAAAATCTTTTTTTAAAAAAGTAAAAACATTTATGTCACACAGGACGCTATGAAGAAAATGAAAATCTACAGAATGGGATATCTATAATTCATATATGATAAGAGTCCAATATCCAGAATATATAAAGAACTTTTACAACCCCACAACAAAAAGACAACCCAATTAAAAAATTGGCAAAGGACCTGAACAGACATTTCTTCTAAATATTCTAGTGCCCCAGGGCCCTGACCTTAGATCTCCTCTCTGCTCTACTAACACTCACTCCCCTCTAGATCACCTCTAGACTTATGGCTTTAAATTCCACCTACACAATGATGGTTATCAAAAGAACACCTCTACCCCTGACTATTTCCTGACTCTAACTGCTTCTGTCCAATAGGCTGCCTCCCTGAAATGCTCTTGACTCTACCCCATCCACTGTCTTCACCTGATCAACTCTTATTTCCCATAGATTTCAGCTCAGATGTCACTTTCCAGACATCCTTGAAGAGGTCCTGGTTTGGTGCTCCACAACAGCTCTTGTCCCCTTTCCTGCAATTGCTTGTATAACTGACTGTCTTCCAAAAGAGACCATGAGCTACAAGAGGGACGGGGCCAGGCTGTTATAATAGGGGCTCCATAATCAATGAATGAATGCCAAAATATCTGCAGACCTCCCCCATCTGCATGACTTGTCACATGCTTTTCTCTTTGCTTTGAATGCCGTATCTGCACCCTCTGTCCACCAGGCAACTCCCACTCATCTGTGAGGCTCGCATGTTTTCTTTGATGTTGGAGGGGCAGCCAGTCCTCCTCCAAGGGCCCACCACTCCACCTTGCCCAGCTCCCATAACAGCCCAGTCATTGAGCAATCTGGGAAGCAGGTTCTATGTCTTACTCATTTTGTATCACCAATAGCCAGTGGCAAGTAGTAAATGCCAAACACTTGGATGGTGTATAGGAAAATGAAAGAATGACTCATTAAAATGAAATACTCTACTTGAAACCCCCTCGTCTTCTCCCTTTTCTTCATCTGCTGTTTTCCGTGCGTCCTTTCTTCATTTATTCAATAAATGCTTCGCAAGTACCAGGCACTATTCTGACAATGAGTATACAGATGTGGACAGGATAAATTCACACCTGACCTGCATTCCACTGAGGGAAGACAGAAAATGACCATGCACAGAAACAAATAACAGGAACGGACAATATGATGACCAGATGGCTGGAAGTGCTATAATGAAATTAAATAGGGTGCAGCATAGAAGGTGAGTTGGTAGATAGGGGCAGAGATAAGGGGGAGGCGGTTTTAGACATAGTGGTCACAAAAGACCTTTCTTAGGAGGCAATTTTAAATGAAGATTGAATGATGAGAAAGTCCATCATATCAAGATATGGCGGAAGAATATCTCAGGAACCAGCATGGCCTTTGAAGGGATAACAAAAAGATCAAGGGGACTGCTGCACAGTGAGTGAGGGGAAAAGAGTAGGAAATGAGTCAGAGATGTCAGCGCCATGCACATAGACTTTGTAGGTCATGGTCAGAACCAGCGGATGGTGTTCCAATCACAACAAGAAGTTACCAGACATTCTCTAAGTAGAGGGGGTATGTGACTGGATTTATGTTTTAAGTGATGACTCTGATACTATGTAAAGAACAGGGTCTGGGGGCAGGGACAGGTGTGGGCAGCGGAGCAGAGCACGAGCAGAAGCAAGGAGACCAAGCAAGGCTGCTGCCGTGGTTTGGGTGAGCAATGATGGCGGCTGGAAGCGCGTGGTGGGAGTATCGAGAGTGTGAGCAAAGGCAAAGCCGTCACGTTACTGCTTAGTGTCGTGGAGACAGTCAAGCTTTAGAGGCCACACTGCTCTGGGCTACACCCTCTCTGAACCTTTCATTTGTGACCTGAAGACAGGAATAAAAACACGTGATTCAGAGGTGGCTGTGGGGAATAAATCAGATGAAGAGCACCCGGCAGAGTCCCCCACACCATTAACCCTCAATAGATGGTGCTCCTGGTCTGCAATTCTGAAACCCCAAACGCACTAAAAACTGAGGTTCATTTTGTTTTCATTTGTTTTGTTTTTGATAGGTTTGTAGCCCCCTGTCTAGACCTGGGCTGACATGAGCTATTTATAGTCTTTATGATACTTTGTTGTCCACGTATACATTTCACTACAGAAATTGTTTTATTATAGAGGGCTGCCCCCAAATCCTGCTGAGAGCATTCTATAATAGACAGGATTTATGCTGCCTTACTTTTCTAAAATCCCAAACTCTTGGAATACCAGAACATGCCCAAGGGTGTTTGATAAGGATCTGTAGCTGTACCATTATTTTTAGGAACCAGTGTCATTTACTTCAGTTACAACCATGAGACCATACATCAGATTGGGAGGGGATCACAGATATCAGAAGAGCAGTTATGGAAGAGCCCTTAGCAATTAGAACCTGAAGTTCTATCAACTACTCTAAACCCTTGGCGCTTTTAATGTTAAGTAACTGCCGCTCATCAGAATGACAAGCCAGTTCGAATTTAAGTGAACTATATGTGCAAACTAAGAAAGTGCTGAATTAACATGTTTGAAAAAGTACTTCCAAGTCTGGAAAAAAGAAACGGCAGGCTTCTTTTCAACTACTGTCCATAAATCTTGTTTTGGGGCGCCTGGGTGGCTCAGTTGGTTAAGCGACTGCTTTTGGCTCAGGTCATGATCCTGGAGTCCCTGGATCGAGTCCCACATCGGGCTCCCTGCTCGACGGGGAGTCTGCTTCTCCCTCTGACCCTCCCCCCTCTCATGTGCTCTCTCTCTCATTCTCTCTGTCTCAAATAAATAAATAAAATCTTTAAAATAAATAAATAAATAAATAAATCTTGTTTTGATTCTACGTTATCATTTTCCTAAAGGAAATCTCCAGCAAAAATCACTATCGGGGGTTATGTGTCCATCTTCCTCATCTTGTTCCTTCTGGCAGACTCTGAGCTCCCTGTGGACCCAGCCCCTTCCAGGTCCTGCACAATGCTTAGCTATTACTATTACTATTACTATTCATTAAACATATATTTAAAGAGGCCCTATTACTACTAGGTGCTGGGGTGGCACCAGAGCACAAAACCCTGCTCTTGTGAACTTACTAGCGGAGGAACACAGACAAATCCATAAAATAATGTCACAGGCTGATAACTACTATGTTGAAAACTGAAGCAGAGTAAGGGGGGGGGGGACAGTCAGGGAAGGGCGGGGTTTCTTTTACATAGCTGGTTGTTCAGAGAAGGCTGCTCTGATGAGATGACATTGCAAGAAGTACAGGGTAAAGCAAAAGAATGACCCATGCAGGCATCTGGGGGAAGAGCTTTCCAGGAAGGGGAAACAGGTGTGCAAAGGCTCAGAGGCAGGCATGTGCTTGCCTGCCTCCCAAAACAGCAATGAGGCCTGTCTGGTCGCAGTGGAGAGAGCAAGGGGCCTTGTCTGCGCCATTTACTGAATTTTTTTTTTTTTAAGATTTATTTATATATTTGAGAGAGAGAGAGAGCGCGCGAGAGAGCTGGGGGGGGAGGGGCAGAGGGAGAGACAGAATCTCGAGCAGGTTCCCTGCTGAACACCGAGCCCTGCGTGGCGGGAGGCGGGGAGGCTCCAGATGGCTGGAGGCTGTGCTCCACCTCACGACCCCCAGATCAAGACCTGAGCAGAAATCAAGAGTCCGCGGCTTAACCGAGCCACCCAGGGGCCACCACTGACGGAATCCTCAGGAGATGGTGAGCTATTGGGGTGATCCGAGCAGAGGAGTGTCCTGTTCTGACTTAAAGGACCCCCTCGGCAGCTGCAGTGTTGAGAAAAGATATGGGGGACGGGGTGGTACGGATGTGGGGCGGGGGAGGGGTGGGGTGGGGTGGGCTAAAAGGCCCGGCCATTGAGAAACAATTGCAACTGGGTAGGCAGGAGATGTTCAGCCAGGGCCTATTTAGCCAATCTATGGCAAATCCAGGCCTCCATATTTCCCATCTGTCATCTTTCCCAACTTAACTGTTTTCCGCTAGATCCCCCGCCACCCCGCCACTCCGGCCCGGGAAATTCGTTACTTGCTCTTAGAGAAACTCTTGGCGGGGGCGGGGGGGAACGGCTGTCAGTCCCCAGCGCGCTGCGCGATCGCTTCCCGGGCTCCGGGCCTCGGACAGCCCTCCCGCGCGGCCGGGTAGAGGTCGGGGGCCTCTCCCCAGCCTGCACGTCCCGAGCCGGGACTCGCCCTTCGCCGCGCCCGCGCCGCCCCCCACCTGCACGCCAGAGCCCCCCGCGCTCCCCGGACGCCCGGAGCCCCGCTCACCCCGCGCCGCCGCCGCCGCCGCCGACCGCCCGCAGGGTCCCGGCCGCTCACTCTCGCTTTCGTTTTCCCCGCGGGCTCCGCCTTCCCCGGCGGCCGCCCGGCCCTCTCCTGCTCGGGGAGCGCAGGAAGCTGGAGCCTCCCTCCGAGTCCGCGCCGGGCGCGCTGCCACCTACGTGCCGCCCCTTAGCCGCCAGGCGCGCGAGGACCCTGCGGGGGCACCCGCTTCCTCTGCGCCCTCCCCGCTTCTGCCCTGCCCCGGTGCGCGGGAAGGGTCAGCAGGGGGGAAGGGAGCCCACCGAGGTCCCCCAGCACCGGCGGTCGACCAAGGTGGATATTATCCGCTCCATTTCATGATCAAAAAAACGGTAAATTAACCCGCCCAGAGTCCTGCTGCTAAGTGGCAGAGCCAGGATTCAACTCAAGGTCAGGCCCGTAAACACCAAAGTACTCCGTGCCCTTTTCAGTCTGCTGCTTCCTCACCTTTGCGAGGCCGGGGGAGGTAGAGCCCTGGGGACCTAGCCTTCCTTCGGTCAGTTTCTACCCCATCCGTTCATTCAACAGGTCCTTGTCAGCGCCGCTGTAAGCACCCGCCAGTCCAGCAATGAGGAGAGCCACCTACCTGCTCCCTGTGGGACCTCGTGGAGTTTTCCTACCAAAGCCCCACTAAGTAGTCCTCTATTTATAAGAAACAGACACGGTGATTGAGGAGTGCTGAGGACTTAAAACGAATACTGACAAGTAGGTGCCATTACTATACCTATTTAACAGATGAGAAAACTGAGGTCTGGGCGCCTGGGTGGCTCAGTTGGTTGAGCGGCTGCCTTCGGCTCAGGTCATGATCCCAGGGTCCTGGGATCGAGTCCCGCATCGGGCTCCCTGCTCTGCGGGAAGCCTGCTTCTCCCTCTCCCACTCCCCCTGCTTGTGTTCCCTCTCTCGCTGTCTCTCTCTCTGTCAAATAAATAAATAAAATCTAAAAAAAAAAAAAAAAAAGAAGTGGACTGATGTTCTACAACAGCCCCTCTGGGAGTTGGCCCTGAAGGATAGTGGGAGAAAGGAAATCCTTCCCGTGGACACAACTTTGAGCAGTACCTTTAGTTGTCACGTGGAAAGAGAGAAAGCTAGTGGCTTGGATAGAACCAGTGTCTAGCAGGTTAGCTGGATAGTCAGAGATTTGGAAGGAACAAGATCAGAGGATTGGTGATAAGGTGGCCTGAGGAAAACGATGTGGGTGAACCAGTTAGACACAGAGTATGAGCATATTGTGAATGTTCATCAAAGGCATCCTCTTCCTGAGGAGGCTTTTGAGAAGCAGGTGGGCAGGAAGACTTCTGTAGATGTCAGTCAGTCTTTTCCCCAGCCACCCCGGGCGCTTGTTCAAGGAATGAGGAGACTATGGCGGTAGGAACATATGATATGTGTGAGTTCATCAACATGAAATTCTCATCAAGGCTGATCTGGCTGCTGAGCACCCAATATCTCACATCAGGGACCAACTCTGCGCCCCAGTGGAGAGGACCATACCCCAAGGGAGACCAGCCAGCCACTTTGTGGCAGACAGGTTAATGCCAGGACCTTTCATCACCATGTGGGCAGGGATTTGCCCTCTGGGGGGTAAACCTTTATTGCAGATATGGATTTGCTTTTCCTTCCTGCAGTGCGTTTGCCAGCATCATCATTGTTGGACATTCTGAATACCTTGCTCACCATCATCATATCCCTCACTAAGAAACCCATTTTACAGAAAAAGAAGTGACTGCCATAGGATTCAATGACGTTATTCTGAACCTCATTACCCCAAGCAGCTGGCCATATTGGACAGTAGGGTGGAGTAAGGAAGACCCAGGTACAGCCCCAAGTAGGAGACAGCACTTAGCAAGCTGGGTGTGTTGCCCTTCATGGGCAGTTATGTTCTAAACCAAATTGCTGTTTTTTTTCCATGGCCAGGACACATGAACTCAGGAACAGTAAAAGTGAGAGGGTTGTGTCCCACACTTAAACCTAGTTAGGGGCACCTGGGTGGCTCAGTCGTTGGGCATCTGCCTTCGGCTCAGGTCATGATCTCAGGGTCCTGGGATAAGCCAGCGTCGGGCTCCCTGCTCAGCAGGGAGTCTGCTTCTCTCTCTCCCTCTTCCCCCAGCTTGTGCACCTGCCCGCATGCTCTCTTTCTTTCAAATAAATAAATAAAATCTTTAAAAAAATAAAATAAAAAAATAAACCTAGTTATGCACTTGCAAAATAGTGCTTCCTGTTCCTATGACATTGGGCTGTGTTTCCACTAGGGGACACATAATTCTTTGAATAGGAATTTGAAACTCTATCTGGATATTGCCATCAGCCAGCAAGGAAATAAGGGGGTTACTGAACTGGCTGGGGGGATCGATAAGGGAAAACAGTGATGCAGCCACACAACAGGGTCAGGGACAAGCATGTCTTCGACCCAGGAGTTCCTCCAAAGTTGCTTCTAGTAATTCCCTGTTCAGTGTTACATGTTAATGGAAATCTATAGCTGTTCAACAAGGAAGGACTGTTTGGGGCTCAAATCCTTCAAGATTGAAGGTTTGTGTCACCCTACTGGCTGGGAAGATTTCTGAGGGCAAAGAGAACAATGAATAAGGAAGTAATAAACACCATCTCCGGTCTCATTTCCTGTTGCAGAATAAAGGACTGTAGAAGCTACATATTTTTCTTCCTGGCTTTGTTTTTTGTAGGTATTAATGAACTTCTTTTAATTGCTTTACCTTTTCCTTTTATATGAGATTTGCTGCTGGTGGTGAATTTTATAAGATGGTCTTTAGGTTAGAATGTCTTAAGGTGGAATTTGTGCCTAAAAGAGAAGAGGAAGGAACATCACATAGCAATGGGTGTAAAGATTCAGGGATAGGATAAGCATGTTTTCGTTTGAAGGAGGGAACAGCAGCATTAGGTGGGAACAGAGTTCTGTTGTTGGCTTGAAAGATTATTAGCGGAAGCTGTGGACTGCACTAGATATTGTTAATTTTTATTTAGCTTCCATTCTCACTCCCTTCTATGTCTCCCTATGCCCTGGGTTATAATGTATGGAAGGTTAAAATCACATTTTCCAGATTTCTATGGAGTTAAAATTCTGGACATAATTTGAGTTCTGCTGATGACTGATGAACAGTGGTGCAAGATCTGGAAGATGGAGGGGAGGAAAAAGCCATCCTTCTGTGACAGAACGAGCTGACAAGCAAGCACCTCTGCTCAGTGGAGCTGGACTCCAGGTGTCCTTGTCAGTGCTCCAAGGGCATGGGACATCTGTGGTGGCAGAACTCTGGATGGCAGATACAGTGGAAGTCTCCATTCTGCCATCCCTTCCAACACATACACGTTCATTTCCTACTAAATCATTACGCTCAACATTCTTAGTGGTTTCTGTTTCCGGTACTGCACCAGGAGAAACCTCCCTGGACATGGAGCCTACACTGAGAGAGTAGAGTTGAGAAGTGAAGATTAAGAATCAGGTCCTTGTCTGATCAAGCCTCACCTGAACCAGACACATCCTAGACCAGTCTGTTAAAAGAAGGGCAGTGTGGTCAGTTAAGTGGCTGACTCTTGGTTTTGGCTTGGGTCATACTCTCAGGGTCATGGGATTGAGCTCTGTGTCAGGCTTTGAGCTCAGCAGGGAGTCTATTTAGGATTCTCTCTCCCTCTCCTTCTGCCCCTGCCCCCACCCCCGTGCTCGCTCTCTTTAATAAATAAATAAAATCTTTTTAAAAAAATGAGGGGGTGCCTGGGTGGCTCAGTCAGTTGGGCGTCTGACTCTTGGTCTCAGCTCAGGTCATGATCTCATGGGTCATGCAATCCAGTGGTGAGGGGCCACAGAGCTCAGCTCAGCGGGAAGTCTGCTTGATATTCTCTTTCCCCTCTCCCTTCGCCCCTCCCCGCCTCCAAAATAAATAAATTTTTTTTTTAAAGAAACTAATTTCTATTTAAACACTTAAGGACACGGTATGGTTTTTGCCCAACATCACATTTCCAGTACAGCGCTGCACATAGTAGGTACTCAATAAAGATTTATTGAATAAATTAGTGAATGAAGTGACTTTTTTACTAAGAAGTGGTTTTTAGAATATTAGATCAGTTAGGATGCTTTTGATGTAATAAACATAAAATCAAACACAAATTGGTTTACAGTAGAAAGCAGAGGAAGAGAGGATTCTTTTTTTTTTTTTTAAGATTTTATTTATTTATTTGACAGAGAGAGCACAAGCAGGGGGAGCGGCAGGCTGAGGGAGAGGGAGAAGCAGGCTCCCCGCTGAGGAGGGAGCTCGATCCCAGGACTCTGGGATCATGACCTGAGCCGAAGGCAGACCCTTAACCGACTGAGCCACCCAGCTGCCCTCATCAACTAAAAGAATTTTAAAGAATTTTTATCCAGTTTCTTGGTGTTGTGAAGGAAGGGTTTTTAGTTTATGTAATCCACAATATTACCAGAAATAGTAGCCCTGCAGTCTTTGCCAAAGCAATTTTATCTAACTTCTATGAACCATTCTATTCTTATCTGTAAAGAAGTAAAGATGTAAAGATTAAGGATTGTTAAGAGGTTTTTTCCAGAACATGCTTTACCTTCTCTTGTAAATTCCACATGACTACCTGGGCCTCTGTGGTAGAAAAGCCTTTATGCCACAATAACACAATCTCTAATATTTAGCTTTGAACTAAACGTTGTGTTAACTAGAAATATAAAGCCCCTTAAGAGAGGGGCCTCCATAGGGCCTCCTAAAGAGACATGTACAGAGTAGATGAGCAATGCATTTTCCTTGAATTATATGAGGACGGGATTTAGTCGTCTGACTTCAGTGCTGAGTTGGAATTACATTTCCTCCCAATTCTAAGTTTGAGATAGCCACCACAAGTGCTTTGATCCTCAGTGAGAGAGGAATTATTCTGGGAGGACAAAAATTTGTGCATTATTGGGAGAGCTGTCTCATCTACACTCAAACACCGATTTACGCATGTTTCTGATAGTATCTGCTTATGCTCTTATGTGAACCCAGAGCATGAAAGAAGTGAAAAGCCCAGCATCCCCCATTAGCAAGACTATCCCCTTTGGACAGCTAAATGGCCTTTTCCCCAAAAGCGAGCAAACAAGTCTGAGTTCAGAAACTTCAAATGTTGTCAGTATTATTAAATTCACGTTATTTATATCTAAATGTTATTGAGTTATCATTATTTGGTTATTTGATTAACTTATTTCATTATTTAAATTTAATTATTATTCATCAAAATAAAATATCCACGCCTACAGCATTAACCAGAAATCAAGCTTGGCAATAGGATTCATACTTCAGCTTTGCTCCTAGGGAAGTGCCTTCTAAGCACTCTTTGAATTTTGCATCCATTTCCTGGTTCTGAGTTTCACTGAACAAATTTTTCCAATCGCCAACTTCACCTGCAACACACAAAAAACAACAGACCCGGACTCTGTTAGAATATTTCTTCCTATCTTCTTTTTTTTGGGGAAATCAGAGGGGGAGACGAACCATGAGAGACGATGCACTCTGAAAAACAAACTGAGGGTTCTAGAGGGGAGGGGGGTGGGGGGATGGGTTAGCCTGGTGATGGGTATTAAAGAGGGCACGTTCTGCACAGAGCACTGGGTGTTATAGGCAAACAATGAATCATGGAACACTACATCAAAAACTAATGATGTAATGTATGGTGATTAACAGAACATAATAAAATGAAATAAAAAAAAAGAATATTCCTTCCTGATTTTTTAGCTACTTTATTTTATTTTATTTTTTATTTTTATTTAGGTGTAGTTGACACACAGTGTTACATTGGTTTCAGGTTCAACAACTCTTTAAGTGATGCCGGGCTCACCACAAGTGTAGCTCCCTTCTGTCACCTGTATACAACACCTTACAACTCCACTGAGCTATATTCCTAACGCTGTGCCTTTTATTCCTGTGACATATTCATTCCATAACCAGAGATGTGTACCTCTCCACTCCCCTTCACCCCTTTTGCCCATACCCCCACCCCTATTTCTTCTCGATTTTACCATTTTTCAGTGCAGCATTTCACTTTGAAATGTGAAAATAGACACATGAAGAAAATGAGTCTTAAGAACGAATGTAAGTCTTGTAAAATTAACAGTATCACTGGGGCTTCCCCATCCGTGGCATGGGAAGTGATGTGCTCTTTACATCACTGAGGGGACAACAGGCTTCAGTGATCTATCCCCACCCCTGTCTCAAGCCTTGAGACCTAAAATTCCACTTTTTGAGAGTCATTTTTTTTCTCTGTGAAGTCTTTTAAATACTTTTCCCCTTGAGAAGTTGTCGTTTTACAGCAGGTTTTTGTGAAGACCTCAGATACTGAAAATTTTGCAGGAAGTTATTATTTTCCTGAGATTAGTATATGTTTTTCTTATTACTTTTAAAAGCAAAGGAAATTACTTCTTTCTTTAGAATCTTTTGGTGATTTGGGTTGAAGGTGCAAGTTCCTTGTTGAATAGCCATTTGAAATGTCTGTTTATCAAGAGGGTTTGATGACAGGAGGAAATGCTTAGATATATGAAGGGAATAACGTAAAACACAAAACTGCTTACAGATGTCATCTGCTGACATCACAGAGTAAGGCTGGAAGAAATATGCCAAAAAAGTTAAACATGCCTCTGGTGGGAGAAATGTGGATAATTTTTAATGCTTTTGCACATTTTCCCATGCTTTCTGAATTTTCTATGAGGAATATTGTAAAAATTTTAAATTATTACTTTATTTTTGAATTTTTCTGTTCTGAGTAGTGCTTGATTAACAATGAATAGAAAAGTTCTCTTTTTTCCCCTCCTTTAAAGTTCATCAAACAAGGCATAAAAATCAGGGATAAACTCAGGAATCAAACCAAAGCCAGATTTATATTCAATGTTCCATTCATGGTGGGGATTTTATTTTATTTATTTAATTTTTTTTTAAAGATTTTATTTGTTTATTTGAGACAGAGAATGAGAGACAGAGAGCATGAGAGGGAGGAGGGTCAGAGGGAGAAGCAGACTCCCCGCCAAGCAGGGAGCCCGATGCGGGACTCGATCCCGGGACTCCAGGATCATGACCTGAGCCGAAGGCAGTCGCTTAACCAACTGAGCCACCCAGGCGCCCCATGGTGGGGATTTTAAATGGGTTTTCATTTGATAAAGTGTAGTAGAGTCAAGTAAACCGACGTTCAAATCCTGACTCCATCGATTATTAGCTTTGTGGCAATGGACAAATTAATATCCCTGAGCTTTGGTGCCCACATTAGTAAAATTAAGGAATTAATATCTTTTTTTTTTGCTATAAAATTTATGCCCAGCAAGAGGTCTAACACACGATAGATGCCTGGTAAATGATAGTTGTCGTTGTGATGTGTGCTGGCTCTGAATCACATTATACTTTCATTATATATGCAGTTAAAAAGCCTGGTAATCCCTAAGCTATATTATCATAAATTTCTGTAAGAAATTAGAATGCTTTAATGAAATTTAGGTAAAATCATCAAGTGACAGACATAGCTAGTTGCCTATTCGATACCCATTATCTCTTCCTTCCTTATTAACAAAACCCTGATTTTAATTTAGTAATAATGTTCCCACCTTAAAAAAAAAATCACAGTTCCCAGCCAACAGGGCAGAGAGAGGTGGCCAATGAAGTGTACAAAGTTACTGATGAGGCTTCCCACAAAGTTCTTTAAAGGGACCCCCCTCAGCTAACACACGCGATTCTGTCTCTTGCTAGTCCCTTATTTTAATAAAACAATCCTTTAATTTTAATGTAATGGTGGTGTTCTGGCTGCTATCTTGCCATCACAAAGTGCCAAGCAGAAAGGTAGTAGGAACTTAGATATTGCAGACCTGCCAGTCTAGTTCTGAACTGACTGTGTCAAACTTCTTGTTGAGGGAGAGAAAAAAGAAATCCTGTCTTAACTTAAGGTCTAGTTATTTGGATTGCCTATTACATGCAAATTGTGGGTGTCCCAGAAACCAGGGTGACTTTACCTTTGCGGAACAGAAACCGGCCGACAGCACCATGTGTTTCCTGGGACTTTGCTTGCATTGCGTGGAATGTACTCTGGGCTGAGATGGTTTGAATCTGCTCCCCAGTTAAAGAGAATCCAAAGAACCCAGCAATTTGTTTTATTCCAGCAGCTAGGTTCTGAAAACAAAATTTTCAAGGATAAACTTCTTTGTATGGGAATCATGCCATAGCAAAGACAGGCTTCTTAGCCAGAATGGATTTATTAAGCTTAGCTCTCTAACTATTTATCTCACTATCTTTAGACTTCCTTTGATACTTCTGTATCAATATTCAAGATGGCCCTACATGATATTCTGTATTGATTTTACTTTGTAGTTTCAATATGACTCTTCCTGAACTTTTCAGGATACAAATAATGATAGTAAGCGTTAAGTAGTAGGTAAGAATCTCATCTAAGGTGATACTTTATTAAAAAGCACCAGTCTAGATGAGATGAGGAAATTAATGTAATTGTACGTGCTCGTTCCAATTCTCTTTTCTTCTGAATTCTATGTTTAATTCCATCACGAAAGTCTAATTTTTGGAATCATAAAAACTAGAGGGAGTCTTGAAATTTATCTTGTCTAAATACCCTTGTAAATCATGAACCTCCTCAACAGTATCCCTGACCATGAAGATTCATAAATCTCCTAGAACAGTTTCTTAAACTGTATTCTACAGAACACTAATTTACTTTAAGGTGGTTATAGATGTTTTATGAAAAAAAAAAAGGAGGGTGAAGGGTTGAGGTCAAATAAGGCTGGAATCCTTTCGGTTAAATAAAGATAACCTTTTTGTTAGTTTTTCCTACAGGATCTCTGAATCTTTACTATGCCAGCTACAGTGTGAACGTCCCAAAGGAGTAGCAGTCCCCAAATCAGTTTGAATAGGCAACCTCTAAGCAAGAATTATTAACATCCAAGCAACACTGACATTCCATAGAACACAAGTTTTAGAGACATTACTCTAGGCTAGAAGGAGAACAGATTAAATTGATATGTTCTTTCATGTTCCATAGATGCACTCTATCAAGGGAAGGGACGGGTTCAGTTATACTTTCCTTTGATAAGAATTTCAGGGGAGACTGGTGTTAAGAATGCACTTCCACTAGAAAGCATCTGCCATTCTCCCTTCTTTTTAACATACTTTCTTCACTGGAGTTCCAGGACCCTGGCTTCCTGTCTACCTCAATAGCCACTCCTCTGTCTCCTTTGCTGATTCCCCCTGTTTCCCAAACTCTCTCTATGGGGGACTCCAGGGCTCAGTCCTTGGTCTTCTTCTCTTCTCCATCTGTATACTTACATACATGGGTATGTAATCTCATGTGCCAAATTTATATATACAGCCCAGAACTCTCTCTTCATTCGAGACTTTTATACCCAACTGCCTACTTGACCTCTCCATTTAGATGACTGATAAACATCTCACACTAAGCATATCCAAAACCAAACCCCTGATCTTTCCCACAATCCCGCTTTCACCTACTGGCATCTCCTACTCAAATGATGACAACTCAATCCTCTCAGTTGGTCAGGCCAATAACATTGGAGTCTTATCTGATTTCTCTTTTTCTCTCACCACTCTTTCTCCTGTTCAGTCCAGCAGCAAATCCTATTAGCTCTTCTTCAACATATATTCAGAATTCAACCACTTATCACTGCCACTGCCCCTTCTGGCCTGAGCCATCATCTTCCTTTGCCTGGACTATTGCAGTACTCTCTTCATGGGTTTCTCTACACTGTCTTTGCTTCTCCCTATTTCGTTCTCATACACCAACCAGAATGAACCTATTAAAAACACACCAATTCCTATCACTCTTCTTCTCCTACAATGGCTTTCCATTTCACTCAGAGTGAAAGCCAAAGGAATTTCAATGGCCTGTCACATGATTCCCATACTTCACTCTACCTCATTCCTTTGCCTCTGTTCTCATTGGTTAATCTCCCCAGGCTCAACCACACTGACCCTGCCACATTCACCTCCTTCATGTCACTTAATGATGCCAGGAACACTCCAACCTTAGATCCTTTGCTCCAGTTGATTGTGTATGCCTGGAAAGCTCTTATTCCAATTACCTACTGGGCTCACTCCCTCTCTTCTTTAGATCTTTGCTCAAATCACTTACTTTCCATGAGATTTCTGCCAACTACCCTATTCTATACTGGGATATGTCCAGCATCCCAGTTCCCCACCCCTACCTAACATTTCCAATTTTCCTTAATCAGCTATGCCATTTTTGTCTTAAATATTATAAACATTAAAAAAATACTGTGTTTATTATTTATCATTCTCTCTCCCCGCCTTCTTTAGCTAGAAGGTAAGCTTCTCCAGGCCAGTGAACTTTGTCTGGTCTGTTCATTGATGTATCACAAGGGCCTAGAACAATGCTGAGCACTCACTCACTAAATGTTCATGGATAAACAATTTAAATAACATCAGGGCGCCTGGGTGGCTCAGTTGGTTAAGCAACTGCCTTCGGCTCAGGTCATGATCCTGGAGTCCTGGGATCGAGTCCCGCATCGGGCTCCCTGCTTGGCAGGGAGTCTGCTTCTCCCTCTGACCCTCCTCCCTCTCATGCTCTCTGTCTCTCATTCTCTCTCTCTCAAATAAATAAATAAATAAATAAATCTTAAAAAAAAAATCATATGGAAAAATCAATTCACAGCCAAATGCATATTCATTTAAATCTCAACTGAAACCTACCTATTATTTTTGCCATTCTTAAATTGGACCATCTATCATAGCAGGAAAATAAAGCAGCCACTCTTAATCATAAGTTGCTAAGCATTATTTTATTTCTGTTTAATCCTAAGCCCCTATGCATTGTATTTTTTTTCCTAACCTCTCCCACATATTTGGAATATTCTTTTTTTAATTGAATACAATATTCACACAACCAGACATTAAAAGTAAGTGCTCTATGTTATATTTTATAAGAAATTTTGCTATAGAATGTCAGTAATCATAATCTCACCTTTTGCAGGTCTTCATATAATAGGAACTTAACATTTTCATCATCAAGATGTTTGTTCCAATTAATGGCAAAATCAAAATAACTTCCCCAAGAAACTAAAAACACAGGGGGAAAAATTCTTAAGGAATTTTAAATAACTGAGGTTAAAATGATAGATGGTTAATTTATGCTCTAAAATATAAACTATACATATGTGTATATGCTCAAACAAGATTTTTTTTTAAAGATTTATTTATTTATTTTAGAGACCACACATGCCAGTGGGGGGAGGGGCAGAGGGAGAGAGAGAGAGAGAGAAGCAAACTCCTCGCCGAGGAGCCCACCAAAGGGCTCCACGAGAGGCTTGATTTCATGACCCTGAGATCATGACCTGAGCCAAAAGCAAGAGTCTGACGTTTAACCGACTGAGCCACCTAGGCACCCCTCAAACAAGATGTTTATTTGTTATTACAAATCCCTGCTCCAAAAGAATTGGCATAAACCATTCCTATTGTCAGATTTCTATTCATTTTATTATTTTCATAAATAATAACACAACTAGGGGCGCCTGGGTGGCTCAGTTGGTTGAGCGACTGCCTTCGGCTCAGGTCATGATCCTGGAGTCCCGGGATCGAGTCCCGTATCGGGCTCCCTGCTCAGCGTGGAGTCTGCTTCTCCCTCTCCCGCTCCCCCCTCTTGTGCTCTTTCTCTCTCTCACTCTCTCTCTCAAATAAATAAAATCTTTAAAAAAAAAAAAATAACACAACTAAGCTAGTTGCAAAAGTGGTTTGATAAAAACTATCAGACATTCATGAATATTTAGGTGAATAAAATAATTCAGAAATAGTGAATGATACATGAAAACTGACAGATAGTGCCAGAAAGAAAGAAATGATGAGACAGATATTATCTAGATCAGCATTGCCCAATAGAAATTTAATGCAAGCCACAACTGTAATTTTTATTTTATTTAAATTCTATTACAATCAAGCCCCACATTGGGCTCTCTGCTCAGTGGGGAGCCTGCTTCTCCCTCTCCCTCTACCACTCTGCCTACTTGTGCACTTTCTCTCTCTGTACGTCAAATAAATAAATAAAATCGTTTAAAAAAATACTTGATGTATTTTTCGACTTTTAAAACTTTGGTTGAAAAAGTAGATTCATACACTCAACTTGTACCAAACTTATTTAAAAGTCTCCAGTAACTGAACTATCTGTTTTTAAGTTTAAATTTAAGCTAATTCAAATTAAATAAAATTTAAAATTTAGCTCCTCGATTGCACTTGTCACATTTCAAGTGCTCAGTTGCCACATGTAGCTAGTGGCCCCCATCCTGGACAGTGCAGATCGAGACACTGATGGGCTGTGGTGCTTGCGGACTGTGTGACTTTGAGCAATTCGCTGAACCCCTTTGTACCTTAGGTTCCTCATCTGTACAATGGGATTGTTAGGAGGTTTAAGTGAATTAACACATATCAAATGCTTAAAACGGCCCCTGATTTATAGTACCCACTCAACAAATTTTAGCCATTGTTGCTATATCATTAATAATAGTAATATTCTCATGATTATTATCATTATCATGAAGTCCTTGCTCCGAGCCAGGCTGTTTCTACATATTTTATTTGTTGTGGCAAACACTGTAAGTTTCACACCCAGTATCCGATACACTTCCATTTTTGTTGTTACCTAAACTGATTGATTGGGTCTAAGCCAATTGTGAGAATTTGGGTTCCTGTTTTTCAGCCTCCCTCAGAGCTGTGGTTGGCCAGCAAGACAAGCAGGAGTCTGCTGGAAGGTTTCTAGCAAACCTGTTGCTGTTTTGTTAAGCCTTCTTCGTGAACTGAAGGGGATGCTTGGAAGGACAGTAGCCAACTTGAGAGTATGTTGCAAAAGGCGCAAAAGGGAGAGGCCAAGGGAATGTCAGAGGTGTTGGCCCGATATCACTGGGCAGCGGAAGCAGCTGCCTACCTTCAGCCTTCTTGTTTAGTAAGAAAAATAAAACCCAATCTGTTTAGGCCACTGTGGTCAGGTTTTCTAAGCTTCCAAATGCACTATTAATTGATACATTTTATCCTTCAGTCTTTAAAGCAATCCAATGTGATAGGTACAATTTTTAAACCGTTTTGTTGATGGGGAAATAGAAACCCAGAGAAGCTAAGTCACCACTTCAAGGTCACAGGGTTAGTAAGTTATGGGTGTGGTCATCTTTCGACATCTGTCTGACACAAAAGCTAAGGCTGCCAAACAAAATGCTATACTGTCCCACTTCCGGTAGGTCAGATACTCTTCTCCTTACCTTAGAAGTAAAGAAACCACAGTTCACAGCGATCAAATGTCTTGCTCAAAATCACCCAGGCATGAGTGATTTGAACATGGGTTTAAGTTCTAGCTCTGCTCACTGGGTTATATAGGACTGATGAATCACTGAACTCTGCCTCTGAAACTAATAATACACTGTATGTTAATTAATTGAATTTAAATTTAAAAATTAATTAATCTAAAAATGTTCCAGCTCTGCTACTTAATGGCCACGTGACTTTCTTTTTTTTTTTTTTTAAAGATTTTATTTATTTATTTGAGACAGAGAGAATGAGAGAGAGAGAGCACATGAGAGGGGGGAGGGTCAGAGGCAGAAGCAGGCTCCCTGCCGAGCAGGGAGCCCGATGCGGGACTCGATCCAGGGACTCCAGGATCATGACCTGAGCCGAAGGCAGTCGCTTAACCAACTGAGCCACCCAGGCGCCCCCGCGTGACTTTCTTATGCCTCTATTTCCATCTTTATAAAACGGGGACAATAATAGTATTTATCCTCATAGGGTTCTTATGAGAAATGAAATTTAAAAACGTACGTGAGGGATAGCATATAGTACCTGGCATGTAGTAATTGTTCAGTAAGTGGTAACTATTTTATTCTCTCTAATATTAATTATAATATATAGTAGTAAGTGATGAAGCCCAATCCAGACCTCTCATTCCAAATCCTGTATGTTTCCCAGTACATTGAGTTTCCTCCCTAGGTTGAATTTAACAAGTTTGTAAGGCAGAAACTTTATTCAGGTTAAGCCCAGCACATTTTATCATTGTCAATCAAATAATTAGGCTGAAAGGGTGGCTAGAGCCACAAAGATTCCCTGCGATAGATTGTTCCAGTGATGACAGCTTCTCATCACTAAATGCCCTCTCATGTTATCAACGGGGGGCCGTTTCAGACTTGCCTTAACTGCCTCCTCCATCCAGTCTCAGTGAGTGGTTTCCAGACAAACTAAACTTTCTTCAAGGCCCTTCATAAGCACCTTCTGAGCACTATTTTTTCCTCTCCTACACCCCAATCCCCAGACTTCATCTTTGCTTTGGGGCCAGTACTGACTGCCCCCGTGTCCATGCATGTGGTTGCTGGGCTGGTCACCTTCAAAAGTGGTCCTCTTGGAGTGACCTGTCAATAGCTTCCTTTCTAGGGTCATCTGGCATTAATTCTGCCTTCTACTCCACATAAGACTCAAGAGAGCCATGAATTAGAGAAGGCATCTTTAACCTCTGGCCACTATACCCATGGGATAGAGTCACTGGTACCTACAAGCAGTGGGACCCCTGGCAAGGGATTTAACTTTTTTGATTAGTTTCCTCATCTGTGCAAGGGGTGACTACTGCCTTATTCATAATTTGTTATGGTCCTAAGCGAAATCATGCACATACAACACCTACTTTAGTACCTGGAGCATCAGTAGGCACTTATAAAATTGCAGTTAGCAATAACCAGAGGTGAAACAACAACATGGTCTGGCAAAGCTGATTTCCTTTCTGGCAAATGAATATCTTAGGTGTAGGTTTTTAAGATTTTTAAATTTTATTTTATTATTATTTTTTAAGTTTTTATTATTATTATTATTTTTTTAGTAATTTCTATCCTTCAACATGGGGCTCGAACTCACAACCCTGAGCTCGAGAGTCACATGCTCTGCCTACTGAGACAGCCAGATGCCTCTGTCCCATGTCTGTTCGATGCCTACCCCCTACTCATAGTCAACATATGAATTACCCAAATCATTTTTAAAAACACTAATGTATTATTATTTGATGAACAGAACTAGTGGTGCTATAAAACTTCATTTAAAAGCAACTTTTTGGTTCCTGGATCCTCCTTAATCTTCTTTCTTTCTTTACTGTAAGACACATTTGATTTTTTTGTACTTAATGTGGTCATCTGTTGAAGAAAGAATTATTTAGCCAACAGCTGTACCTTGTCCTTTCATGAACTGTCTGAAGAATTCATCCCAAGAGCCATAGCTTGGAATATCGGGGACATCATTGTGGAAATGGAAAAAAGACACTGCCGTATCTTTAGAGTTTCGAAATATTACCAATATCTAGAGAGAGAAAATTAAGTTAATTTATTCAGGTCTATGTTTTGAACTTTGGAAAAGTGAAGGGGTGAGCAATATCATTGTGTAATCCTGTATATGACTTAATTTTGTTAACATATAGAGAAAGAAGGACAGTAAGAAATTGAAGAAGAGGGGGGTAGCAGATGGGGAAATTTGGGGAGAAGGGAGAAAAAAGAAGAAAAAGCAGATTGATGTAGCAGAGAACTTCTGCTAATGAACTTAGTAAAAAGTTGTATGTAGAAGATATCGAAAAGGAAAAAAGAGCAAGCTCATTAGAATAGTCCTAAGGGCATGATCTGGAAAGTTAAAATGCAAAGTAAAAATTGCAAAATAATATTAAGGAAAATGAAAATAATGTTCAGAGTTTGGTGGGAGAAGATCAAACAGTGATAAGAGTAACCAACGCACCTATAGTTACGTACGCATGACATGAAGTTTGCTATTACATGTGAAATTCAGAAATAAAATTGTTTCAGACCTCAGGTAAATAATGCTCACCAGAAAGAACAACAACAACAACAACAAAACCCTTCTGCTTGTTTTCCTAGATTGTACTCTTTTGTTTTTTTTTTTTAAAGATTTTATTTATTTATTTTTTAGAGAGCGAGCGAGAGAGAAACAGCATGAGAGGGGAGAGGGTCAGAGGGAGAAGCAGGCTCCCCGCTGAGCCGGAAGCCTGATGTGGGACTTGATCCCAGGACTCTGGGATCATGACCTGAGCCGAAGGCAGACGCTTAACCATCTGAGCCACCCAGGCGCCCCTGTACTCTTTTGTTAAACACTCTAAATATCTTAGTGGGATTCTGAAATCTATTCACTACAAAACAGATTTTAAAATATGTTCAATTCTAGGTATATGTTTTATATCTTAGTTGAAAATGCATTTGCTTTGCATGAAACTATAGCAAATATAATCTGAAGAAAGAAACAACAGAAGAAATACTAAATCTCACACTTCATGTATTAAAATTCTATAAGATGCAAACTTCATCACATAGGTCAGAAAGGCAATATCTAGACGTTAAAAACTTCAAACTGAAATACGAGTAAGAAGGGACACTCACCTTGGCTTTATTCTTGAAGATGGACCCAGGTAATTTGTCATAATGGAGGTGAGTTGCCAAAATCCTTGGTGATGGAAACTGTTTCATTCTCTTAAAAATATACACAATAGAGTGAAAGTGTGTGTGTGTGTGTCTTATGGCCAATCACTCTTAAGTATAGTATCTGAATGGTAGTTTCAAGCATCACTATTGTTGTGTTTTTTCCATTTCCTCCTCCAATTTTTGTTTTGTTTTGTTTTTTGTTTTAGAGAGCGAGAAAAGAAGAGTGCGCTTGCGCACAGGGGTGGGGGCAGGGCAGAGGGAGAGAGAGGATCTTAAGCAGGCTCCACCCCCAACAGGGAGCCCTGGACGGGGTTGCTGGGCTCTATCTCACAACCCTAAGATCATGACCTGAGCCAGAATCAGGAGTCAGATGCTTAACTGACTGAGCCACCCAGGTGCCCCTCCTCCAATTTTTAATTTTTTTCTGTTTTCTTGTTTTGTGGGGGTGAGGAATGGAGAAAATCATAAACAAATAATTTAAATCGTCATTTTGGACTCCTTGTAGGAACTGGCTTATCTTTTTTTTTTTTTTTGGTCATTTTTTGAAAAATTTACCTTTTCTCGAAATCACATCAAATTCTTGTGTTCAAGACAGCTCATAATCTGCGGTCTACTCTTTGACTTAATTTGGCTCTCGTCTATAGTCAAGGTCTTTAACAGAAATATTCAAGTTTTTCATAGCTCCTCCAAACCTATTTTTAATATCTAGCTTTTTTTTTTTACCAAAAAAATTCCAGGGGCATACGGGTGGCTCAGTCAGTTAAGCATTTGCCTTCAGCTCAGGTGATGATCCCCGGGTCCTGGGATCAAGACCCACCTTGGGCTCCCTCCTCAGCAGGGAGCCTGCCTCTCCCCCCCCCCCCCCCCCGCCCCGCTCCACTCCACTCATGCCCTCTCTCTCTCTCGAATAAATAAATAAACAAATAAATAAATAAAATTTTAAATTTCCATTCAAATATCCCAACAGAACCTGAAAGGGCACAGTCACTTGAATATCTGAGAAATATTTTACTAGAGAAATTCTTGTCAGTGTGAGGACTCAGTCATTGATTCTTTGTGTGTGTGTATCCACTTCTACTGATAATTTAAAAAATGAAGTTAGCTGTTTAATCTGCCAGGGGTAAGGGTTTCATCTTAATATTAGGCCTTTAGTATGTTATACGGGCTAAAGCTTCAAGTTTATTTCCACACTTGTGGAGGTCACTCACTGCTTGGTCACATTATTTCCATGATAAATGATATTTAGATATTTATAGCCAATTGTTCTGTAAAAACTTAGTGGAGATCCCAACTCAAGCAAGGGCAAAAAATAAAATGAGGTTTTAAAAATAAAAAAAAAATGTAAGGGGTGCCTGGGTGGCTCAGTTGTTAAGCGTCTGCCTTTGGCTCAGGTCATGATCCCAGGGTCCTGGGATCGAGCCCCGCATCAGGCTCCCTGCTCAGCGGGAAGCCTGCTTCTCCCTCTCCCACTCCCCCTGCTTGTGTTCCCTCTCTTGCTGTGTCTCTCTCTCTCTGTCAAATAAATAAATACAATCTTTAAAAAAAAAAATTAAGTCAATGATATGGGCCCAACTGGTGATTAATAGTCATAATACTTGATTTATATCAAACTGTCCTAATTTTTAGTTTTGAATGTCACTTTTATATTCATTCACAGCAATCCTCTCAGGTGGGTATTATAACCCCCATTTTACAGATTAACAATAGGCTTTGGGGTTTTAAATGCTTTGTACAAAATCGCACAGGTGGTGATTTTCAGATTAAGTTATAGTATGCTGTTTCCACTACACCGAACAGCCAAAAATCACAAAAAGACATGATAAATGGTAAAGTTCCTAAAAGGATTAGAAAAATATCCAGGGAGAAAATGAGAAATAACTGTAACAAAACTGATATGCATATAATAAAATGTTGATGAAAATGTGATATGGCCAAAGTACACGCAACGTGAAGACTGTATGTTTATTTTCTTTTATTTCTTAAGTAATCTCTATGCCCAATGTGGGGCTCTAACCCACAACCCTGATATCAAGTTGCATGCTCCACCAACTGAGACAGCCAGGCACCCCAGGAAAATATATGTATTTTAGGAAAGTCTTCTGTAAAGTGAGTAACTGTTGAATAAAGCTCATCTTCTTACTGATTTCCATTTTAAAATAGGGGCGCCTGGCTGGCTCAGTCAGAGCATGCAACTCTTGATCTCCAGGTTGTGAGTTCGAGCCCCACTTTGGGTGTAGAGTTTATTTTTCAAAAAAGTGGAAAACTGGGGAAATGTTAGCATAAATTGTAAAGTTGATGCGAAACACCCTCTTTAGAAAAAATGTTACGCAATGGCCTGGACAGGAGAAACCAGTGGGGCTTTTCATTGGCCTATCGTTTCTTCCCTAGGAAAAAGCTGCTGAAGACTCCTGTCCATGCATCCCGAGCCAGTCCTGACCGCCCACGTCTGGGCCCCGATGTGGCTGCTGGCGCCGCGGATGCCTCCTGAGGTTGCAGCCAACCACATGCAGGATGCACACTTACCTCCCACTCCAGCCCACCCCCAAGTCCCTGTACATCTCATTTGCATGTAATTTTTTGTGACTTTAGTCCGATCCACGGAAATGGGCTTCCTTCCACCTAAGATCCAACTTTTCAGTTTATATTTGTCATCACGCCAGGTGTCTCTGTCATTTTCCAGAAACCACTTCCTAAGTCTCAATCCAATGACTTATTTCTTAGTAACTGAGCTCTTCTGTCTGCTTGTTGGGAGTCTTGGTAGTAAACACTTCTCAAAGTTTTGCTGAGACTGTGGTTCCCCCTTGAATACAGCTTTCCCTTCCCAAATGCATTTCTGGTGTATCTAGGTAGGGCCAGGGATGGTCCTCCTCTCACTTGTCCTACCCAAGCACTGAAGTCCTGAGGCAGATCCTTCCTCCCACCCTTTTCTTGCCTTCCCTGGCAGGGACCAGAGCGTCCTGTCTCACACCCAAGCCCCACTTAGTTATACTGATAAAGCGAGTAATAATATGTGGTAAGGTGAATTAGAACAGGTGGGATGACCTGTTAGAACCTTTACACACACCAGTGACTTACTCTCTCAGCTACTACTTGAGTCATCCCCAAGGCAGAGACATCAAAGGTAATGTCTTCCTAGGAAAAGTCTGGGGACTGCTGACATAAACTGAGGGCAGGATTATCTGGGCCTTAGAGGAACCCTCCTGTTGGCATCCCACCCAAGTCTCTGTCTTCAGAGACAAAGCTTTTTTGTTTTAATTTTTTTTAAGATTTTGCTTTTTATTTTTATTTATTTATTTAAGATTTTTTTAAAATAAAGATTTTACTTATTTGCGAAAGTTCAAGAGCATGTGCCAGGCGGTGGGGGGTGGGGGGAGCAGGTGTTGGGGTAGAGAGAGAGACAAGCAGACTTCACACTGAGTGCCAAGCCAGACTGGGCCTCAACCTCAAGACCCTGAGATCATGACCTGAACCAAAACCAAGAGTTGGCTGTTTAACTGACTGAGCCACCCAGGGGCCCCTAAGATTGTTTTTTAAAGATTTTATTTATTTATTTGACAAAGAGAGACACAGCGAGAGAGGAAACACAAGCAGGGGGAGCGGCAGAGGGAGCGGGAGAAGCAGGCTCCCTGCTGAGCAGGGAGCCCGATGCGGGGCTCGATCCCAGGACCCTGGGATCATGACCTGAGCCGAAGGCAGATGCTTAACTACTGAGCCACCCAGACGCCCCTAAGATTTTATTTTTTAAGTGATCTCTACATCCAAATGGGGCTCAAACTTACAACCCTGAGATCAAGAGTCACATGCTCTACTGAACGAGCCAGGCAGGCACCCCTGGTTTTAATTTTTCTTCAGGTTTCTCGGCTTGCTTTCCCTCCTATTTTTCTTTTGTAAGTAGGCTGTCTATATTGTGCAGAGGTTAAGAAGCTCCAATTGGAAAACTTGGGTTCAAATCTTGGCCCTGCCATTTATTAGCCCCTTGACGTTGGGTAAGTTTCTAATGGTTTATCTTTTGTAAAATTGTGATGAGGTTATTTCGCCATGAAATGAGATAATCCTTGAAAAGTGCTGGGATAATATGGTAAGCACAAAATAAGTTGCCATGATTTAAGTACTGTACTTTCTGAACGCAAAACTAAAAATATCTCCTAAACGGAAGAATTCTTTCTATGATAATTTACTGTAAGTTTAAAGGCTGTTTGGTACTAACCTGGTATTTTTCTGGGTCCCCACATTCAAGAATTGGGAATTCTGGATATTCATACTTTTTTTTAGATTCAGCAAATATCAATTCACTAATGATGTGGAGAATCCAATTTGAACCTATAAGAAAAATCAAAGAATCAAAGCTCATTAAGGAGTCTTGATATAGCAAAGGCATGTTACTTTCACATATATATCATAAAAATTAAAACCTACAGCCATCCTGTGGTATGTACAATGTACATTTGAAATAAACTGGGCTATAAAAGAAACAGTTTTGTGGAAACAGCACTTCTTACGTTAGTACAAAATTCAAGTTACCTTATTTTTCAGATTTTTCCTTTAACAAGTGGCAATATTTCTTGAATCTATCATATGTCCCTTACAGAACAATGTTATGTTATAGAAATGATTTTTTATTATATATCATGTGTTATTTTCCCTTACGTTAATGAATATTTTCTATAGGAGTATTATAATTTTGATTTTATTAAAACCCAGCATCAATTAACAGAAAAATATCAAATGAAGATGGCTTTAATAAACACTTAGAGATGAAATACCAGTTAAAAAAATCAAAAGTAGATTGTGAGATTTTATGAAATAGGAAAATTTAGATTCTCAATGTCTCATCCTCCATTGATGAATGTAAACCATGTAAAACTGGTTTGCAAAACTAAAGGATTGATGATGTTTGATCCTGAAAAATAATCTATTATGTGGAAATCATCATATGCATTATAGACATGGGCATGCTTTTGTCTTTAGTCAAGAATCAAGATGAAAATCTTTACTGCTCTCAGTGCTTGATAGCAAATGGACTCTCCTGCATTCATCTTTCTGGTAGCCTGCCCCACCATGAATCTTTTCTGCATCCATCATCCAGCAGACCTCCTCCCTCAGACACCGAGGTTTCTAAATCTAGCAGTTCTAGTTATTGATTTCACAAGTTATGCTCTTAACCATCTTTTTCTTTTTTTAAGATTTTATTTATTTATTTGACAGAGAGAGACACAGCGAGAGAGGGAACACAAGCAGTAGGAGAGGGAGAAGCAGGCTCCCCACTGAGCAAGGAGCCCGCCGATTCGGGGCTCAATCCCAGGACCCTGGGATCATGACCTGAGCCAAAGGCAGACGCTTAACGACTGAGCCACCCAGGCACCCCTGCTCTTAACCGTCTTGATCATCCTCCCACTGCTTTCTTTTTTTAAAATTTTAAAAAAATTTTAAAAGATTTTATTTATTTATTTGACAGACAGAGACCCACAGCTAGATAGGGAACACAAGCAGGGGGAGTGGGAGAGGGAGAAGCAGGCTTCCTGCCGAGCAGGGAGCCTGATGTGGGGCTCGATCCCAGGACCCTGGGATCATGACCTGAGCTGAAAGCAGACGCTTAACGACTGAGCCACCCAGGCACCCCTCCCACTGCTTTCTGGCTGGCTTCATGCAGCAATGAACTGCCCTCCTCCCCGACCTTGGCTTTGCACCCTGCCCAACTACTCACGATGAAAAAGTGCCCCTGTAGAAAATGATTTGTCATTTACCACACTTTGGATAAGATGCGAGCACTATGTCATCACTTCTGGCTTCACAGGTGTCCAAGGCCTGGAAAGTTTCTGAGGTGCACATGGTGATTGGGTACGGAATCCCCTGATGAGTGAAAAACAAGCGAGAAAGCACAGTTTCTTTTGCTTTTTCCAAAGCTTCGTCAATATAGTCAATAAATTTGGACTTACTGGCCATGCTGGCTCCCTGCTGATGAACCTGTTCTGTGGTCGTCCAGGGGTAGCGACGGCTTTTAATGGAGTTTCTCAGGAGGTGGAATAAAGGGCTCCCCCAGTTCACATGAGAAATAAATCATTGAATTCTCCCCGCCCCCACCTGCCTGTTTGCACACCCATCTCTGACAAAAGGCAAACCACAGGTGCAGAGCAGTGTGAGGATTAGGGAATATAACCCCAGGGGTTGATTATACTACCATTATAGACAATCTTCCCAAGGAAAGTAAGAATAGAGTCCATTACCAGAAGATAACAGATATTAACTTTCTAACAAACAAATTGTATGTCTGAATCAGACATACAATTTTCCATCACAGAATTGAGGAAATTTTGTATGTCAACAGAACATATCTTACTGAGGCAGGTGGTAGGTGTAGGAGAGCAACTTTTAATCTCCATTTTACAGCGGGGAAAGAAGAGACCAGAGAGGGTTCCTAGTTGGATAGGTTTCTGGGTTTCATTATATTTGTAATAATGTATTTTTAAAATGTTTGTCAAAGGGTAAAATTGGAATATCTGACTGTCTTACTATTTTTATATTTCCATAAACCACTTCCCTGTTGGAGATCTTATTACTTACATAACAATGGGATGCTATTCACTGTAGGTGGGAAGGTGGTGTATTTCAGAATCTCCCTCCCAAAAAAGAAAAGGAGTAAGACTGGACTCCTTGCCAAGCTGCTTAGTGGGATTGTCCCTTAGCATTATTGTCTTTGTTTTCCTGGGGAAGGTAGAATTTAAGGTATTAATTCAAATGTTGCTCTTGTCTTTTGTGTGCTTCTTAATGAATAAAATGATAAGACAATATGCCTGGATCCTGTTTTGACACTCATGTCTGTAATTATAGGAGGATTTGGGGGGCTGTTTGGAATTGGTAATGTGAGCTCTGATTCTTCTTAGTCTCCCTAGGCTGAGGGTAGGCTGTCAGTCTTACAGTTCTACCTACTTGACTCTTATTTTTTTCTTAAGATTTTATTTTTTAAAGTATTCTCTACACCCAGTGTGGGGCTCCAACTCACAACCCTGAGATCAAGAGTCTCGTACTCCACCAACTGAGCCAGTCAGGTGCCCCCCCACTTGACTCTTAATTGTCTACATGCATGGTGGGGGTAAACAGCATGAATGATTGTGTAATAACCTAGATTATATGATACATTTGCACAGGTGTGCTTTTGAGTGCAGGTGGGCCTCCGGTTCTGTGCAGTCCCAGCTTCTGTTTAGCTCCTCGATGCACCCAGGCCTGAGATAAGTGGTGGGGGACCGCTTAGACGGCACCGCCCTGGCTTGACTCTCACTCCTGGTGGCTTCATCACAGAAGGTGTGTTTAAAGCTCCTTTCCTTGAGATTAAAGACATTGTTCTTTCTTAATTTTTTTTCTTTTCATTTTTTTTTCTAGGCTATGGACTTATACTGGGTGGGGGGGAGAAGAGAGAATTCTGGAAAGAGAGAGAGATTGAGAGGTTGAGAGAGAAAGAGGGAGAAAGAGAGAGAGAGGAAAAAAAAAACTTGGTGACCAAAAATGTCTAGGGTGATTGAACTCTAGTCTGATTAGTAAAGCAGGGAAGCAAGAATCAAGAAGCATATGGCTCTTGGGAACAAACTGAGGGTTCTTGGCGGGAAGGTGGGTGGGAAGACGGGGCAACTGGGTGATGGGCATCAAGGAGGGCACTTGATGGAATGAGCACTGGTGTTATATGCGACCAATGAATCATGGAAAAAAAAAAAGAAGCAGCAGCATATGGCCCTTGTGTGCCAATTGGCCCAAGGCTGATTTTTAGGGGCAGGTAAATCGGCGCCTCCTGTGCCATCCTCCTCTTTATGTAGTAGAGTGCCCCTTCAGGATTAAGTTGGGCTTTTCCCCTCTTCTTTACCAAGAGAAGTGCTACTTCCTAGTGTAGTATAGGATTGAAATTTACTTTGGAATCCCACATATAGGGAGAGGGTGTAACCTCTTGGTGTTTTGGGAGTTTATTAAAAACTGGCTCCCCTCTTCAGAAGTTGAACACCAGGAAGTCAGAGATGAAGTCTAGTTAGTGGATGCTGGAAACATTTGGGGTCCAGGGCAGTTTAACTGGTGACACTTTGGCATCCTAGACTGGGGGTGATGGAGAAGCACCCCACTCCAGCACGGGGATGCTGGCAAGCAGGAGTTCTGCCCCCACTTCCCCCGCCCCAGGGACAGCGCTGCCAGAGGCTGCAGGTGCCACTGCTCTGTGTCCTGTGGCCATCTGAAGGGAAGGCTGGGTCATCACCAAGATCCTGGGCTTCTCTTCTCCAGTAGGTGCCTTTTGTCACTAGTAACAATGGGTCATCTGATCTCTGCAACCTCTTGTCAGCTGATTGAGAGAGCTTCATTTTGAGGATCCCACACAGGTTGTGCTGTCTCTTTCCATGGGAAAATGGACAGCAAACTTCCCAGGTACTTACTAATGAAGAGATCCCTGCTGCCCCTCCTCTTAGGACCACTTCAGAGGACTGAGACTTTGGCCAACTTCCGTGCTTTGGGCATGATGAAGCAAGGGAACTTCTTTCTGGTCACTTGCATCCCTCTGCTGGAGTTAGCAAATCAGGGTCACACTGGGGAATGTACAGACTCCCAAAGGAGCCTTTGGGAGGGGTGCTGGAGACTTAGAGGAGGATGAACAGGACTTTAATGAACTGGGGATTTGGGCATTTGCATTCCAGGGTCACCGTTGGGGCACGTTAGTTACGCCTGCCTACTGAAACAGGTCTGCATTTCTAACAAGCTCCCAGGTAATGACCATATTGCTGATTCTTGGAGACTTTCACACTTTGGGTTGCAGAGTGTAGAAAATAATTGAGCACAGGTTTTTCGAGTCAGTGTCTTAAGTTCAAATCCAATTTTGTCTCTGGTTAGCTCTGTGATTGTAGGCAGGGTAAAACTCTTTCCTTCTCTGTAAAATGAGACACTCATAGCACCTATTAGGACATAGGGTTTTTGTGAGGATTAAATAAATTAACGGACATAGCCCGCAGTCTGGACCTGCTCTCAGTAAGAAGAGCACGATAAAAGGTAATTCGGTGTGGGGCGGGGCCAACGCCAGGAGGGGCGGGGCTGTGCAAACCCTGCGCACGCGCAGTCGTGCGTGTTAGCTCCTCAGGTAAGAGAGCAGGGCCTGTAGTTGGGCGTCCAGACTTGGGCTCTCCACAGAGCGGAGTGGGGCCGTTTTGTGGGGGCCTCGCTAAAGTTCTGGGATCATACGGAGGGCAGTTGGGTGTCACTATATCCATTCGGCGGGAGGGCGCGGGACAGGCCCGAGTGCTTCCGCGTCGCTCGGCGACCTTGTCGCCGCGGCCGGGCGGTGCGGCCTGCGTTGCCCGCGCGAGTTGGCCGCGGGCCGGGCGGGAGCGTCCGGGGAGCCCGGGCAGGCGGGAGGGCGCGGGCGGCCGCCGGGGTGCACCGGAGACCCGGGGGGTGGGGAGCCGCGACGGCCTGAGGATCGTGGGTAGCCAGCCTGAGGCAGCTCTCGGCAGCCTCGCTGGGGCCTTGGTTCTGGACCCCGGGAACCTGGAAAAAGCGCTTTAGCTAATTAAACCCAGGGATGCCGAGAAACCTTGCTCTCCATCTAAAGTGCTAGAGCCCTTGCTGTTTGTTCAATCATTTTGCCTGCGATGCTGAGCCGTGTCGATTTCCAGCTGTAGTGCACAGATGAGGCGTTTTCGGACGCAACATTGCACCTTTGTTTTAAGCTTGTGCACCCTGAACCAGCTTCTCAGCCCAGTGTGATGTGAACCCCATGACACACAGCGCTGCTTTTCTTCGAGCCCATTCGAGGACTGCTTTATTTTATTTTACTCATTTTAATTAGGATTCATGTCCAATGCGGGGCTTGACCTTAGGACCCTGAGATCAAGATTCCGTGGTTCCACCGACTGAGCCACCCAGGTGCTTCGAGCACTGCTTTATTTTAAATTTCACCTAAATTCCGTCCTTCTCCAAAATCTCGTCTAATCTTGTTCTTTCTCTGCCAGCTAGTAAGCCAGCTTTGTCGTGGACGGGTATGCGTTTGGTGGTCTTTATCAACTAGGCTTTAGTAGTCGTTATAAACACCTTGCCTGAAGCTGAGCGACTTGTAATGTAAAATGTGTATATATATATATTTTTAAAAGGTAAATGCTGTAGCAGTGTTATTTGTACTTTATTTTTTGAACTCTTAACCTCACCTTCTCCCAACAAAACAAAACCAAATTTTACTTGGATTCCTTTTACTGCGGATATTGCTGCAGGCAGGCTTTATTTTTAATTAAAAACATTTTTTCACCCATTGCACATTAAAAATTACCCCGAGAGGTCCCAGTACTGATCGTGACTTACTTACAGCATTGTAAACGGCAAAACAGTTCTCCATTCCCACCCACTCAACTGCCTGTTGGTTATACTTAGGTTCTTAACTTCCTCTGCTTCATTTTTTTTTTTTTAGATAATAATAAAGTTTTAATCTTTTAGTCCCCAGGGTGATCGCATTATCAAAACGAGGGAAGGGAATTTTGGAGGGAAGGGACGCCTGGTAAAGAGATTAATAGGATAATCCTACAAAAGTATTTAATTACCCCACTCTCAGGCATTGTGAAAAGGAGTCAAGAGGGAATGGCGGTGAGCAGAGAGCTGGGATTGTAGAGTATTATAGATCTTACCCTCTCTGCAAAGAGGCAGAGAACAGTACGACAAAGAGCATACATTGGACAGTATCAAAATCCTGAGATTAAGAAGGACTGGTTTCTCCTGTTGGGGTTATAGGGAGGCAGAGAAAAACTTGCATTTACATTTCATATATTCAGTAAGAGTCATATATACTATTTTTTTTTTTTTTAGCTTATTATATAGCCCTTTCCCTTGTTTAGCTTTTACGTTGGGAGAAAGAGAATGAAGACCCAAACCCTTTTTTTTTTTGATTAGCTTTTGTTTTAGTTAAAGGAAGAGAATTAAGATCTAAAGTCTAGTTTTCCACTTACTGGGTGATGGTGGTCAGTTTTTCTCCTAATGTGGTCCAGGGCCTCTCGTATAGAAGCCATTTGGAGTTGCTTGCAAATGTGCAGATTACTGGGATGCTAACCCTAGATATGCTGAATCAGAATCTAGGGGAACTACAGGACTAGGGAACTGCAGGTTGAGGTCCAGGAATGTGCATTTTTAACAAGTCTTTTGGGTGATGTAAGTAGTTTGAAACTACTGTTAGAATAGCAGCTCCTCAGGAACAAGTTGGTTTGTTGCTCAACTTTGTATAAAATGCTTGGGCTGTGGAACATAGTTCAATGTATGTTGTATAAATAAATGAAAACCTCCAGCTATGGAACATATACAACCACTTATAAAATAACCTTACCTTTGTAGGTACTTGCAAAGAGCTTTCACATATGGTGACTGTTAGATCATATCTTAATTCCTAGTTTGGCTAAAAAAAAAATGATTTACCCTATCAATATTCTATATTCTTAGGCAATTAAAAAATCTCAATTCCATAAATTGTTCTTTTTTACAGGGCTTTTTTTCAGTTTCATCTCCATTTTGTGCTTTATCCAGTGGTGTCTTTAGTTCATTGTGTGGGGTAGAGATTGAAAACTAGGAATGTGGGACATATCAAATGCAAATAAGCATACAGTAACTTCAGGGTTTTATCCCTATATCATTCCGACTGTGAGAATGAATTGGGAGTTTTTTTTTGTGGAAGTGGTATTAAGTTTGTGTCTGCTCATTCAGGTTTACATGTGTTTGTTATTGTTGAACTTAGGATGGCCCGCACTATGGAACCAGTGGCAAAGAAGATCTTTAAAGGAGTTTTAGTAGTTGAACTCTTGGGCGTTTTTGGAGCTTATTTTTTGTTTAATAAGATGAACACAAGCCAAGGTAATCCTAATTCAGAAGTTAATGTTTTCTAGAGGGGTGTGCCGTTTGCTAATGCATTGAGTTACTAAACAGCATTTTTAGAGAAATTGCTTCTTCAATATATTAGGCATTTTGGGTTGCTGGAGGGGAGGGGAGTCGGGGATGGGGTGGCTGTGTGATGGACATTGGGGAGGGTATGTGTTGTGGTGAGCGCTGTGTATTGTGTAAGACTGATGAATCACAGACCTGTACACCTGAAACAAATAATACATTATATGTTAATAATATATATCAGGCATTTTTATGGACACAAGAAACTTGGTGTTAATTATTGTGGACTTAATGACTCTTCTCCCTAAATAATGTTATTTGTAGACTAGGGAAAATGTTTCACACTTCAGTGGATTTTACTCATCTGGGGCATAGAGCAAGTATCTGGTCTGGCTTAATTTGGGAACACAGGTAAAGAAATTCAGCCTGCTGCTTATACCTCATTGTTTGGTAGACTAAGTAGTGGTGGCAGAGTGAGTTGTCAAGTAACCAGTTTCAAAGGCTATCAGAGTTCCTCCTCTGTTATCAGTAACTGAGCACTTAAAACCTTTCCCATGCCCCTGTCACTGAGAGTGCTGTGACACATTCTGGAGGGAAATCTTATATTAGAGCCCTCAACTTTTAAAATGAGGAAGGGCTGTTTTCTCTTTCCCTGGAGCTGGTAATAGTAGTCCTGGGGGTGGTGGCCATCTCTGAGACTTGTCATTTATCCTCTTAAGGTTTTTCACTGGAACACTGTGCCCCAGGATGCTACTGGATGCTCACAAAGTCACTTCTGAAGTGTAAGGGTATAAAAGAAAACATCCAAACAGTATATAAAAGCAAATTCAAGTTTCTAATTCCGTAACAAGGTAAAATGGGATCTGTAAAACTTGTTTTTACGGATTCCATTTTACCTTGCTACGGAATTAGAAGTAAGACTCTACCTGGTTTTTGAAGTTGATCTCAAACTTCATAGTTACATAAGGGAGTTACATATTAACACTGAAAACTTACTTTTCTCAATAAATTACATCATATATACAGGCCAAATTTTAAGAACTCCAAAGTAACTATGGGGGGCAACAGGCAAGGCAAGTGCAACTTACACACTGTGCAGGAGAGAGCTCCTGATTACCAGAAGGACCTTAACACACATTTCTCATCTGTAGGATTCCTAGCTCATAGACCCTAAAGCTAGCACTAAATTATGGCTCCATGTTTTAATACAATGAATGTCTAGTCATGTCTAATTTTAAGACTTCTTTTTTTCATCAGATTTCAGGCAAATAATGAGCAAGAAATTTCCCTTCATCTTGGAAGGTAGGTTTTTTTCCTTAAAAGTATAAAGTAAGTTTAAAATAAGTAATTTATGACCAATTAAGGGTTAAAGGACTTTTTACTTTGTGATGTCAATTTCCGAGAAAAATTACTGTTTATCCCTATTTTAGCTCTTTCTGAGAACACAGGGTGGCGAAAATTCTATTTTGGAGATGAGTAGTTACCAGTGGTTAAAAACTTCGGAATGAAACATCTGAGGTGGTGGTGACAAACCACAGCTTAAAACTTTGTGACCTCTGGTTTGCTAATCTCTTGGAGCGGTTTCTTTCTCTGTCCAGTAGCGGTAATAATGCTCCCCTTATGAGTTGTAATGATTAAAAAAGATGACATTATTAATCACTTAGTACAATAATCTGGTATAAAGTAATGCTTAATAGTGCTCATTACAATGATTAGTACAGATGCCAGAGAGCTTATACATGAAATATGTATCTATTATCTTTTTCATTTTACCATGTAGAAATAAGGAAAAGAGGTTTGATTTCTCTCAATATAGTTTAATTTTAACACTTTTACATGATTTTATAAATGACAGCTATATTTATTTATAGTTTATTACAAATCCATTGAACAGTCTGGAATGTATGGAGTCAGACAGCAAGATCAAGAAAAATGGTTGAATAGCAAAAATTAGGAGTAAGTACAATTTAATTTATAATTTATTTAGAAAACTCCTTTTCTTTGCTTTTTAATTTTTTGAGTGGTTTTTGGCCTCTTTTTGAAATTTTTCTTTTTCTTGATGATACTTTTCACATCTCTGTTGTGTAGCCAGTCATCACGTTCAGCCTCCCATCTAAGCTGTTTGAGACCTTTGTGGGGGAGAAGAAAGATGAGCACATCACATTGCAGACTCCTGGCCCCACAGAACAAAACAGGAACTTCTGGTCTGCCATGGCTCACAGTCATTTCCCATCCCCTGTGCAAATCCCCTGCTTTTGTTTGTTGCTTTCCTTTGGCATTTATTATTAAAGACTACTGTTTAACAAATAAAAGACTAGGAGAAGAAAGGAACAAATGCTCTGAAGATTTTATTTCCCCTGAACACTTTCACTGGCAAAAGAACAGAAGCCAGTAACTATCAATATCAGAATTAAAATGTCTATAAAGTACTTACAAACTCACATTATATAAAAACAGCCTGCCTCCCTAAAAAAACTAAAGTAACTGTTTAATATAAAGACTGCAGTCTTTATTGCTGTAGTCTAAATGCTTTTTAATCCTCTACATGCTCCCAAAACAGATGAAAAAGCCATTCCTTCCAGGTTATAAGGAACCATTTTATTCATCCTTACTAAAATGGTCCTCCAAAAAATATTTACATCTTCAGAAGTTCTAAGTTAAGGCCATTTAAAAACCTCTGAAAAATTCAAGTTACTTGGGGTGCCTGGGTGGCTCAGTCGGTTCTTTCCGACTCTTGATTTAAGTTCAGGTCATGACCCCAAGATTGTGGGATGGAGCCCTGCCCCTGGCTCTGTGCTCAGCAGGGAATCTGTTGGAGATTCTCTCTCCCTCTGTGCCACCCCCCCCAATAAATAAATAAATCTTAAAAAAAAATTCAAGTTACTTACTTGCATTATCTTTGTTAGCCATGGCGTTCGTGCCAATGTTATCAAACTTGGATCCCATATTTTCATCTAATAGGTGGCCAAACTTAAACAGAGATACATTTATTAGAAAACTCAAAATAATGTGGAATAAGTAACTTCTTAAAGCAGTTTTTTAGTCTTACCTCCTCAGCAGATACAAATAGGTTGGAGTCACTGAAATTTCCTTTCTTTTTTTTTCTCGGTCCTAAAAAGTATAAGCCTAGATTATTAAATTGTAATCATTTCCAATGATTTTGGAAAAATACACTTTTTTTTTAATCAGAGTATAGTTGACACACAATGTTAGTTTCAGGTGTACAACAGTAATTCAACAATCTTTCAACATGGTTTTGTTACAAAAAGGTTGCATTTGGGTTAAAATACAGAATTATAATTATCTTCTAGCACCATTAAGTAGCTGGCATTTAAAGACAAATAGAATTTATTTAAGAGTTAGTACCCTAATAAAATTGTCGAGATGACACCAGTGTCTTCCTAACTTTCAGATTTGGCCACTGATCAAGGTTTAACCGTTTTCCACAGTATCAGGCAAGACTGACTACAAAGTCGACCATGGTTGAATTTTGGAATCCTTAAGGCAATCTATATTCTATTTAAGTTAGAGGTTTTATTCTTTGGTCTAACTGTGAAGAAATTGATGGAAAGTATGTTTATTATGTTATAAATGAAATTTTGTTTTATACTTCTCAAAGTGGTTCTCCAGAACCTGTAATTCTGAACATATAAACATTTCAAAAGAAACTAAAACATCTATTTTTAGTATTTATTATATTTTAATTCACACATTTAAAATCACATTATCTAAAAATATATTAACTAAAAATACTACTTTTATCCATTTTCACTTTTCCTGGAACAGTGTTATTCAAATTCTTTGCATCTCCTAGGGCCATTTTTTAAAAACATCTTTAGTAGGGAGTAAAATTCATCATAAAATTCAGGTGTTTTTAAGGGTATAATTCAGTATGTTTTAGTAAACTTAGTTGTTCAACTATCATCACATTGCAATTTTAGAACATTTCCATCAACTCCAAAAGACCCCTGGTGCCCATCTGTAGTCATGTGCCCTCGCCCCAAGAGGGCTTTGCCTTTTCTGGCTAGTTCATGTAAGCAGGATCATATGATATGTGGTCTTCTGTATCTGGCTTCTTTCACTTAGCATAACATTTCTGAAGCTCATCCATCTTACAGCATGTATCAGAATCTCATTCCATTTTATTGCTAAATAATATTCCATTATCCATCAGTGAACGTCTGATTTTTGGGCTGTTCCCACTTTTTGGCTATTAATAACTGCTGCTACGAACAATCATGTAAAGCCTTTGCATGGATACCAGAGCCACTTTTGATAAATAGTTTCTAGAGCCTTTCATTTTAAATTTTGTGTATATTATTCAGGAACTGCATATGATGCTATTATGGAATATTTTCTCTTAAGCTAAAATTCCCATTTGTATAGCACCTGGAAAAGTTTTTTTTCAGTTTTCATTCATCTTATAGGTATATAACTGTAACATTAACTAGTAAGCACGGTTACTGCCTTCTTAAAGTTGCCTTAAGGTTTATCCATAAGGCTATCCAACATTTGCAAATGTAGGGTGAACACTCTTCCCACCTCCAAAACTTATCAGTGTTCGAAATTCCGTGGCCTCCTTTTGTTTTAATCAGTTCTGTCAGGTATCCTTTAATCTGCATCCCAAACTACTGTCAGCTGAGACCTGACACCTTTCAGGCTACTGTCTTCTGAAACCGAAACAGCATCTTTTAATATGACAGGCTCAGGAGGACTTAAGAATAAAGCGACATTTCTTTTTGGGAAAACTATCTTATATTTGAGAATATGCTATTATTAAAGTGTGACCGTACATCACTCAGTGGAAGACAGAATCTGAAAGATAACGTGTTATAAGTTATGTATCAGGTAAATCATCTAAGAGGACTATCGTATTTGAAAGAGCTTGTAAGTTTTGCAGGTATAAACGAGAGACTTTCAAAGCATGAAAAAAAAGCAAGCCTGTGAATTTATCACAGGTTTCAGGAATAAAATACTATAATGCTTTCTATATTTTTATCAAAAAAGTTAAAAATATCACCTGATATAGTACCTTTTTCTTTTATTAGCATCTTACAAGTGTTAACATTAAAAGGATAATCTCTTACAATACTTTAAAGATGATCTAGAGATAGTTAAATGAGAGAAAGGAAGTTATGAGGAAAAAATAATGTGGGAAACAACTTTCACATATTAAAAATAGAAGAAACTGTTGTTATTCATTATAAAAGTAAAAATGAAATTATTCTAACCAATTTAGAAAATTTCCCAAAATGATAATTAGTAACTTTTACACAGCCACTGCTTAGGTTTAAAAGACATTTTCTTACCTTGAAATGATCCAGCAAAGTCAAAATCATTTGCGCCTTTTCTCTTGCTTCTCTTTGTCCCGATTTTAGAGCTGACTTCATCATCAAGTTCTATTTCCCCTGCCAAACAAAAACAAAAACATGCTATTAAGCAATTTAAAAACAACAGAACTGCTATAGGGCTAAGATAAATGATGAATATTTTGATTAACTTTGAGAAATAATTACTATTCTAACAACAACAAAAAAAGGGTAACTTAACAGCTCAACAGGTATTGTGCAAAGAGCCCAACTGTTGATTAAAATAGAAGCTCAAAAATCAACCTCTTTCAGTTCCAAATAAGTGGGGGGAAAAGGTCCTATTTAAATTTCTAGCCAACCTGATTATTAATTTGAATACAAAGTAATACTTAAGAAATGCTTCAACAGGAAAACTAGCCTACACTGAGGAAAAAAGGAAAATACACTTTTTGCCTTGTATTTTAAAAATGCTTACTTGGAATGCCTTCCCTTTCATCATCCAACACGTCCATGAATGTTCCTCCATCTTCATCAGTTTCAGTAAATTCTTCATTCATACTTCCTAAAGAAACTTCATCATCATCCAAGTTATCAAGGTCATCATCACTGCCTTCTGAATCTTCATCTTCTGGGTCTCCCTTAGCACCTTTTTTTTTCTTTTTCATGTTGCTGAAGAAAAACAACGTGTAGTAGAGAACATTGTTTTCTAAAGTGTTTTTTGGTGATTAGCCTAATACTAGGCTATTAACAAAGTTACAGACAGCCTAGAACCTCAATTTAATATACTAACATGTGTTATAAAGGTCTAAAATGAAAGTACTATATCCATTTCCCAAGCTTATTTCAATAAATTTCTACTACACATCAGAGTCCTGTATTCTGTTCTGAGGAAAACATTTTGGGAAATGCTGAGAAAATAGTTTTTTAAAAAACAAGACTGTTTCTTTACCCAGCAAAATCAAGGTCATCCTTTCCAGAGGTGAAACAATTATCATCTTCAAATGTGTCTGTCAGAGAATAATATACAAACTGTCAGATGTAGCAAGGAATAACAAAGTTGACAAGTCTTCTATCTGAACGAATTAACAGTCATTCTGCTGTTTATGATAAGTAAACACCAAAATGACATAATCGGACTACTGGTATGTTTTATTAATCTACATAAGCCTGTGAATATACTGACCTTAATTAAACCCCCAAACTAAAATGGATTCCAGTTAATTTGTTTCTTTCTACAATTCTTTGATGGAAAGAGGGTAAATATCAAAATGGTATTTAGCAATTGCAATCCTTTTAAGTGCTTATTTTTAGCATCCTTTAATCTGCCTTCTTAAAGTTGCCTTAAGGTTTATCCATAAGGTTATCCAACATTTGCAAATGTAGGGTGAACACTCTTCCCACCTCCAAAACTTACCAGTGTTGGAAATACTACAATGTGCAAAACAAGCAAAAAAACCCACTTTTCTAATTTCCCCTTTTTTGTTTCAGCCTAAATATAGATTAAAATTTTTGTAGCTCTGTGCATCACAGAGGAAACAGATGAAACAGCAGACTACTGCTACCAACAGTGCAAGGAAATTAGGAACAATAAAAATGGTTTCTGTAAGAGATTGGATGAGTATATTCCTTCAGAATGAATATACGCCACGTAAATACAAATTTATTTTTCCCACAAACTGCCCACGCATAATCCTAAATCTCTGGAGCAAGTGAGGGTGACCTACCACGTGCCACCAAAATATTTTTTAATCCTCCATTGTCATGTGCATGGTATTCTTAGCTAAATGATTTTCTAAAACTAAGATCACCCCTATCACTAATATTCCATGGTTCTATAAGTAAATAGAAAGATTATTTTACAAATTAAACAGTCAACAAAAACAAATTACCAATCATCTTTTCAAACTCCTCATCATCCACATCTTCTATACTTTCTTCATCTGCATTCCGTTTTTGTTTCTCTTTAACAATTGCAACTTTTTTATAATACCTGAAAAAAATGCATGTTATGTATTTGATTATTTTAAGATTTTATTTATTTATCTGACAGAGACATAGCGAGAGCAGGAACACAAGCAGGGGGAGTGGGAGAGGGAGAAGCGGGATGTGGGACTCGATCCCAGGACCCTGGGATCATGACCTGAGCCGAAGGCAGACGCTTCTTAACAACTGAGCCACCCAGGCGCCCTATTTTTTAAGATTTTATTTCTTAAGAGAGACAGCATGCGTGCATGTGCGGGCATGAGGTGGGGGGGTAGAGGGAAAGAGAGAATCTCCAGCAGACTCCTTGCTGAGCATGGAACCTGACGCAGGGCTCAATCTTACAACCCGAAGATCATGACTTGAGCAGAAACCAAGAGTAAGACACTCAACTGACTGAGCCACCCAGGTGCCCCTACTTGATAATTGTATTAAAGGGCCCACTTTGCTATAATCAAAGCACCTATGACCAGTGACACAAGTGTAAAAAGTTGGATATAAATGACTAAAATTTGTATTTATTATAAACAAGAGTTTTGAATTAAAATAGCAACTTCTGAACATGAAGTAAAATAAATTTCAAAGATTCAGGATTTAGTTTTTCATAAAAACACCTCAACTCATCTTAATTAAATGACATAGTAAAAGGTTTAGTGTCAACACTAATGATGTGTTAGAAATAAGACAAAATGTGGCTCTAGATAACATCTAATCACAGTATTTTATCAGTTAGATCCATTCTAATACTAGGGTAGAGTGAAACTTAGCATTCTGCAGATGGGATCATACCCTCAAAATTCTTCACACAAAATATTTAAAAAAAAAACAACCCAAATCAAACAATCAACCAATCAGATAACAATAAGAATACTAGTAAGTTTAGGACTTCTCTATGTAACAGCCCAGTGAATTTTGCTAATTCTGCCTAGAGTCGTATTTTGGACAAATTACTCATGAGTTGCTTATCATTATGTTAGACTGATAACAGATTTAAAGGCTGTAAGACAATTACTTTATTACAAAAAGTAAGAAATTAAAGATTAGGTTTTACAAAGTCAAGAGTCATAAAATTTAAGCTACATTATTAAAAATACCCACAAATTTACTTGTTTTAAGTTTCACTTAGATATATTAAGATTAGCAAACGGAATGATTTATAAATTCCTTTTGCAAAAAAATGAGAGGACACATTTTTTTTAAAGCTTTTATTTATTTATTTGAGAGAGAGCAAGTGAGCACAAGCGGGGTGGTGGCAGGGAGAGGGGGCAATGGGCAAAGGGAGGAGGAGAAGCAGACTCTCCAGTGAGTAGGGAGCCCAATGTGGGGCTCAATCCCAGGACCCTGAGATTATGACCTGAGCTGAAGGCAGCCCCTTAACCAACTGAGCCACCCAGGCACCCCAACTGACATATCTTTAGATCTTTTCAAGACAGACCTATGTTAATGAAGCATTTTATGGAATCTAAAAAATTTATAATCTTTTTTTCTAAAAATTTGAATTTTAATAGTTCTCCAAAAGAAACTGCATTAAGTGTATTACCTGTAGAAAAATAGTTCATCCACCGGTATTTGGCTTTCTTCTTTTGCAAGGAACTCCTTACTGTTCACTAAGAAAATAGATTAAGAAAATACTTTTATTAAAGTAATCCTTTTTATGTTATTCAAGCTCGTAAGACTACATACAGCATACCTATAATTCTAAAGTCTTAAAATGTAAGGAATGTGGACAGAAGGGATCTTCTAGTGCAAAGGACAATCTCTGGGAAAGTCTGAGTGCAGAAGACTAAACATTTGAAACTGTTCATTGGCTACAATGACATACGTAGCCATGAGTGCATGCATCACAGTGAAAGAACATGGTTTTCATTGTCCTCCAACTGTATCCAGGACCCCAATTTTAAGAGAAAGAGTTCTCTTAATAATCACTTTAAACTTTTCACCATCTTGGGAAAAAAGCAGTAACTCCTGCCATTCTGGAACAGGAAGTAAAGTTAAACAGAATTATCCACAATTTTACTTAATACTGATGAAAATTAAGGAACAAGACCAACGAACTACAAGAATATTAGTTTTCTCTCTTCACAATAAAAATTTCTAACTCATCTTGATTAAAACTGGATTTGGCTTCTAAGTTCTAACTCTTATTAACTTTGGGGGAGTCCATTTACATCTCTGGACCTCTGTGAAATAAATCAGTTGGAAATTAAATGATTAATAAAGTACAAATTAAGCCTAGTCTCTGAATGAAAAGGAGCTGTGATTTATTATATAAAGAAATGTTTGCTCTGAATATAGAAACAAGAGTCAGATATACAAGATGGGTACACAGTACCCATAAAAAGTTATCAACTAATTTAAAATGATGCTCTGTGACAAAAACTAGTTGTGGGTTTTCTGCTGAACCCATATTAGAGAGCTTAAGATGGTCTTTAACTATAGGGGTGTCTGGGTGGCTCAGTTGGTTGAGCATCTGACTGTTGGGTTTCGGCTCAGGTTGTGATCTCAGGATCGTGGGATCAAGCCCTTCATCAGGCTCCCTGCTCAGCAGGGAATCTGCGTGAGATTCTCTCCCTCTGCCCCTCCCCCTGCTCACACTCCCTCTCAAAAAAAAAAAAAAGATGGTCTTTAACTGTAAAAGATAGTAATATATATGGGGGGGTCACTAATAGAGCTATAGATGATACAAAAATGGCAAAATGTTGCTAATTGTTGAAGCTGGGTTATACTTACAGGGGAGTTGTTATACTATCTGTATATTTATTTTGGATATGTTTGAAATTTTCTGTAATACAGTTAAAAAAATAAAAGACCCAGTAAGACATAGTAAACTTAAGAATGCATACACATTTTTGGGAACAAAAGATGGATAATGTCTCTGGTGCTTAGGTTTATTCTGGTAAAATGGAGCAAAGAATAATATAATTTATGTTATTGACTTGTACTATTCTTGTCAGTTTCAACCGTCTAGGCTTTATACTTACCAGGAAGACTACGAATATCCTTCATAAAATGTTTTCTTTTTGGCTGCATCACAATGCTATCTGTGTTTTCTGAAATGTAAAAATCAAGATAGTGTAATATAAAACCTAGTTGTATGCTTATTAAATGTCAACAGTGAAAACCAAATACTTAAATAGAAGCATACCTTTGCCTTTATGTGGCTTTGGATTTCTGTATACAAATCGATCTAAGAATCTCATTAATGTGAAATCTTGGAGTGGGTCCCCTGAATACTGAATACAGTTTCCCTGAAAGGTGGAGGGGGTGGGAGGATTAAGAACTTAACGCAAATTATATATATGCATCCAGATAAGAAAACAAACAAAACATCATCTACTACAATGCATCAAAGGCACATATATGCCATAAATGACCCTTCAAATATCCATCTCATCCCTCTTTACTTGAAGATTTAAACAGAGTCATACACATAAATACATATTTTATGATACACTGTTGATTTTATGAATAGGTAAACAATACTAATACTGTAGGTCATCTATTAACCAGGAACCAAACACTGATGTGGCCAACACAGCAAATGGGAAAGGGGAGGGCAGTCTTTCTTCAGGAGAAAAACCAGAATGTAATAAATAACTGTTGCAGTTTTCTAATATCCTGTATTTCTATTCACCACACAGTGGGAAGAATTACTTGCTGTACTGTATTAAACAAGTCATTGGTCCTTTCCAACAGCAGAACATGTTTATGATTCTATGTTGTGGACAGAAAACACTGTTATGACCAATTATTGATTATCTAAAACTAGATTACTTTTTCTTATTTCTTGACTTTAGAATATTAGACTTACCTCAAGGATAGTCTTTGCAAAAAGGGCCACAGAGGGATGAAAATGCTCAGAAAGCTTAAAAAAAAAAAAGGTGAGGAAAGTCATCTCTTACTACAGTTGTAGATCCAAAGAATTGAAACTTAAGCCAATACATCAGAGAAGAGTGATTCTCAAAATTTTGGTCTCAGGACTGTTTTATACATTTAAAAGTCAAGGACTTCAAGAGCTTCCTTAGTTTAAGTGGGATATATCTATTGATATTTACCTTATTAGAAATTACAACAGAAATTTTAAGTTTTTATTTAAGTAATCTCTACACCTACCATGGGGCTTAAACTCATGACCGCATGGGCAAGAGTTGCATGCTCTTCCGACTGAGCCAGCCAGGCGCCCACAATAGGAAATTCTGAAACATTTATAGTCAATTTAAAATAACAATGAGCCTATTATATATTAATATAAATGTTTTATGAAAAGTAACTTTTTCAGAACAAATAAGCATTAGTGAAGAGTAGGATTATTTCAGTTTTGTAAATCTATTTAATGTCTGGCTTAATAGAAGACAGTGGATTCTCATATGTGCTTCTGTATTCCATGTCATTTTTTAGTGGAAGTATATGAAGACAATCTTGCCTCACACAGATATATAGTTGGAAATAGGAGGGTTAACTGATAACCTTTCACATAATTGTGGATTATCTTTGATACTACACCCAAACTGAAGATTAGTTGCAATATGGAATTTGAAACCGTATCAATCAGCTTTTGGTACTTGCTACTTAAAATTAATCAGTCTACTTTGAATAGATCTTTTAACCATGACTTTGTAACACTGTGCATTTAGTCATTTGGAAAATACTGATTCAGTAAGTTATGTAGTTCTTCCATATGTTGGTTACATTATCACAAAAATCATTGTTAGTATCACCACTGATTTTATCAGAAAAGTTTTTACATATTGAGAAAGTGTCCAGTTCAAGGTAGTGTTTACAAGATTTCCAAGCTTTTAATTTGGTTAAAAACTTGAATTTTATCACTGACAGCAAATATTGTCAGCGGTTTTGCTTGAAATAACAGATTCACTTCATTCACTCAAGAAAATGTCTCCCAAATACCAAATCTGAATAACCAGTCTATCAACCAGTCTTTTATGAAAAAGGCAGCCGAGTTTACAACAAACTACACAGGTACTTTTCCCAAGACACGAGACAACCTCATACTTAGCTATGCAGCAGAAGTATGTTATGAATTCCTTCTGTATATGTACACAGACTATGAAAAAGACATGTACTTTAGGATCAAGATAATCACTGATTTTTCCTGTTTCATCATTTTTATGTGATACTGGCTTTTTTCCCTGAAGGTCCATGGCGGTGAAGAATATAATGGCTCCTACCCTTATCTGCGCTGAGGCGCTAGCAGTTTTAGCCAGCATTTCTTTAGTATCATCAGTGCCACTGTTAACAGAGTGACAAAGGCAAATAACGTGCCTTGGTAGCACTACGAAAGGAGCTGTGACCTTGCAGACTCACTGAAAAGGTGTCGAGGGGCCCACAGGAGTCTGTGAGGTAAGACACTTACTTGCTTTTCCAAAGATACCATAGAAAGTTTACTGGGAATATGGGTTCCTCTAATGCATTTAAAAAGTTATTTTATTTGCAAATAGTTCTATCATCACAAAACTTCTCAGGGAGATCTAATGCATAAAGCAAAATTTACCCATTTTACAGAGCCATTATATGCAGTAATTTACCTACAAAAAGCAAAATTTATTTATAGCCATGTATAACATCCTGATTTTGCATCCACATTTAAGATTTGCTACATGTGAATGTAGAAATGTATAAATGTGTAAATTTAATGTTTATCAGAGGCTACAGAAATACAGGTTATAAAGCATTATAGCTGGCTGGGTGACATGCTTCAAATTGCTCCCTTATGCCAATTAACTAATGTCTAAACTAAACTATATTGATCATTTACGAGCCAAATGGAAACTTCAAGCTGTTAAATCCATGAGGGCAAATATGAAGCACTAATAAAATTACTTTACCTTTTTGAGTTCCCAAAGACTTGTATTTTCAGCTCCACAGTACAAAGGGTTTCTACTGAATGGATCGTATGTGTTTAACTGTTTGCCACCTGAGAACAACAACAAAAAAACTAATTCTCAAATGCTTTATTCCTAGCCCAAGAGTTCACTAAAACCACCACCATTAATGTTGTCACCAATAACTGTAATATGTATGCATACGTAATAGAATTGTAATTTTCAACATTCTTAGTTAGCCAGGTATCCATCCTACCTAGATTAAACATCCCAAGCCCCAACAAGAATTAGATATGGTACCCAGGATAGCATTTGCTACTGAATAAACCAGGCAGCAAAAGGTGCCCAAATCTGGGTCGACTGGGTTAGAAGGGTTAAAATGGCAACTAGCCTGAAGATTAAATAGGTCTAAATTCTATTGGAACTTTAAGTGCACTGAATATTTGTTATTAAATTATGTCCAGGAATAATTCTCACTTGGAACAAGTTTTATGTTATCTTCAAAGAACTTTCAGAACACATTACAACAAACTGTCTACTTCACAATGCATATGTTCATCGTCCTTCTAAAGGATTATTCTCAGTTTAGCCTTCAGGGAAATTGATGGATTCTTTTAAACACTTTCCTGGTTGCTTCCACACTTCTCTTTTATACTTCACAGGCAAACTGAAGTTTGGGGAGATGAAATAAGTTGACCAAGAGTTCCACGACAAGTTTGAAGAAATGGGTCTGGCACATTTCTTGATCCCCAAGGTTTAGTGTGTTTTTCTTTACAGCTCAAATGAAGAGGTTGCATTTCCAAAAGGTATCTGCTTTAATTTCTAAGATCAAAATTACTTTAAAATGTGTTACTATCTGTAGTATTATTAATAAGTAGACAAGTGCTTCACACTATTAAAAATTTACTTCTAAAAAAAAAAATTTACTTCTAAGTTCCTGAATATATCTGGTTATAAAAGCTCTACTTAACAAAAAAAGAATACAGAGGATTTCTAAAATGGTATAGTGTTAATTTCTATTAAGATCAAAGCAGGGGGCCCTGGCTGGCTCAGTCGGTAGAGCATGTAACTTTTGATCTTGGGGTTGTGAGTACAAGCCCCACATTGGGTGCATATTACTTAAAAAAAAAAAAAAATTAAATCTTTAAAAAAAAAAAAAGATCAAAGGAGAATCCAATTCCTGTTTAAAAGTTCAAGAGAACAATGTAAAGATTTAAGAAACTCACCTTTCAAGTTATCAAAGTGCACCCAAGAAGCAGACTCTGATTTTTTTGTTTCCTTAGGACTGTCAGACACAGTTTCTTCTGTCTCAGCTTTTTTTACTATATCTGTTTCTTTATCTGCATCAGTGAATTTTTCTATGTCTTCATCATCTCCTATGTCGATAAAATTCTCTTCATCAGACTCCTAAAACAATGGTTTAATAAATCTGCATTAATCAACTGGAAGTCTGTATTCAGTTATGTGAGGGAGTTTTGAAGATGATCCTCTTATTGCTATAACGGTAAAACATGAAAATTCCATCAATCAAATTTATGAGACACCATATTCTTTTTTCTAAATGTAAGAATTAAGTTGAGCCACAACTCCCTGAGACTTTGGGACTTTTTTACATGAAAACATTCAGCCCTCAAATTTCTGATGTGTTATAAATAACCCTCTGAAGTAGGTGCTACTATGTCCATTTCACAACTGAGGAAACAGGTTTAAGAGATCCACTAGCTCTGTAACTGTAACTACCTCATACAATTACGGTTTAGTATAGTACAGTTTACAACGAGTAAAGGGATCAAGCAACATGCCCACCCAGGAAAACTGTACACCTGGGACTAAAATTCAGGTCTGTCCAACTCCAGGACTCACACATGTTCATGCTCCAGAGAACTAAGTAAGTTACTGTCATTGAAGCTAAGAAGAAAAATACCAATATATTTCAGAACCCACTCGATTTAAAAAGCAGTTATAAGATATACCGGATGATCGTCTAGTTGACTTCTTAAACCTGGTTTTGCTTTAAGGATCTCAGACACAAGGTATAAAGCTCCACATATGAATGGTGGCATCTGTTCACAAGTAACTTGGAGTAACCTCTTCACAAAAGCCTTCACCCTGCGCAACACGATGTCAGCTTTCAAAGATTTGTAGATAAGATTAAGAAACATAGCTTGCTTAGAACACATCATCAATCCTGGATCCAACATCTTCCTATAAAACAAAACCAAGATCAAATGTTTATTCATAAAATATCTCTACAACCAGTAGTAGAGGCAACTGCTAACCTCATCTTAGGGATAACCTTCCTGTTTATTTTAGATCAAGAGACCTAAGACGTAAAATGGAAGTCAATGACCCAAACAGAAAGAATGATGATCTTGGGGGAGGGTAGGAATATCAACAGGAGAAAGACATTTTTTGTGTGTTTTCTCTTTTCTAAGGGGTTTTTCATTCTCTAGGATAACAGCATAATTTTTATACAGATACAGAACCTCACACAAAAGGCTAATCCAAAACCAGATAATGAAAGCTGACCTATGAAAGCAGTGGACTAGACCGGTGTTCTTATCCTTGTATCACTACCCCCTAGCTGGGGGACCAGAGGCCTCCACATGATTCTAATGAACACACGTAGAGTAGAAAATTGAACATGATAATTTTAAAATTTTCTCTTTATCCTAGCTGCTAAATCCTAGAGATGCTCCAACTGCTCTTGCCCTCCAGACATTAGAATATCCAGAATTAACACAATCCTCTGTGTATGCTCATGTGCAATATTACTTCTTATTCTAAGCATTTCTATTAACTTTTTTCCATTAATATTAGAAATGGAAATATCTGACCCTGTGAAGCATTTTCATATTGCTCTTTCCCTCATTTGTTACTTCCATAATTCTGGTGATATTGAGATATCCTATATTATACAATTTTTTTTTTTTTTTAAAGATTTTATTTATGGGTTAACATACACATGAACTCAGTAAAGTGCCAGTTTTCTCATTTTTTAGCTATGTAACCTTGGGAAATTTTATAATTGTAATAACCTACAGGATAGGTGCACTCCTCTTCATTTTATAGACAAACTGGGCCACAGTAAAATGGGATTAATCGTGTTTACCAATAGGGCTTTAAAGAGGATTCAGTAATTTGTCCAAAGTTACACAGCAAACTAATGGCTGGGACTCAAATCCAGGCACTGTGGCTTAAGTTCAAGATATTAATCAGTACATTATATTTCTCACAAGATACATGTTATGTAAAATTATTAAAATGAATTAAAGGAATATATAGCTTGTTGGTATACTTAAACAGTTCCAAAGTGTTTACACACTGTTCAAAATATCATCCCTCAATAAGTATGTCAGGACAACAGCAAAATTCAATGAACAAAATCTTAATCCCAATTAAAAAAATTCCAAAAATGCAACCCTAACCCTCCCTAACAGACTTTCGTTTACCATCTGTTTTCCTCAATATGAGTGTAAGCAACTCTAGGGGTGGGAATTTTGTTCAGTGCTATAGCCAAAGCACCTGGAAATGTCCAGCATATAGATGGCACTCAAAAAATTGCTGTTGAATGAATTACTAAATGGCTGTGTGAAGGACAGGGGGAGGAAATATAGGACTGAGGAGGTGAGTGAGGGGGAAGGGACTGAAGGAAACTTCAATTATATCTGCAGTTCTAATTTTTTAATATTCGAAAGATTTAAAACATAAAGCAGAATGTTAAGGTTGAAATATTAGGTGGTAGGATATGGATGTTTTGGGGGAGGGTATTTTTCTGTATTTTAGCAAGTTCTCAGAACAAAAAATAAAATAATGTATGCAAAATATTTAACATAGTTTTCCAAGAGGAAAACAAAGATTAGTGACTTACTCAAAGTTGGTGACTAGCAAGTTGCTGAGGGGGGCCTAAAATCCAGTTTTCTAAGTTTCTTGCCCCATAGAGGGGCACAGTAAGTGCTGTGTATTAAATCACATTATTAAATCATGTTATTCCTCATTCACCTATTGAAATGGAATGTACTTACCTATATAATGCTGCATAGTATCGATCTGATATCGTCTGCTGAGAATTCATTACTTGGAAAAGCAACATTAAAGCCTGTACGCTGGTATTAAAATTCACAGCATGCAACACTTTAAAGAGCGTGTCGACCTGCTCCCTCACTTTGTCATCACCAGTCTGGGCGTAAGGGTATGCCCTATTTACTCCTGTTAAAAGGGCACTAAGCATTTTTGATTCAATATCTTTTTTCTTGATACAAGTCCGGAAAAAACAAAAATAAAGAGTAATTAACTTATTAGCTAATTCACTTTCTTCATGGGAAAGGACCATTTGATTTAAAAAGCAAACTGCATAATATTGCGCTTTGGAGCTGATATTTGAGCGAAAGAGCAGCCTTTCTACTTCGCCACATACAACTCCTTTCATATTGGGATGTTTACAAAGCAATGTCTCTAACAGATGGGAGGCCTTGGTGGCTATTCTGTTCTGAGGATCTCCCAGTTTATTTACCACCTGCACAAGAAGAGCCTTTTCTTCCTCAGGTTTGTTACAAAGAAGCTCATGAGCTACAACAAGAGCTCGAGTTTTAGTGGCTACTAATGAATCATGACTTAAAGTGTCTAAGACCTGCACAAATTCAGCCACAAGGTGTTTCAGCTGGTGTTCAAAATACCATAGTATCAGCCTTCTATCTCTCGAGTCCTTGTTGCCACTGGACAACTGTTCTAGTTTGTTGAAGGGATGCTGGCTGAAAATCCATAGCTTCCGACTGTCTGGCAAAAGGTCTGTAATGAGTAATTCTTTGAAAGTATCCAAAGCCATGAGGCACTGCTGTTTGCTACCCTTCTTTTTAACAAGGTTCACAAGAGTTTCTACAAACTGCAGTGTGTGAACAGCATCATCCTGAATAAGAAGAATCATGGCTGCCATCCTGTCACCTAGCGTCCCTGATGACACAATTGTCTTCATCCAGGTGGAAGAAGCTCCCTTTTGGTTACTTGTCTTATTTTTGAATAAGTTGATTTCATGCTCATACAATTTCTGAGCCAAGGTTTTGTACTTAGACACAACATCCTGAGGCTGGGGTTCCAAAGAATATTCATTGCTGTACTCCAGATCATACCATTTGCCTCCAGGCTTGAGTAACAATGTCTGTCTCTCAAAAAATTCAAAGATGTCCTGTTGTTTATCTTTCTTAACTTTTGGTGTGACACTGTTGTTCTCATCAGAATGTTGTTCTGGCTTCTTATTTTTCACCTTACCGAGTGATGTCCTTTCACTTTCTGCTGCATTTTGCTTTTTATTATCTACTTTAGATACTCTTGCTTCTTTTTTGCTGGCATTTTCTTTTTCAGCTGGTTCATCTTCTTCAACTAAGAAAGCTTTTGCATACTTGGCCAAACTAAGATTTTGAATAAATGCTTCCAATTCACCTTGTTGAAGGTCATCGATTGCTCCTTTTTTGCCTCCATCCACCACTTCCTCATTTTCATCCAAAGTAGCCAGCATAAGGTAATCTTGCTGCATTAAAACATAAGAAAGTTAAAAAATAAATTACAAATACAAAGTTTAGAAAAACTTCCAAAGTTAATTTGAAATTTAGTATGTTTAAAAATCAATTAAATTCAATTATCATGGTATTGTCTGGGCTTCCACCCTACAACCAAGTAAATACTTGATGAATCAAAGATTTACATGTGAAAAAAAAAGTTGTAAAGGAAGAATGCACACCATAATTAAAATAATTTCAGAGTAGAGAAAACCTTTCCAAATGACATTAAACGCAGGCCCCTAAAGGCAAAGATGGGTAAAACTGTCATTCTCTCAGACAAAAAACATACAAAAGTCAAAAGACAAATAAATTGGAAAAAAAAATACTGGCAACTGATATCAGAGTAATTGGGCTTAATATTTAATGTAAAAGTTCCTACACATCAGTTAAGGAAGTGATAAGTGAAAGATCTGCAAAGGATATAAACAAATGGTTCATAAGGGGAAAGTGGCTTTTAAAAATGTGAAAAGATGCTCAACTTCACTGACATTAAGAAAAATCCAAATTAAAACCACCATGATGCATCCATTTTCTAATCTGTCAGATGAGAAAGATAAAATTGTGACAGGTGGTGTTGGGGAGATGGTAGGAGGAAAAGGCACTTTCCTACATGACTGATGGAAATGTAAACTAGCACAACCTCTATGGAGGGCAACTTGCTACCTTCAAATCAAAATACAAGACACACATCCTTTGATCCAGCAGTTCCATTTCTATCAATTTAGATTACATATATGTTCACAAATGTGGGAAAAGATCTATTTTAAAGGTTATTTACTGAAGCATTATTTAAAATAGCAAAGACTGACAACCTAAACATCCACAATAAATGGCTGGTTAGATTAAAACAATGATTTATGCAGGCATTAAACCAATGACCCAACTTTATATAATGATATGGAAGAATCTATAGGACAGCAAGAAAAAATATATACACAATATTATACAGTATATTACCTTTTGTGTAAAAAATAACGTGTGTGTTTGAAGATATAAAAGACACATAAAAATACTTGCTTTGGCTAGTAATCGCATGGTTAGAGATAAAAGTGGGAAAGAAGACTTTTCACCAAGTACTCCTCCTTTTTAAAATAACTTTTTGTAGCACGTGAAATACTACCTATTCAAAAATTAAATACAACACAAGTACAGAGCAAACTGTGAATCTGCCCCGTAAATTGAATTTCTCCTGCCCCTACCTCTCTCCCCACCGATAGTCACAAAACATGTGCTAAAAAAGTAAGCTAAATTCCATCACGTATTTGCTCCAAATCTTCTAAGGTTTTGCATCAGACTCAGAGAAAGGCCTGTATTCTTACCTCTCTGAGCTCATTTCTTATTACTCTCACCTTACCTCACTCTGCCTCAGCTACACTGACGTTTTTGCTGCTCACAGAACAGCGTGGCTCCTTTCTTTCCTAGTTTTCTTCTCAAACATCTCAATGATGAGTTCCCCGATCACCTCATTTAAAACTGCTACGCCCTTCCCACTGATTATCTTTTCTTCTTCTTCTCCGTGGCACTACTCAGCATCTGATATACAATATTCAAAAGTTTGGTTACTGATTCTTTCCCTTAATTAGGACGTAAATTCCGAGAGCAGAGGGCTTCTAGAGCGTAAACATGTGCGTATACTCCGTGAGAACAGAGGTTAACATTCCAACAGCACTGAAGTTCAGAACACTGATGCCACGACGTCAGGACCCCAAAAGGTCAGTCTTCACCGACCTGGTGGAGTGCCAGTTATAGATCAGTGAAATGAGAGGGTCCCCTACATCCTAAGAAAGGCCACAGGGCAAAAACGTTCAATTCCAAAGGACTCTTCTCTTGTAAAAAGCTGTGGAAAAGAAGGGCGGGAAGCGCACAGCGCACATTTCGAAGCTGGGATCTGGAAGCAGAACGCCCTCCCACGCTGCCGCCCGGGGGTGGCCGGGCCACTCGGGAGACCGCCCCTCGCGCCTCTGTTCCCTTGTCCGCGAGTCCGAGGCCATTACCTTGGTGCCTCCGAGCCGTAACACTTCCTCCAGAGAGAACCCATTCTCGCCGTCATCGTTATCCTCCTCGTTGTCCTCGTCCGGATCTTCTACCGCCTCCTCTCCGCGCCAGGGCCGCTTGGCATGGAACTCCAAAGGCTTCTTAGCGGCCGCCATGACCAGCAAAGCACGCGCAAACGGCCCACAGCCTCCTTCCGTTTGGCTGAGTGACGTACTTCTGGCAGGGGCGTGTCCTCTCCCGGAAATGGCTTCACTGCCCGCCGCAGGTTCGGCATGAGCGTCCTTGCGAGGGGCGGCGTGGGGCCGCTGTGTGCGGCGGCCCGCGCGGGTAGGTGTTCGCCACGCCGGAGCTCGGGTTGTGCGGGAAGCCGCCTGGGGCGCCTTCCTCAGTTGCGGGCCCCTGAGGCGCTCCGAGCTGCAGACGAGTCCGGCCTCAGAGCCGGAGTGGCTGTGGCCGTGGGCGCTGTGCGTGCCTGCCGGCGCCTTGTGGCCGTGACTGCGGTCAGGCCAGGAGTCCGCTGTCCGTGCTTCGGGCGCGCTTAGGAGTCAACGCAGCAGCTTCGAAAGCACTCAGGCTGCTTGCGCTTGCAAATACTAAGATGTTTTCATGGTCCCGTTTACTTGTTTTTCGTAGTCACTCCCTGTCTTTGGAGAGGGAAATACTTCAGCTCCGGGAGAGAGCCGGCAGAAACCCAGGTGACACCAATGCTGCGGCATCTTATATACAAAATCAAGGCAACTGGCCCCCTCACTGTGGCTGAGTACATGAAGGAGGTCTTGACCAACCCTGCCAAGGTACGGGTGGGGAGCCCGAGGACCGGGCCCGCTCCAACGGCTTTGCGAGGTGTGAGCCGGGAGGGGGGTGCGCGCAGAAGCCCGAGGGTCCTCAGCTCAGGCAGTGGTGCTGCCTTCTCCAGGGGAAGAGCCATCCCCCCGAAGACCTGGAGATAGCTAAATTAATGTCAGGTGGTTGGTTAGGGACGGATCAGGTCATGGCAGTGCCATGAAGAACGGAGAATAAATCCAAAGCTGTTCAGGAGGCAGTGTAACCGACTGAATTTAGGAAATGAGGGTCAGGATGTCTTTCCTATCTAGGCTGATGGTAGATGATAGTATCATTTCTCCGGGAAAGGGAAATGCAGAAGGACGAGGAGCAGCAGCTGCTTTGAGAGGGACGGGGAGGACAGAGTTCAGTCCGAAATAGGAATCTGAAGTGCAGATGGGACTCAGACGGAAATCTCCAGTAGGCATCTGGAAATATGAATTTAGTGCCTGGAGAGTTGACTGTGTTGGGATCGCATCAGCAAGCAATGGAAGCATGTTCTGGGTTTTCTTCTTGGGAATGGCAGGTCCGGGTCGCTACTGTTTGAGGATCAAACACTGCCCTTGTTCTGTATCCTGGATTTCCTTGTCTGCTCAGCAGAGCCACTTGGTAAAAGCCTGTGGTCCTTTTATTTTAGAATGTTTTACCTTTTGTTGGGTCGAAATATGGTATCTGTGGATTTCTGGGGTTTGGCTTGTTGCTGTTGATGGTGTCCAGAGGTTTAATAAAGATAGGGATCCTTTCATACCTACTTTATGACAAACATCTCTGATAGAGTGAAGGTCCACTTATCATTTATTCATTTATTGAGGCTTCAGAAGTGCCAGACACTATCTCAGGCAGTGGGAATACTGCAGTGGACAGTGAAACATGGCACTTATGTACTAGGGAGGAAATGAACTATAAACAAGGAAACAGGGGCACCTAGGTGGCTCAGTCCTTAAGCGTCTGCCTGCGGCTCAGGTCAGGATCCCAGAGTCCTGGAATCAAACCCCACATCTGGCTCCCTGCTTAGCGGGAAGCCTGCGTCTCCCTCTCCCACTCCCCCTGCTTGTGCTCTCTCTCTCTCTCTCGCAAATAAATAAAATCTTTAGGAAAAAAAAAGAAAACAAACAAGATAATTGTAGATTATCTGTAAGTGCTTCTGAAGGAAAGGAAAGAAAAAAAAAAGGTTGATGGGATTGAAAATAAGTAGTACAGTGGGAGTAGGGGTTGGAAAAGTTCTCTAGGTAGGTAGGTGGCCAGGAAAGGCCAGATGGTTGAGCCAAGGCTTGAAGGTTGGGGTTGGGCCAGGCTGGTAAAGAACTGGGAGTGAGTTTCCAGTAGAGGAAGGGGAAATAAAGCTCAAAAGTTTTTGAGCTGGGAAATGCCTTGGCACATACAGAGAAGAGAAGGGCACTTGTATGGCTGGAGGGTGGTGACTGGGGTGGCAGGTTAATGGTGAGGAAAGTAGTATGAGAAGTTTGGAGAGGAGCCAGTTCATTCAAGGCTTTCATGGAATTTAGATTTTTGTGTTAGTGCAAGGGGAAACCATCAGCAGGTGCATTTTATGCATCTTGGTGATGACATCCAGGTGGAGACAGTAAGTGAGCATTTGGCTGTAAGAGTCTGGAGTTCTTGGGACACCTGGGTGGCTCAGTCGGTCAAGCGTCTGCCTTCAGCTCAGGTCATGATCCCAGGGTCCTGGGATCAAGTTACACATTGGGCTCCCTGCTCCGTGGGGAGCCTGCTTCTCCCTCTGCCCCTCCCCCTGCTTGTGCTCTCTCTCTCTCTCTCTCTCTCTCTGACAAATAAATAAAATCTTAAAGTCTGGAGTTCTTGAGAAACATTGGATATACATATATAAATTTGTTCATCATCTGTGTATAGATGGTGTTTAAATCCAAGGAATCGGGGAGAGTATATTTAGAGAACAGGAGGTTACCCAGGATTAAGCCTTGAATTTAGAGTAGAGGCTTTTTTCCTTTTTTTTTAAATTTTTTCTTCTTTTCTTTTTTAAATCAGCCTTATTTTCTATTTTATTTAAAAATTGGTTTAACCTTTTTTTTCCTTAAAGATTCCATTTATTTATTTGACAGAGAGAGAGAGAGAGAGAGCGAGCGCACAAGCAGGGGGAGTGGCAGAGGGAGAGGGAGAAGCAGGCTCCCACTGAGCAGGGAGCCCGACCCGGGGTTTGATCTTAGGACCCTGGGATCATGACCTGAGCCGCAGGCAGACACTTAACTGACTGAGCCACCCAGCTGTCCCTTTTTAAACTTTTTTTAAATTGAAGTGCAGTTGATAGGTTGTCAGCTTAGTTTCAGGTGTACAACATAGTGATTTTTGACAACTATATCTTATGCTAAACTCACCACGAGTAGCTACCATTTGAGAGTAGAGCTTCTTAACCTAGGAATCTTTGAATAGAAACCGGGGGGTTCTGAAGTTAGATGGGAATAAAAATTACACCTCTATTTGCATTAACTTTTTTCCCACCATTTTTATTGAGAAAGAATTGGCATACATCATTATGTAAGTTTAAGGCATATAGCATGATGGCTTGATTTGCATATAATGAAGTCTGAGGGTTTTTTAACATTTTTTTTTAAAAAAGTTTTTATTTATTCATTTGAGAGAGAGAGAGACAGAGCACAAGCAGGGGGAGGCAGAGGGAGAGGGAAAAACAGACTCCCTGCAGACCCAGAAGCCCAATGAGGGGCTCGATCCCAGGACCTGGAGATCATGACCTGAGCCGAAGTCAGATGCTTAACCATCTGAGCCACCCAGGTGCCCTCCCCCCGTTTTTTTGTTTGTTTTTTTTAAGATTTTATTTATTTGACAGAGCACGCACAAGCAGGGGGAGCTGCAGCGGGAGAGGGAGAAGTGGGCTCCCCACTGAGCAGGGAGAGCCTTACCTGAGCTGAAGGCAGACACTTAAACCACTAAGCCACCCAGGCGCCCCTTGATTTGCATATATTGTGAAATGATTACCTCAGTGGGTTCAGTTAACATCCATCTTTTCATATAGATACAATAAGAAGAAAAAAAGAGGGAAAAAGTTTTTCTTGTGGTAAGAACTCAGGATTAACTAACTTTTCTGCGTATCATACATCCATGTTAGCAGTAGTCATCGTGTTGTATATCCCATCCATACTAGTTATTATATAACTGGAAGTTTGTACCTTTTGCCCAACTTACTCCAATTCTCCCTCCCCCTACCCTCCGCATCTGGTAATCAAAAGTCCAATATCTTTTTCTATGAGTTTTGGTTATTTTATTTTATTTTAAAGATTTTATTTATCCATCAGAGAGAGAGTGAGAATGAGCAGGCGGAGGGGCAGAGAGAGAAGCAGACTCTTCCCTGAGCAGGGAGCCCCTACCAGGTGCCCCGAGTTTTGTTTTTTTTTTTAAGATTCCACATGCGTGAATCCTACAGTACTTGTCTTTCTCTGATTTCACTTAGCATAATGCCTTAAAGGTTCATCCATGTTGTCACAAAAGGCAGATTTCATTTTTTTATGCCTGAATAACATTCCATTGTGTGTGTATATATACCACAAATTTTTTCTCATTAAAAATAGATTATTTAAGTATATACATATATACATATACATACAATGTTATATTAGTTTCACGTGTGCAACATAGTGATTTGACAATTCTGTATACTCACTGCTTACCACAATAAGTGGTAGTCACCATCTGACACCATACAATGTTACAATATTATTGAATATGTTTTGTATGCTGTTCTTTTCATCTCTGTGACTTATTTATTTTGTAACTGGAAGTTCTTAAAATCCCCTTCACCTGTATTGCCATCCACCCATCCATTCACTTCCCCTTTGGCAACTACAAGTTGTTCTCTGTATTTAAGAGTCTGGGGTTTTGTTTGTTTGTTTTGTTTTTTTCAGATTCCACATGTAAGTGAGATCATATGGTATTTGTTTTTTTCCATCTGACTTATTTCACTTAGCATAATACCCTTTAGGTCCATCCACGTTGTCATAAATGGTAAGATTTATGAGTAATATTCCATTGGGGTGTGTGTGTGTGTGTATATATATATATATACCACATTTTTTTTTTAATACTACATCTTTATCCATTCATATATTGATAGACACTTGGGTTGCTTCCATATCTTGGCTATTGTAAATAATGCTGCAGTAAACATAGGGTTGCATTTATCTTTTTGAATCAGTTTTTTCATTTTCTTTGGGTTAATATCCAGTAGTGGAATTACTAGACCATATGGTAGTTCTATTTTTAAATTTTTGAGGAACTTCCATACTGTTTTTCATAGTGGCTGCATCATTTATAGTCCCATGAACAGTACATAAGGGTTCCTTTTTTTCCACATCCTTGTCAATGCTGGTTATTTATTATCTGTTTTTATATTAATCATTCTGACTGGTAGGAGGTGACACTGTGGTTTTGATGTGCATTTCCCTGATGATTAGTGATGTTCAGAATCTTTTCATGTGTCTGTTGGGCATCTGAATGTCTTCTTTGGAAAAGTCTCTATTCAGTTCCTCTTTTTTTTTTTTTTAAGAGAGAGCATGGGCATGTGCTTGCAGTGGGGGGAAGTAAGGCAGAGGAAGAGGGAGTATCTTAAGCAGGCTCCAGTGTAGAGCCCAACATGGGGCTCAACACATGACCCTGAGATCATGACCTGAGCTGAAATCAAGAGCTGGACACTTAACCAACTGAACCACCCAGGCGCCCCCCTCTGCCCATTTTTTATTAGATTTTGGGGGGATTTTTTTGGTGATAAGTTGTATAAATTCTTTATATATTTTAGATATTAATGCCTTATCAGATATAACATTTGCAGATATCTTCTTCCACTCAGTAAGCTGCCTTTTTTTTGTTGATGGTTTCCTTTGCTGTGCAAAAGCTTTTTCTTTTGTTGTAGTCCCAGTAGAATTTTTGCTTTTGTTTTCCTTGCCTAAGGAGACATATTTGTAAATATGTTGCTCAGGCTGATGTCCAGAAGATTTCTGCCTATGTTTTTCTTTGAGGATTTTTATGGTTTCAGGTCTCACATTAGGTCTTTAATCCATTTTGAGTTTATTTTTGTGTATGGTGTAAGAAAAGGGTTCAGTTTCATTCTTTTGCATGTAGCTGTCCATTTGTTTTCCCAACACCATTTATTGGAAAGACTGTTTTTCCCCATTATATATTCTGGCCTCACTTGACATAGATTAATGAACCATGTAAGCTTGAGTTTATTTTCTGGGCTCTCCTGTTCCATTGATCTATGTGTCTGTTTTTGTGCATTACCATTTCTGTTTTGGTTAATACAGCTTTGTGGTATATCTTGAAATCTGGGATTGTGATATCTCCAGCATTGTTCTTTCTCAAGATTCCTTTTGCTATTCGAGGTCTTTTGTGGTTCCATACAAATTTTAGGATTATTTGTTCTAGTTGTGTGAAAAATGCTATTGGTATTTTGATAGGATTGCGTTGAATCTATAGATTGCTTTGGGTAGTATGGACATTTTAACAATATTCTTTCAATCCATCAGCATGGTTTATCTGTCCACTTATGTTGTCTTCAATTCTTTCATCAATGTCTTACAGTTTTCAGATTATAGGTCTCTCACCTCCTTGGTTAAATTTATTCCTAGGCATTTTATTCTCTTTGGTGCATTTGTAAATGGGATTGTTTTTTTAATTTCTCTTTCTGCTACTTTCTTATTAGCATATTAAAACACAACAGATATCTGTATACTAATTTTATATTCTGCAACTTTACTAAATTCATTTTTAGTTCTAATGGCTTTTTGGTAGAGTCTTTAGGATTTTCTACATAGAGTGTCATGTCATCTGCAAATAGTGACAGTTTTACTTCATTCTTACCAATTTGAATGGCTTTTATTTCTTGTCTGATTGCTGCAGCTAGGACTTCCAGTACTATGTTGAATATAAGTAGTGCAAGTGGACATCCTTGTCTTGTTTCTGGGAACTTAGAGGAAACGCTTTCAGTTTGCCACTCTTAAGTATAATGTTAGCTGTGGGTTTGTTATATATGGCCTTTAAAATGTTGAGGTCTGTACCCTCTAAACCCACTTTCTTGAGGGCGCTTGGTTGGCTCAGTCAATTAAGTGTCTGACTCTTGATTTTGACTCAAGTCATGATCTCGGGGTCGTGAGATCGAGCCCCACATTGGGCTCCATGGAGGGTGTGGAGCCTGCTTCAGAGTTTCTCTCTCCCTTTCCCTCTGTCCCTCACCCTGCTTGCATGCTCTCTCTCAAAAAAAAAAAAAAAAAAAAGATAAACCCACTTTGTTGAGAGTTTTTATCATGAGCAGGTGTATTTGCCAAATGCTTTTTCTGCATCTATTGAGATAATCATATGTTTTTTATTCTTCCTATTGTTAATGTATCACATTGATTAATTGGTGAATATTGAATCACCCATGTTCCTGGAATAAATCCCACTTGATCATGGTGAATGACCTTTTGATGTACAGTTGAATTCAGTTTGCTAATACGTTGTTGAAGATCTTTGCATGTATGTTCACAATGTCTTTGTCCAGTTTTGGTATCAGGATAATGTTCTGCTTGTATAATGAATTTGAAGGGTTTTTTTTGTTTTTTTTTTTCCTCTTCTGTTTTTTGGAACGGTTTGAGAAGAATAGGTGTTAACTTGTCTTTAAATGTTTGGTAGAATTCAACTGTGAAGCCTTCTGGTCCTGGACTTTTGTTTGTTGGGAGTTTTTTGATTGTCAGTTCAGTTTTGTTACTAGTAATCAGTCTGTTCAAATTTTCTATTTCTTCCTGATTGATATTTGGAAGATTTTGTATTTCTAGGAATTATCCATTTCTTCTAGGTTGCCCAGTTTGTTGGGCAATTTTTATAGTATTCTCTATTTAGAGAGCATAAGCGGGGGGTGGGCGGGAAACTGGATAAGGGAGAGAATCTAAAGCAGTTAAGCAGGCCTCATACCCAGAGCAGAGCCCAATGCAGGGCTCGATCTCATGACCCTGAGATCATGACCTGAGCTGAAATCCAGAGTTGGACACTTAACCAGCTGAGTCACCCAGGCTCCCCAATATATTGTATTCTCTTATAATTCTTTATTTCTGTGGTGTTATTTTTCCTGTTCATTTCTGATTTTATTTATTTATTTATTTTTCTTGATGAGTCTGGCTTAATGTCTATCATTTTTGTTGATCTTTTTAAAGAACCAGCTCTTGATTTCATTGACCTTTTATATTGCTTCTTTAGTCTCTGTTCCATTTATTTTTCCTCAAATACTTATTATTTCTTTCTCTTTCTATTAACTTTGTGCTTTGTTTTCTAGTTCCTTTAGGTGTAAGGTTAGATTGTTTTGAGATTTCTCTTGTTTCTTGAGGTAAGCCTATCACTATAAACTTTCCTCTTAGAACTACTTTTGCTGCATCCCAAAGATTTTGGACTGTTGTGTTTTCATTTTCATTTCTCTCCATGTATTTTTTTATTTTACTTTGATTTCTTCATTGACCTATTGGTTTTTTGGTTGCATATTTCTAGCCTCCATGTGTTTGTTTTTTTTCAGGTATTTCTTGTAATTGATTTCTAGTTTCATACTGTTACGGTTGGAAAAGATGTTTGATTTGATTCCAGTATTCTTAAATTTATTGAGACTTGTTTTTTGGTTTAATATGTGATCTGTCCTGGAGAATGTTCCGTGTGCACTTGAATGTGTATTCTGCTGGTTTGGGATGGTATGTTCTGTGTATATCTGTTAGGTCTATCTGGTCTAATGTGTCTTTTGAAGCCATTGTTTCCTTGTTAATTTTCCATCTGGTTCCTCTATCCATTGATGTAAGTGGGGTGTTAACATCTCTTACTGTTATTATATTACTGTTTCTCCTTTTATTTGCTTTATGTATTTAGGTGCTCCTATGTTGGGTGCATATATATTTACAGTTATATCCTCTTGTTGGATTGATCCCTTTTTCATTATGTAATGCCCTTTGTTTCTTCCTATGGTCTTTTTTTTTTTTTAATTCATTTGAAACAGATACAGAATGAGAGACAGAGCAGGAGCAGTGGGGAGAGGCAGAGGAAGAGGGAGAAGCAGACTCCCTGCTAAGCAGGGAGCCCGATATGGGGCTCAATTCCAGGACCTGGAGATCATGACCTGGGACTAAGGCAGATGCTTAACCATCTGAGCCACCCAGGTGCCTCCTATGGTCTTTGTTTTAAAGTCTGCCTTGTCTGATAAAAGGATTGCTCTTCTGGCTTTTTTTTTTTTTGCTTCTGTTTGCATGGAATATCTTTGATTTCTTCACTTTCAGTCTGTGTCTTTAGGTCTGAAGTGAATCTTTTGTAGGTAGCATATAGAAAAGTCTTGTTTTTTTATCCATTTAGTCACCCTGTGTCTTTTGATTGGAACTCTCAGTCCACTTAAAGTAGTTACTGATAGATACATATATTTATTGCCATTTTATTCATCATTTTCTGTTTGTTTTTGTAGTTATTCTCTGTTCCTCTCTTTTGCTATCTTTCCTTGTGGGTTTTTGACTTTAAGTGTTATGCTTGGATTCTTTTCATTTTTTGTATATCTATTACGGGTTTTGATTTGTGGTCACTATTGTGTTCATATATAACATCCTATGTGTATAATAGTCTGTATTAAGTTGATGTGGCTAAAATTTGAGCATATTCTAAAAGCACTAAATTTTTACTCCTCCCTCCACATTTTATGTACATGAGGTCATATTTTACATCTTTTATTTTTTTTTAGCTGAGCACAATGTCCACTTTTTAAAAAAATTTTATTTTATTATGTTAGTCACCATACATTATATCATTAGTTTTTGATGTAGTGTTCCATGGTTCATTGTTTGCATCTAACACCCAGTGCTCCATGCAGAATGTGCCCTCTTTAATACCCATCACCAGGTTAACCCATCCCCCCACCCCCCTTCCCCTCTAAAACCCTCAGTTTGTTTTTCAGAGTCCATAGTCTCTCATGGTTGGTCTCCCCCTCTGATTTCCCCCCCTTCATTTTTCCCTTCCTACTATCTTCTTCTTTTTTACTGTTTTTTAACATATAGTGTATTATTTGTTTCAGAGGTACAGGTCTGTGATTCATCAGTCTTACACAATTCACAGCGCTCATCATAGCACATACCCTCCCCATTGTCCATCACCCAGCCACCCCATCCCTCCCACACCCCACCACTCCAGCAACCCTCAGTTTGTTTCCTGAGATTAAGAGTCCCTCTCTGGTTTCATCTTGTTTCATTTTTTCCTCCCTTCCCCTATGATCCTCTGTCTTGTTTCTCAAATTCCTGATATCAGTGAGATCATATGATACTTGTCTTTCTAATTGACTTATTTCGCTTAGCATAATACCCTCTAGTTCCATTCACGTCGTTGCAAATGGCAAGATTTCGTTTTGTTTTGTTTTTTTTTTAAAGATTTTATTTATTTATTTGAGAGAGAATGAGAGAGAGCACAGGAGAGGGGGGAGGGTCAGAGGGAGAAGCAGACTCCCTGCCGAGCAGGGAGCCTGATGCGGGACTCGATCCCGGGACTCCAGGATCATGACCTGAGCCGAAGGCAGTCGCTTAACCAACTGAGCCACCCAGATGCCCAAGATTTCATTTTTTTGATGGCTGCATTATATTCCATTGTGTGTGTATACACACACACACACACACACACACACACACACCCCTCACATCTTCTTTATCCATTCATCTGTTGATGGACATCTTGGCTCTTTCCATAGTTTGGCTATTGTGGACATTGCTGCTGTAAACCTTGGGGTGCACGTACCCCTTTGGATCACTACATTTGTATCTTTGGGGTAAATACCCAGTAGTGCAATTGCTGGGTCGTAGGGCAGCTCTATTTTCAACTTTTTGAGGAACCTCCATACTGTTTTCCAGAGTGGCTGCACCAGCTTGCATTCCCACCAACAGTGTAGGAGGGTTCCCCCTTCTCTGCATCCTCACCAACATCTGTCTTTTCCTGAGTTGTTAATTTTAGCCATTCTGACTGGTGTGAGGTGGTATCTCATTGAGGTTTTAATTTGGATTTCTCTGATGCCGAGCAATGTTGAGCACTTTTTCATGTGTCTGTTGGCCATTTGGATGTCTTCTTTGGAAAAATGTCTGTTCATGTCTTCTGCCCATTTATTGATTGGATTATTTGTTCTGTGGGTGTTGAATTTGATAAGTTCTTTATAGATTTTGGATACTAGCCCTTTATCTGATATGTCGTTTGTAAATATCTTCTCCCATTCTGTCAGTTGTCTTTTGGTTTTGTTGACTGTTTGCAAAAAGCTTTTTATCTTGATGAAGTCCCAATAGTTCATTTTTGCCCTTGCTTCCCTTGCCTTTGGTGATGTGTCTAGGAAGAAGTTGCTGCGGCTGAGGTCGAAGAGGTTGCTGCCTGTGTTCTTTAGGATGTTGATGGATTCCTGTCTCACATTTAGGTCTATCATCCATTTTGAGTCTATTTTTGTGTGTGTTGTAAGGAAATGGTCCAGTTTCATTCTTCTGCATGTGGCTGTCCAATTTTCCCAACACCATTTGTTGAAGAGACTGTCTTTTTTCCGTTGGACATTCTTTCCTGCTTTGTCGAAGATCAGTTGACCATAGAGTTGAGGGTCCATTTCTGGGCTCTCTATTCTGTTCCATTGATCTATGTGTCTGTTTTTGTGCTAGTCCCATACTGTCTTGATGATTACAGCTTTGTCATAGAGCTTGAAGTCTGGAATTGTGATGCCACCAGCTTTTCTTTTCTTTTTCAACATTCCTCTGGCTCTTTGGGGTCTTTTCTGGTTTCATACAAATTTTAGGATAATTTGTTCCATTCTTTGAAAAAAGTTGATGGTATTTTGATAGGGATTGCATTAAATGTATAGATTGCTCTAGGTAGCATAGACATTTTCACAATATTTGTTCTTCTAATCCGTGAGCATGGGACGTTTTTCCATTTCTTTGTGTCTTCCTCAATTTCTTTCATGAGTATTCTATAGTTTTCTGAGTACAGATTCTTTGCCTCTTTGGTTAGATTTATTCCTAGGTATCTTATGGTTTCGGGTGAAATTGTAAATGGGATCGACTCCTTAATTTCTCTTTCTTCTGTCTTGTTGGTGTATAGAAATGCCACTGATTTCTGTGCATTGATTTTATATCCTGCCACTTGACTGAATTCCTGTATGAGTTCTAGCAGTTTTGGGGTGGAGTCTTTTGGGTTTTCCACATAAAGTATCATATCATCTGCAAAGAGTGAGAATTTGACTTCTTTGCAGATTTGGATGCCTTTTGTTTCTTTTTGTTGTCTGGTTGCTGTGGCTAGGACTTCTAATACTATGTTGAATAGCAGTGGTGATAGTGGACCTCCCTGCCATGTTGCTGACCTTAGGGGGAAAGCTCTGTTTCTCCCCATTGAGAATGATATTTGCTGTGGGTTTTTCATAGATGGCTTTTATGATATTGAGGTATGTACCCTCTATCCCTACACTCTGAAGAATTTTAATCAAGAAAGGATGCTGCATTTTGTCAAATGCTTTCTTTGCATCTATTGAGAGGGTCTTATGGTTCTTGTTCTTTCTTTTATTAATGTATGACATTGATTTGCAGATGTTGAACCAACTTTGCAGCCCAGGAATAAATCCCACTTGCTCATGGTGAATAATCCTTTTAATGTACTGTTGGATCCTACTGGCTAGTATTTTGGTGAGAATTTTTGCATCCATGTTCATCAGGGATATCGGTCTGTAATTCTTCTTTTTGATGGGGTCCTTAGTTTTGGGATCAAGGTAATGGTGGCCTCATAAAATGAGTTTGAAAGTTTTCCTTCCATTTCTATTTTTTGGAACAGTTTCAGAAGAATAGGTATTAATTCCTCTTTAAATGTTTGGTAGAATTCCCCTGGGAAACCATCTGGCCCTGGGCTCCTGTTTGTTGGGAGAGTTTTGATTACTGCCTCAATTTCCGTACTGGTTATGAGTCTGTTCAGGTTTTCTATTTCTTCCTGGTTCAGTTTTTGTAGTTTATAGGTCTCTAGGAATGCATCCATTTCTTCCAGATTGTCTAATTTGCTGGCATGTAGTTGCCCATAATATGTTCTTATAATTGTTTGTATTTCTTTGGTGTTGGTTGTGATCTCTCCTTTTTCATTCGTGATTTTATTTATTTGGGTCATTTCTCTTTTCTTTTTGATAAGTCTGGCCAGGGGTTTATCAATCTTATTCTTTCAAAGAACCAGCTCCTAGTTTCATTGATCTGTTCTACTCTTCTTTTGGTTTCTATTTCATGGATTTCTGCTCTGATCTTTATTATTTCTCTTCTGCTGGGTTTAGGCTTTATTTGCTGTTCTTTCTCCACCTCGTTTAGGTGTATGGTTAGGTTGTGTATTTGAGACTGTTCTTGTTTCTTGAGAATGGCTTGTATTGCTATCTACTTTCCTCTTAGGACTGCCTTTGTTGTATCCCAAAGATTTTCAACAGTTGTGTTTTTATTTTCATTTGTTTCCATGAATTTTTTAAATTCTTGTAATTTCCTGGTTGACCCGTTCATTCTTTAGTAGGATGCTCTTTAGCCTCCATGTATTTGAGTTCTTTCTGACTTTCCTCTTGTGATTGTTCTAGTTTCAAAGCATTGTGGTCTAAAAATATGCAGGGAATGATCCCAGTCTTTTGATACCAGTGAGACCTGATTTGTGACCTAGGATATGATCTATTCTGGATAATGTTCCATGGGCACTAGAGAAGAATGTGTATTCCGTTGCTTTGGGATGGAATGTTCTGAATATATCTGTGAAGTCCATTTGGTCCAGTGTGTCATTTAAAGCCTTTATTTCCTTGTTGATCCTTTGCTTAGATAATCTGTCCATTTCAGTGACGGGGGTGTTAAAGTCCCCTACTGTTATTGTGTTGTCAATGTGTTTCTTTGATTTTGTTATTAATTGGCTTACATAATTGGCTGCTCCCATGTTAGGGGCATAGATATTTACAATTGTTAGATCTTCTTGTTGGATAGACCCTTTAAGTAGGATATAGTGTCCTTCCTCATCTCTTATTTTAGTCTTTGGTTTAAAATCTAATTTGTCTGATATAAGGATTGCCACCCCAGCTTTCTTTTGATGTCCATGAGCATGGTAAATGGTTTTCCACCTCCTCACTTTCAATCTGAAGGTGTCTTTGGGTCTAAAATGAGTCTCTTGCAGGCAGCATATCGATGGGTTTTGTTTTTTTTATCCAGTCTGATACCCTGTGTCTTTTGATTGGGGCATATAGCCTATTTACATTCAGGGTAACTATTGAAAGATATGAATTTAGTGCCATTTTATTGCCTGTAAGGTGACTGTTACTGTATATTGTCTCTGTTCCTTTCTGGTCTATGTTGCTTTTAGGCTCTTTCTTTGCTTATAGGACCCCTTTCAATATTGCTTGTAGGGCTAGTTTGGTGTTTGTAAATTCTTTTAGTATTTGTTTGTCCTGGAACTTTTTATCTCTCCTTCTATTTTCAGTGACAGCCTAGCTGGGTATAGTATTCTTGGCTGCATATTTTCTCGGTTAGTGCTCTGAATATATCATGCCAGTCCTTTCTGGCCTGCCAGGTCTCTGTGGATAGGTCTGTTGCCAATCTAATGTTTCTACCGTTGTAGATTACAGACCTCTTGTCCCGAGCTGCTTTCAGGATCTTCTCTTTTTCTCTCAGACTTGTAAGTTTTACAATTAGATGTTAGGGTGTTGACCTATTTTTATTGATTTTGAGGGGGTTCTCTGTGCCTCTTGGAGTTTGATGCCTGTTTCCTTTCCCAAATTAGGGAAGTTCTCTGCTGTAATTTGCTCCAGTATGCCTTCTGCCCCTCTCTCTCTTTCTTCTTCTTCTGGGATCCCAATTATTCTAATGTTGTTTCGTCTTATGGTATCACTTTTCTCTCAAATTCTGCCCTCGTGATCCAGTAGTTGTTTATCTCTCTTTTTCTCAGCTTCTTTATTTTCCATCATTTGGTCTTCTATATAACTGATTCTCTCTTCTGCCTCATTTATCCTAGCAGTTAGAGCCTCCATTTATGATTGCACCTCATTAATAGCCTTTTTGATTTCTACTTGGTTAGATTTTAGTTCTTTTATTTCACCAGAAAGGGATTCTCTAGTATCTTCCATGCTTTTTTCAAGCCCAGCTAGTATCTTTATAATCATCATTCTGAACTCTAGTTCTGACATCTTACTAATGTCCGTATTGATTAGGTCCCTGGCAGTCGGTACTGCCTCTTGTTCTTTTTTTTGAGATGAGTTTTTCCATCTTGTCATTTTGTCTAGAGGAGAATAGATGAATGAGAGAACAAAATGCTAAAAGGGTAACAACGACCCCAGAAAAACATACACCAAACAAATCAGAAGAGACCTGAAACCAGGGGGAAAAGAAAGGGAAAGAAAAAAAAAGAATATGATCAGGTTGGTGAATAGGTCAGTGCCAAACACTAGATTTTGGGCATATTTTGGTCTGTTAGAAGAAACAGCTTCCCAAAATTTTAAAGAAAGAAAAACTTATATATGTATAAAAATAAGGGTAAATACAATGAAGGGATGAAATCTGACTGTAAAGATGAAAATTATAAAAGATTTTATAAAAGTAATTGATAAGTTGGTTGAAAAAAGAAAGAAAAATTTTTTTAAAAAGTGGGGGAGAGAATGTGATCAGGCAGGAGACTAGAACAAAGCCATACACTAGAGATTTAGGGTATATTTTGGTCTGTTAGAAGAAACTGTATCCCAAAATTTTAAAGAGAGAACAACTTATATATATATACAAAAAATAAGGTTAACTACAATGAAGGGATAGAATATGACTCTAAGAATGAAACTTCAAAATAGATTTTAGAAAAACGAATTGGTAAGATGTTGGTTAAAAAAAGGAAAAAGAAAAATTAAAAAAAAAATAAAGAAAATTTGAAAAATTAACTTTGAAGGACTAAAGAATCATGGGGAAAAAAGCCATGAATTCTATGTGCTGTATTCCCCTAGTGCTAGAGTTCTGCAGTTCTCATTGATTGGTAAACTGGGTCTTGGCTGGATGTTCTTGCTGATCTTCTGGCCGGGGTTGGGGCTGTTGTCGTAATTCTCCAATGTTCTTTGCCAGTGGCGGAATTGCCCCACCCTTGCCGGGGGCCAGGCTAAGTAATCTCGGGTTTGCTCTTGGTAGCTTTTGTGCCCTGAAAGATTTCTGTACAGCTTTGGAGGACGAGAATGAAAATGGCGGCCTCCTAATCTTGGCTCTGGAGGAGCCAAGAACTTGGGGCCCCACTCCTTAGTGAGCCCCCAGAGAAAAGCAGTCAATCATTCCCGTCTCCAGCCGCACTCTGTGCCCACCTGGCCTGTGACCGAGTGTTTCTATCTCTGGCACCCGGCCCCGTGTGGAGTCTCCAAACCCAGCAGATCCCGGTGGTGCGCTTCCGCACCACTCCTCCCGGGGGAGGAAGGGGAGTTTCCCTGGATCTGCCACTTGTTGGGTCCCTGCTGGAGGAGCAATGGCCCGACTGTGCCATGGATCACAGTTTATGGCAACCCCAAGCTGAGAGCCCACTCCTCGGCTCCATCTCTGCAGCCGGCTTCTCTGCTCTGCTATGTGGGAGCTCTGCCTCATTCAGGCACCCCCAGTGTTTCTGTGACCCCGAGGGTCCTGAGACCACACTGTCCCAGTGAGCGTTCCACCTCCCCCTTAGCCACTGGAGCGATGTCCCTCAGCAGAGCAGACTTCTAAAAGTTGCAGTTTTGTGCTCTGCTGCTCTATTACTTGCCAGTAGCCAGCGGACAGAGGCTCCCTTTCCCCGTGGTCTATCTTCCCAAATATCGTTGCAGATTCACTTCTCCACACGTCCTACCTTCCAGAAAGTGGTTGCTTTTCTGTTCAGAGAGTTGCTGCTATTCTTTTGTTCAATCTCCTGTTGAGTTTGTAGTTGTTCACAATGGTTTGATACCTATGTAGCTGAATTCCTGGGACCAAACAAAATTTAGTTCTCCTACTCATCCGCCATCTTGCTCCTCTCTCATATTTTACATCTTTTAATTTTGTGTATCTGTCAACTAATTTTTGTACATATAATTGATTTTACTCCTTTTGTGTTTTAACCTTGATTGTATCTTTGTAATAAATGAATCTATTATCTTTGGTATATGTTTGCTTTGCCTATGAAATTTTTTGCTTTTGTAATTTCCTTTTAGTTATGGCCCCCCCCCCTTTTTTTTTTCCCCCCATTCAGAGTATTCCCTTTAACATTTCTTGTCAGGCTAGTTTGGTGTTGATGAACTCCTTTAACTTGTTTGGTAAACTCTTTGTCTCCCCTTCTATTCTGAATGATAATCTTGCTTGGGTAGAGTATTCTTTCTTGAGGTTTTTTTCTTTCAATGCTTTTAATATCAGTGCCTTAAAATCATTCCTTTCTGGCCTTCAAAGTTTCTGCTGAAAAATCAGCTCATAGCCTTATGGGATTTCCCTTGTTTATAACTGTTTTCTCTTGCTCCTTTTAAGATTGTCTCTTTATCGTTATTTTTTTGCCATTTTAATTATTTTGTGTCTCGTGGACCTCCTTGGGTTCATCTTGTTAGGGGTTCTCTGTGCTTCCTAGATCTGGATGTCTGCTTTCTTCCCCATATTAGGGAAGTTTTCAGCTATTATTTTTTTAAATAAGTTTTTTTGCTTTCATCTCTCTCTCAGCCTTCTGGTACCCCTAATAATGTGAATGCTCTTAATGCTTGAAGATGTTGCTGAGTTCCTTCAACTTATTCTCATTTTTTAAATTCTTTTTTCTTTTTGCTGTTTAGCTTGTTTGCTTTTCTTTACCCTTTCAGATTGCTAATCTGTCCTGCATCCTCTAATCTGTTGATTCCCTCTAGTGTTTTTTCATTTTAGTTATTCTTCAACTCTGACTGGTTCTTTTGAATATTTACTAGCTCTTTGTGAAGTTCTTCCTGCATTCATTTGCTCTTTTCTCAAGTCTGATGAGTAGCTTTATCACCATTACTTTGAACTCTTTATCAGGCATATTGCTTATCTCAGTTTCATTTAGCTCTTTTTCTGTGATTTTTGTCTTATTCTTTCATTTGGGACATAGTCCTCTGTCCCCTCATTTTGTTTAACTCTCTGTGTTTTTATCTATGTATTAGGTAAATCAGCTACATCTTCTGGTCTTGAAAGTAGTGGCCTCGTGTATAAGAGGGTCTACACCAACATTTGTTGTTTCTTGTGTTTTTAATGGTGGTCTTTCTAATAGGCATGAGGGATATCTCATGGTTTTAATTTGCATTTCCTCATTAGCCTCTAACTGAAATTTAGCATTTCTCTTATTATGAACATAGGAAATAATCACTGGCATCAGTAATACCAATGATTTTAGCATCCATGGAAATCACTGATATTGTCATATACCAGTAGTGATCATAGGTATCTGAAAATACATTGTGTTCTTCCATACTTTAAAACTTTGTTACTTATTAGACCTCAGGCTTAGCTTTATTAATGTATTTATAAGGATGCATATATGTTACTATATCACAAGTTTGTTTTTTAAATATTGGATGAATGTTTTTCAGTTTTTTGGAGGGAGGGGTAATCCTGTGTGTTTTAAGTCCTGCATTTAAAAACATTCTATGAAGGAATACATAGTCTTCATCTACCAGAGTGATTCATAATGTGCCACAAAAACACCACTGAAATGTTCACATATGAAGGGAAAGAGAAAAGCTAGAGAGGAGATGCTGTATGAAATGAAAACAGTTTTTTTTTTTTTTTTTTTTTAATGGGAGTGACTCAAGTATATTTCTGCTGCTGAGAGAGGGAAGTTAAAGTGTTTAGAGAAGGGGGTGGTAACGAGATCCTGGCCCATGAGAGCTGTGTGAGGAGAGGCGATGATTCAGAGCACAGGTGGCGGGATTAGGTTTGGATAAGAGCAGAAGGTAAAGGCATTTTATCTTCAGTTCTGAGGAATGAATGGGAGCAGGTGGAGACCAGGTGGAGGCCAGGTGGGGTCAGGGTGCTGAGTAAATCCTATTTTATAACATTCTTTACTTCCTTTATGGGCAGGAGTCTAGGTCACCTACTGAGTAAAGTGGTGGAGGAAGGGGCTTGAGGAGCATAGGGAATTTTTTAAGAAAGAATTTTTGAGTATGTCTTGACGTTTAGACAGTATGCTAAAACTTGGGATAGGAGGGTAAATAAGATGGTCCTCTACACCAAGTACTATGCCTCTTGGTGAGGAGCACAGACATATAAATAAATTAACACATAAAAGGAAGCAGTGCAATTAGTATGAGGTTGGAGGGCTGGAGGAGGAGGTTAGGGAAGCTGGCATTTGAGCAGATTCAATTTTATTGAGTATAAGATTGCCAGGGAGAAATGAGAAGGGAGAAAGGAGAGCATTTGCAATGGCATGGATGTATGGACAAGCAGGGCTAATTAAAAAAAAAAATTATGGAGATATAAATATTCATTTATAAAAATGCATAAATCACAGGCACATAGCTTCATGAATTTTCACAAAGTGAATACTCCCACATAACGAGCACATAGGTCAAGCAACATCATCACCAGGCGGGGCTAATTTGAAACAGTGAGCATTTGGGGGAGGAGGCTGGAGGGAGGGGCAGGCAAGGTCTTACTGTGTTGGGTTGGGGAGCAGGGTGGGATGGGAAGATGTGGGATGTGAAGATGGACATGGCATGGCTTTTGCCTTTATGGTCAAGGAGTGGTCATGTTTCTACCTGTTCCGCAACATGACTGGCACTTTGTAAAGTTTGGGTTAAGTTGCTGTGTTTATCTTGTTTATTTAGAAAAGAGAGAACTTTCTTACCAAAGGATTATGTTATTGTATACATCATATAAGATTTTGGAGGGGTGGTTTAAAAGGCTTATTTGAAAGTTAATTTGTTTTCTCTACTTTCTCTTTTTACTCAGGGATATTATGTGTACCGTGACATGCTAGGAGAAAAAGGAGATTTCATTACTTCACCGGAAATAAGTCAGATCTTTGGGGAGGTAATATTCAATGTAAACTGTAAATGAAAGCAGATCAAGTTGTTCTTCTATAATATAGCGTTTTACAGCTTGGTTTTTGTGATTCAAGTTTTCTTTCTTTTTTCTTTTTTTTAGTTTTCATTTTTAATCATGCTGAAGGAATAGAGAACAATGGAGGTCTAAAGAGAGAGATAAGTGAAGAAAGAGAGAAAAGATGCAAAACACTAAGGCATTAGTGGGGAGAGACACACTCTACAGCCCCTGCCCAAGATTGCACCATAGTTAGACAGAAGTCCCCTGTGAGAAATTCTGAATTCTTCTTAGGAATTCTAGTTCGTTGATTTCTGCATAAAAACCCCTTGATAAATTTAGATATAGGAAATAGTACAAAAAAGGAAATAGAATCTAGGTATTAAAAAATGTTAATTATGCCTAAAAAGCCACGTAATTATTGAAATCATATGAATATGAAGAAGTGGCATAATCCTATTCCACGTGTTTATTTGCTTTCAAAGACTAACACCTTCCTGTAAGTGATATCCTCTTACCTGTGTTATGAGACCTCTTATAGGGGGACTGCCTTTTAACTGTTTTCTCCTGTTATTAAGCTTTCTAAGTGGTGTCTTTTGTAATGTAGTCTCTGTGAAGCTCCTGGGTGTGCATACATACATGTACATATTAAGTAACATACATACGTACATACATTGCAAACATTTTGCTTTCTGGCATAAAGTATGTATTTATGTTGAGTTTTATATTGTGGTATACTTTTATATTTTATAATACTTCAGTGTAGTTTTTTTCTTTGTCACAGCTGCTAGGTATATGGTTCATTAGCGAATGGATGGCTACTGGAAAAAATGCAGCTTTCCAACTGGTGGAACTGGGCCCAGGCAGGGGTACCCTCGCAGGAGATATTTTGAGGGTAGGTAATAAAAGAATGGCTTTAGATCCTCACGTACTCACTTGAATCTTTGTTCTTTTGACTTGTTTGCAAACTCCATTGATTTCCTTGGCTTTTGGTCCTACCTCCTTAACAATCTCTTTCTCAGCTGAAGTACAATGTCAGAATAATACAATGAATTGTAACTTGTTGTCTGTTTGTAATCTAAAAAATGAGGGTGGGAGAGAATGAAAAAGTTTAGAACATTTAGAAGACATTATGGGAGAGTATATTTGTCTTCTAAGTAGGAAAAGTTTTTGAATTATATGAAAAGCAGAAGCCATAAAGGAAAAGATGAATAGAAGGATAATTTCAACTACATTAAAGAATTTTTTTTTTTAAGATTTTATTTATTTGTCAGAGAGAGAGAGAGAGCACAAGCAGGGGGCGCGGCAGGCAGAGGGAGAAGCAGGCTCTCTGCTGAGCGAGGAGCTCGATGTGGGGCTCGATCCCAGAACCCTGGGATCATGACCTGAGCTGAAGGCAGACGCTTAACTGACTGAGTCACCCAGCTGTCCCAAATTTTTTGTTCTTTAAAAAAATTAGGAACTTCTGTTCTTCAAAGACACTGTAAAGAGAGGAACAAGACAAGCCGCCACAGAGTGGGAGGAGTTATTTGCAATACATATAACCAACAAAGAACTGGTAGTTAGAATACATAAAGGATTCCTTTCAGTTGTTAGGATGGTGACATATAACTCGATAGAAAAGTCAGGCTAAAGATGTGAACAGGTCCACCATGAAAGAGGAAATCTACATGGCCAGGAAAAACCAAAAAAATGCTCAGACTGGTTGGGAGTCAGGGAAATGAAAGTTAAAATCACAGTGAGATACTACTATACCCTCAAAATGAGAAGATTTGGCAGCACCAAGGGTTGGTGAGGATGGGGAGATGTGGCACACTGGGGACTCTCATACGCTGTTTGTAAGAGTGTAATTTGGCGTAAGCACTTCGAAGTGCTTATTGGGCATCATCTGCCAACGTCAAAGTTCTTATACTGTTTGACCCAGTGGTTTTACTGCTAGGTGTATGCCCTATGGGAATGAGTGCATATACGTACCAGGATACATGTACAAGAAGACAGCATTGTTTAGAATAGCCAAAAAACTGGAAACAACCCAGACGACTATCAGTGGGAAAATAAATCAATAAATTGTGGTACAGTCATACAATGGAATGCCAAGTGTTGTGCAAATGCATGAAGTCACAGCAGAATGCGCGATATTCAGATGAAACTCAGCAAATGTTGAGTGAAAACAGCAATTTGTACAAGAATTCGCATCATATGATTGTATTATATGAAATCCCCAAATAGCATTAAACAATATGCGTTTGGTGATACAAACGTGTTCAGTAACATTTATAAAGAAAAAGGAAATTATAAACTCCAGATTGAGAACAATGGTGACCTTTGACAGTGAGGGAGGACATGGGGGCTCCAATGGGAAGGGTCAGGTCACTCTCCTTTAATCAGCTGATATTTTTCCATGTATTGTTCTTTCTTCCATTCTACCTAAGATTTTCTAAAAACATTAAAAAGGAATGTTTAAAGTACATAATAAGTACTTGTATTAAACTTTTGTTGTTATACTGTTTTGGAATCCAGTGGTCTTTTTTAGTTTATCTTAAGTGTATAAAATAAAACACATATTCAGTATACATTTAAATGCCTTGATGCTGTATGATTTTTGCTTGAAATTAGGAATCGAAGGCTTTTAATTTATAAATCTGACAACCTTGATTATATCATATTTGGAAGGTGAAAGAAACCAACCACTGATTTAGGTTTCCGGGGCTCTATTTTATATCTCTTTAAATTGGCAAAGTCATTTGAATATAAAATATTTGATAAGGTTCTCAAATAATACCATCTTGTTTCAAGTACTTTAAAAATCAAGCCCACAGCTCTTAAAATGTATAAAGGATGCTTCCCTAGATCCAGTCCTTAGAACCTTAAAAAGCCAAAGAATTTAAAGGAATGTTAAGAAAATAGACAAAGACATATTTGCAGACTTGTTTTCATCTCTTGATCATAATTTCTGAAGGATTTTTCTCTTGGGAAGTTTTTCTATTTGTAGTTTCATTTCAAAACAAAATTTGGAAAAATCATCTTGTCCTTATTATCAGCCTATACATGCATATTCAGATCTCCAAAGCAGGAGGCAAATCACCAATGAAAATTAAATTCAGATGAAAAATACTATTGATGTACTTTATGCTTTGGCATTGAATTTTTAGCATTAAAATATTGATAAAGTATTAGTATATTCCTTTTTTCCTCATGTTTACAACAGTTATAAAAATGTGTGTAGCTAAGAAAAAATTAAAAATGTGGAAGAATTACCAAGTTAAACTGTCAAGTTTTTAGAGCCACTCAAATTTTATTTCCTGAAGATACAGTTTAAACATCTCAAAGATGAGATTATTTCATAGACATAGCAGCTTTATAAAATCAAGGGTATGTATACAATTTATTTTCTTGTTTTCTTTTTAGATCCCTTAATCTGCTTATTTATTGGATGTTAAATATTTAATTTTATTAATCAATCTAATTTTTATCATTAGGAAACCAAATTGTGTACTGTTCATCTTTTATGTGGACAATGTATAATAATGGATAGGTTATGATTCTCATAGACTGCTGGAGAGTGGCTTGTGTGAAGAACAAATTCCTCCAAAACCAAATGTTATTCCTGTAACATGAGCAAATTGTTAAGGTAAATGGTTAGAAAAACCCCAAATCTGCTCAACACTTGCATTTTTCCCTTTTTTTGTCTTTAAGAGTCTCATGCTCTACCGACTGAGCTAGCCAGGCACATCCTTTTTTTGTTTTTAGGTGTTCAGTCAGCTTGGATCTGTGCTGAAAAACTGTGACATTTCAATACATCTGGTAGAGGTGAGCAGAAAACTGAGTGAGATTCAGGCATTAACACTGACTGAAGAGAAGATACCACTAGAGCGAAATGCTGGATCCCCTGTGTATATGAAAGGTGTTACAAAATCTGGGATTCCAATCTCATGGTACCGAGATCTGCATGATGTTCCAAAAGGTAATTCTTTTACACGACGTAATGAAATCATTTTGATCGCATCCCATCCCAGCAATGATAGGTGACCAGAGCCACAGAGGACACGCTAATAGAGTTAGTGCTGCCAGGTCCCTTCCTCATAGGGAAGAGCTAATCCTTTTCTCGAAAAGAGCATTGTATTAGAAAATAACATGGCTAACAATAGGAGCAATGAATTTCCTGTGGTTTTGCAGAAATGACAGTGTCGATCTCTGTTGTACCTTTTAGTTTTTCCTGACCCCTAAGAAAGTACTGATGCTGAAGCAGCCCCAGGCAGTGGGGCCTGACGGAAGCAGGGTTAGGCGGGTTTAGTTTAACTGTCTCATCTTTTGAACATTCTTGCTGGCCTTTTGGGGGGATGGAAAATCCCTGCACCGGACAAGCGTCCTGTGTTGATGAGTCCCTGCTCATACCTGCAGGGGTGCTCAGCTCTCGGGGAAGCCACTTCAGCCAGCCCCGGGCTCAGCTGTCTCAGAGATTTTAGCAAGTTCAAGGCCTCTTTGAGCTAACCAATTTGAGTTCTGATTTCTTTCATGCCTGGTGAGGGATAAAAGTTTAAACTGATAATTGCGATAGCCTAGCTGTCTGGTCCTGCTGTGTGGGAAATGAGAACAGTAATGTTCTTTTGTCTGTTCTGCAGAGTAGGTGAAGATGTGAATGAGGTGGATGATTCTCTGTAGAGATGGCTGTGCAAACACCATGGATTCCTACACGGAGAACCAGGCGTTTTCTTTTTGTTCGTGTTCAAATGAATGAATCAAGTATTGCCTTAAAAATGCTGAAACAGTTTTTTTCTTCTGTTTTTAAATAGGACACAGCTTTTATCTAGCACATGAATTTTTTGATGTCCTTCCTGTGCATAAGTTTCAGGTATTGATGGGCTAAAGTCATTAATTGAATAACAAAGGGCCTTATGTTGTAAGAAAAAACATTTATGGTTGTTGAAGTTATTGTTGAAGTTAACTACATTTGGAATTCTGATGAATAGAAATAATTGAAAAGCAAAAGTGAAGTATTAAGTAGAACCTTCATTCTCTTAGGATAACTAGTAAGAATGCTTAACTCTCCAGGGATAAAGATGTGCGCAGATAGAAGATGGTAAATGGCTAAAGTACAAGGAAGGGTTACATTTTAGCAAATAGCTTTAATATCCAAAGATTAAAATGTTTCCTCACTGAAGTTGAAGTGAGCACATTTAAGATTTGGTGGTAATGTATGCGCACCGTAGTGTCTGAGGCTAAGAGCATGTATTGATTTGTTAGCAAAAGCTTCCGATTCATCCTTCACAGTCTGTTCTCCATTATTGGGAGCACTTGCCATGCGCTCATTTTATCCCTATGGCTCTGCCTCTTATCCAGCCAACACCAGTAGTTTGCGCCTTCCAGTATTGCCTTGAAATAATTTTCAGTGGTAAAGTACTCTGTAAATGTTAGTCATCTGTCATATATGGTAGGGGGAGAAAAATAGTTATTTTTAGTTAGAGGCAATTCTGAGAAAAAAACTGGTAAAAATTTGTTTTTATGCATTATTTTGTGTTTAGAAAACCCCACAAGGATGGCGAGAAGTATTCATTGATATCGATCCACAGGTTTCTGATAAGCTGCGGTTTGTTTTGGCGCCTTGTGTCACACCAGCAGAAGTCTTCATACAAGTAGGAAGTTTTTCTTCTTAGTTTATTGCCAACCAAATCTTCATAGTCTTATTTTCTGAGTTCCTGTTTTAGCGTTCCTTGACAGGGGCAAGGGGAGAGTTGCTCATAACATGTGAGGTGCTTTTTATTAGTAGTAAAAAGTGCAGAGGATCTCGAATCAGGAGCCTGGTTCAGATTATCTCTGGACTGCGTGACCTGAATGTAATGTGAGAAGGAAGTTAGTAAGCGCTTGCTCAAGCAAGTCCCTTACCTTCTCCCTTTCCCTCAGTTCCCTGTGGCACGGTCAGAGTATCGTCTACCTGACCGGAAGAGCTTGAGGTCTGTGAAAACAATTATTTATTGAGTACTTTGTATGTATTACTCTGAATTTTCTCATTTAATTCTCAAAACAACTACTGTCAGAATGGTACATTTACTGCTGCTTTCTGTTGACCTCAAGGAATAATCATAAGAGCCTTTCTATCTTGGGGTCATGTTTAGGGGTTCAAAAAACCTTTTACTTGTCAGGAATGTTTGGGCTTTAGATTGCTTGTTTTATTTATTTTTATTTTTTAAAATCTTTTAAAGAATGGTGATAATTTTTAATAGTTTACAGCTATAGTATCAAGTCTTATATGTGTAAATATAGTTACAGACAATATCCAATTGGCAAAATATCTACCTCTAGACAGACAAAAAATATCTTTGCAACTAAATTAACTAACAGCTTCAAGTAATCATGAAGAAAAACAGAAGCTGTGGTAATTTTTCATCTAAAGTGACTATGGCCTATATTAGGGGCTCTTGGGTGGCTCAGTCGGTTAAGCATCTTGCCTTTGGCTCAGGTCATGATCCAGGGACTTGGGATTGAGCCCCACAGCGGGAAGTCTGTTTCTCCCTCTCCCCTCCCCCTGCTCATGTTCTCTTCTCTCCCTCAAATAAATAAAATCTTAAAAAAAAAAGTGACAATAGCCTATATTAAAACATTCTTACTGTAAGCGTTCAAATAGTTATGAAAGCCTTGTCTCATAACCTAAAAATATAACTTTAATATACATTTTCAAAACTAACAAAAATATTTTAATTATAGAGAGGTAAAATAAATAAGATTATGCTTGCTGAAAATCAGTCATGACATTATGTATGTATTTGGGGACTTTGTTGGTAGCCTGGCCTTTTAACAATAAAAAAGTGAAATTCATGAAACCTTTCTAAGAATCTACATATTATTCTAATGCAAATTACATATAAGTATATGGGGTTTTCATTCTGGATGAGCAATCCATTCTCTTTTTTTAAAAAAGTATATCCCAACTATGTAAAACATGCTTAATTTACTCTTAAAAGATCACTTCTTATAAGATATACACTGACTAGTATGAGAAAGGGCATTTTACAGATTTTAGAAACTTCTTTAGATGGGGTGACTGGGCAGCTCAGTTGGTTAAGCATCTGACTTTTAATTTTGGCTCAGGTCATGATCTCAGGGTTGTGAGATTGAGCCCAGCATCAGGCTCATGCACTGGCGTGGAGTCTGCTTAAGATTCTGTCTCCCCACCCCCCCCACCCCTCCCACCCTGCTCTCTCTTTAAAAAAAAGAAAGAAAAAAAAAACCATTCATTTTCTTATCAAGTTACTTTAGAGTATTTGTTTTACTAAGCTTTAATTACAGCAGTTAAAAGTCTAAATCAATCACATTTTTCCCATTATTTCTCATACAAAATCCCCATGCTCCTTAAGTTTTAACATTCTACCTGCAAGAATCTTACTGGACCTGAATAACCTCTGTATGACCTACAGGAACATAATTCAGTGAAGGCCATCTGAACAGAATAGATTGCCTGTTTTAAAAAGGTCTGCTTTCTGGACCATAACTAACAACTTCTTCCTCAGAAGTTACTCGCTTCAAAAGCACTGGAGCTTTTCTTTTTAAAGATTTTATTTATTTGTCGGAGAGCAAGATGCAGGCTCCCCACTGAGCAAGAAGCCTGTTTTGGAACTCGATCCCAGGACCCTGGGGATCATGCTCAGGTAGCCGCTTAACAGACTGAGCCACCGAGGCGTCCCGGCACAGGAGCTTTTAAACATGAACCTATCAATTAAGCTTTTTTTGCAGAGCATAAGTAAGTTAAAATATCAGTCTGAGTACTTGCGAACATTTCTATTTTTTCATATTCTGGCTACCCAACTTTACCTGAATGACGAGCAAATTCATAGCTACCAAGAGCTGACTCCTTGGCCCTGGGAGATGTGATTGTTTTTAGTTCTTGACTTTGGTAGTACTCACTTATGAAAGAGGGAGCGGTGATTTTTCCCTCTCATTTGGATGGGGCGAATGGTAACAGAATCTGCCGTGTTGAAGAGTGGTCTAGAATGTCAGCACTGTATGCTGGGGTATGTCAGCTTATGCCTGAAGTGGCTCACCTCATGTTTTTACAGTTCAACCACAGTGATTTATTTAATAGAACTGGGGGCTAAGTAGTTTATTGTTTGATTTAATCCTCCCAATAAGCCTAGTAGATACAGAATGAGGAAACATTCTGAGAATTTAACTTGTTTCTAGTTTTAAGTAGTAGGAAGAGCAGAGGCTCAAGAGCTAAGTGTGTGTGACTCCATACCTCTTAGCTCTGTGCCATTTATAGGCAGGATCAGGGCAGGTTACTTCTTCTATTTTTTTTTTTTAATTATTAAAGATTTATTTATTTTAGAGAGTGCATGAGCCTGTACAAGTGGGGGAGAGGGGGAGAGGGAGAGAGGGAATCCTCAAGCCGACTCCCTGCTGAGCGGGGAGCCCAACGGAGGGCTCCATCCCAGGACCCTGAGATCATGACCTGAGCCGAAGGCAGACACTTAACTGACTGAGCCACCCAGGCACCCAGTACGTCATTTTTAATAGGGTGCTAGGAAGGAGCAAAAGGTACTGTATATTTTCATAATGAAGAAAAGTTTTACTGTATATTTTCATAATGAAGAAAAAAGTTTTTTCCCATTTTCTCAGGGATTAGGAAATTTCCTATGTACTGGTCAATTGACAAGTTACAATACTGTCATTTCACTTTTTAGATTAATAGGCACTTATTGAGGACCCTTTAGTAAATAGTTGAACATCTTGGGAAATTAGGGCCTCAGGTACATTGCAAGTTTATAAGCTGAGGTTTCTAAATAGAGGGTGTATCACTGGAATACCTTTTGCCCTAGCAGAAGGCATCATAATATACTTGCTTGCTAGGGTCTGTTATATCGGGTTTTCTATCATTTGCTCTTCCAGCACAAATTTTTGAGTGTTATTTGCCAGGCACTGTTCTAGGCAGACAAAAATTCCTTTCCCACGCATTTAACCCAGGGAAATATATTTATATGAATTATGAGAGTAATATCACTATAAATAAAATGATAATGTTGGTTATCTAGGAGTTTGGGAGAGCATATGCCTTTTTATAAAAAGGATTAAAATTAAAATGTCTGTAAACTTAGTAAACGGCATCAAAGCACTAGGGAGTTCTGTATAATAAAAAGGATATCCTGTGAAAGGTTGAATGTAGACAACATAATACACATTGAGAAGGAACTTACTTTTATTGTAACTAAGAAATGCTCATTGTAGAAAAACCCTAAGGAAACTGTTCTTTCCAGTGCTGCATTTTGATTCATCTGTTCCCTTATTAGCGTGATGAAATGAGGGACCACGTGGAAGTGTGTCCTGAGGCTGGCATTATCATTCAGGAGCTTTCTCAGCGCATTGCGCTAACCGGAGGGGCTGCACTGATTGCCGATTATGGTCATGACGGAACGAAGACCGATACCTTCAGAGTATGTATGACTCAGTAACATGACTTACCATAAGTTCACCGGTATCATCTACTAAGTTGTTAAGTTTGAAGCTCATTGAAGATCTTTACCTTTGGTTTCTACAATGCCTGGCCTTGTAATTTTACATTATTCGTAAAGAGTATTAATTCATATTATTATAATTGCCCTTAACCATAGGATCTCACTGTCCAGACTGGCCTTGGAGCAGGGTCTGAATCATCTACATTCTTCAGCTGCAGAACCTGGGTCTGCATAGATCCTACTTAGCATCCGAGTAATACATACGGGAAGATTTGTAGATTTGATCTAGCTACTATGATCAGACTTTTCCTATCATATTTTCAATCTTTTTTCCTTTCTAGAAGTATTCTTTAATTCTTCCTAAGCATCCTTTATGTTTTTTTAAAAATTTTTTAAAAGATTTTATTTATTTGACAGAGAGAGATAGCGAGAGCAGGAACACAAGTAGGGGGAGTGGGAGAGGGAGAAGCAGGCTTCCCGCGGAGCAGGGAGCCCGATGCGAGGCTCGATCCCAGGACCCTGGGATCATGACCTGAGCCGAAGGCAGACACTTAACGACTGAGCCACCCAGGCACCCCACATCCTTTATGTTCTTTATCAATTGTGTTCAATGTACTTTAATTGAAATACATTTAACTGGATACTACTATTAGTCATTTTCTAGATCTGTGGTTCTCAATTTCTGATTTTATTGTAACTAAAGAAAAAAACCCTGGAGTTTTTTTTAAAATCTGATTCCCTAGCCTTACCTCCAGCATTCTGATTCAGTAGGTCTGGGCAGAGCGCAGTAACATGGTCTCAGGTGATTCTGATGCATGTAGTTGATGGATACACCTTGTCAAACACCACCTAGAATCTGGTGAAAGTTTAGCTTGATTCTAGTGAAGAAACAAGTTAACTTACGTGGAGAACTGATGGGATCTCCGATGAGATCTCCATCACCACGAGCAGTAATGAAATGTGAAAGGCAGCCATTTGCAGGCACTCCAGTGTCGCCCTTTATATTGGATTTTCCACGTAGCATCTCATTTGAGGAAAGGGTGCTACTATATAGAGAGTTTGTAAACCACTGACTTAGGCTATGTTTTTCTTTCTAGGAGTTATGTAAAATGTACTAAAATGATAGCATTTCTTTAATCTTGATAATGATAACCACAAAGGGACAAAAACTCACCATTTTTAAAATTACAAATTATGTTCAAGGGGTTTTGTGGCCACAAGCTCCATGACGTCCTGACTGCCCCAGGAACAGCGGACCTCACAGCCGATGTGGACTTCAGTTATCTGCGCAGAATGGCAGAGGGAGAAGTAGCTTCTCTGGGGCCAATAAAACAACAGACATTTTTAAAAAATATGGGCATTGATGTCCGGCTGAAGGTAATGATTTATTTCATGATCATTAAATATTTTAATTTTGTAGTATTTCACAAAAATGTTTCAAATAATACATCCCCCGCCCCGTGCTCTTCTCGGTCAGCAGGCCCTGGGTATTGTAGTCTTTCTGGTAGCATAGGGCCTGGTGCAGCCGTGCTGCCCGAGGTGGGGCCGCCGTGCACGCCCCTGCATCTCCACACAAGCCAGAATGAAGACTTTCGAATAGTGTTCATGTCCAGTAAGAAAACTTGACCATGTTTATGGGGATGAGTTTTAGAAGTGTCCTGAAAACCTCTTAACCCTTCAGTGTACATCAAACCACCTGGGAATGTTTGTTAAACATACAGATCCACAGGTTTGGGTCTTAACAACCTATGTTTTTAATAAGCGCCCCATGATTCTGAGGCAGGTGATGAGAAATCCCATCTGAAGCCCTGCTTTGCTCAGTAGCCAATGGTCATTAGCATTGCTGCATGTAACTAGGAATCCTTCTGGTTATTTTTACTTTCCTTTTCAGGTTCTTTTAGACAAATCAGATGAGCCAGCCAGGCAGCAGTTACTTCAGGGATATGATATGTTGATGAATCCTAAGAAGATGGGAGAAAGATTTAACTTTTTTGCCTTGCTACCTCATCAGAGACTTCATGGTAGAAGCCATCCGATGAATGCATGTCAGTCAAAACCCTCTGTGTCACCTGTAGCTGGGTTTGGTGAACTTGCCTGGCGGTGATCTCAGTGTGGACGTTTTACCCCTACGTCTGCCTAAGCAAGCAAAATAAAGGGAACACATTTCATATATCACAGGTAAAATAAGTATTACAATATTTTGTCTTTATAGCCAATAAAAATAGCCCATCTTACATACAGTACAACTAAATATTGATCTTTTAAGGTTGTGTCTGGCTTTTGGCACAATTGTGTGCTTTCAGCTTAATGAAACAAGTTACTGAGAAACTGAGTGTCCTTTAATAAGGCTAGTTGCTGTATTTTTATTTTAAAAAGTAAACATGAACACTGATTGGTTTAGCAAAAACCAGAAACGTAACTGGCCTTTCACAGGGAATGGATTAAATAGAACTATCCACATATTATTTTAAAAAAATGAGGTAGAGCAATATTTCTGACCCATCTCTAAGAATGTGGTAAGTGAAAAAAGTATAGTGGAGAGAATGTTTTATAGTTATGATTCCATTTTTCTTGGGGGAAAAGCTGCATTTAAAGAAATGCTTGTAACTAATTTCATAGAAATTAATATATTAGTGCAGACTGGTTGTTTTCTGTGATAGTTACTTGTTTACAAAAAGTTAAGGAAAGGATGCCCAGTAATCACTATTAAATATCCCAATGTGGAAGTGGGCTTAAAGGGTGGAAATCGTTCTCCTTTGTGGTAAATATTTTACCCTTTGCTTCTGTGAATTTTATAATTAAAAAAAATTAGGGGTGCCCCAGTGGCTCAGTCTGAGGAGTGTCTGACTCTTGCTTTCAACTCAGGTCATGGTCTTGGGGGTTGTGGGATCTCGAGTCCCACGTCAGGCTCCATACTCAGCGTGGAGTTTGCTTGGGATTCTCCCTCTCCCTCTCTCAAAATAAATAAAATCTTAAAAAAAAATTTAAGTCCCAGTAAAACTAGTAAAAACCTAACATGTACCTGAAATATGAGAGTAAACGTAGACTACGTAGCAGGAATGTTTTCTGATTTGAGCTAATTCTCCCTCATTTTCAGATAAATGTCAAGTTTTCGTTCTGTAAGTTCTCATTTTTTGGTTCACAGAACATTTATATTAATACCAGATACATACTTTCTGAGGAACTGTTACATTGGCAACAAAAATTTACAGTGAGATTAAAGGAAAAGAGTATTAGACGTATGTTTTGAACTTATAGCTTAACGATATTGGAAGTTCACTGGCAGAGTGATCAACTCTCCGTTTTCTATTGCTTGTTTGGCTTAACTCAGAACAGGACTAGCATTCTGTAAGTAAGTAGGAAGATAGAGGGCTTATTTTTCATATGCTGCCCTGCCTTGGGCCATTAGTAGTCACCCTTATTTTTTTCCATATTTTATTTTTTCAAAGACTTGGAGAGTTTTTGGAAGGTGAAAATGCCCAACACTGACCCCTCTCAATTATTTAATAGTTTTTATAATTAACGGGAGGAATCAGGCAATGCCTTGTATCTTAAAACCTAGAAAATTTACTTTGAATGGCATTTGGCTTATTTAAGTCTTATAGCAGTTAAAATAGTTGAATAATTTATAGTTACAATTATTCTAAACTTTCATGCCAAGAAATGACCTCCAGATAATTACCTCAGATTTCATATAAAATTGAAATAATGAGTTGTTTTTTATTTTAGGTAGTTAAAAAAAAAAATCAGTGTTTTAAATATAGCATTAGTTCCATTTACAAATACTGTTTCCAAAATAATTCTTTTACGCCTGGAAAAATAACACAACCAAATAAAATTTTCTTTGGATACCTCTATTAGAGATAGGCTCAGGTTTTCACATGGAAAAGTATGGTGATATGGAAATACATTTTATTATCAAGCTTTTTTGAGGATATTTACAAAAAGTGGGATTAACAAAAAATATAAAAATGTACGGAACAGTGTCATTATAGACTACTTTGTACATTATCAAATGTTTCTAACAATTATTTCTTATACAAAAATGACTTCAAGACCAAAAAAAAGGTTATGCAGGTTATACAGTATCTGGAGTAAATGAGTCAACTCCAAATTATCTGACAGTGCCTTTACAAATTTTTTTAGAAAACTTCTTAGGCATTCAACAACACAAACAAAAAGAGTGCAATTAATTTCATGGCTTGTAAAGTTTGATTATGTAAGTATAGCAAACATCATTCCAGTTAATTTTCACCTTATGCAGTAAAACCACAATAGGGTGCCTCAGGACTCAGAATTACTCCATTTTAGCACACTGGTATAAACAGACTTACTTTGGACAAATGTGGGGAAGTCATCCCTAAAAGGTTCTGCAAAATTTGATGAAATTTTAAAAATTCCCACAGGAGAATGACCTACTGAGAGACACTGTGAGTGTTTCCTGGCGATGTGTACGGGTAGGAATGCAGCACAGTGGTTGGGGGGGGCAGGGTGTCACCGGGGTTCACCTCCACATACTGTGACCTTCTGCAGCTGGCTACTTAATCTTCCTGATCTGTGAGATGGAGTCCATAATGAACTCACTCTGTGGCTGTTGTGAGGGTAAGTAAGTAAGTAAAAGAGCTCAGAACAGAGGAGACTGCATGATGGCTCCTTTCTCAACAGTACTTTTAGTCCTGAATAATGGAGTAGCTTCAGGGCTCTCTCAAGCCCTCTCTGGCTCCGACTGTTTGTATCCAGGGACATTCTTTTCTTTTGCTACCTCAGACTCAGTGGGGCAATGATAGTTCACACTTTAGGGAGTATGAGTATCTTCATACATAGCCCATCTTCACAACAGCGTTGTGAGGAAGGTAGAGGCAAAAATTATGGTCTTCATTTCATAGACTGAGGATCTTGAGGCTCAGACAGATTGGAGCCAAGACTTAAGACTGGATTTTCTGACTCCAAATCTTTTGCTCTTTTTTTGGGGAAAAAAAAAGCTTACAGTGATTACTGTGGAATGAAGAAACCAAAAAGCCACTAGTTTTTTTAAATAAGTGGGTGGTCCCAGAGCTTAAACTTTTTGGGGGGAGAAAACCATTAGTAACTTTTTAAAAGCTATGAAAAAGTCTAACCTCTTAAACATTATATCTGAGTAGAGAAACACTTCTTTAGCGGGCTGCTGGTGCTGAAATGTTAAAAAAAAAAAAAAATTATAAGGGTAGGGCTATGGTATCAGCAGAGCAAATGAAAGAATAAAATAAATGTTTCATGCTCCACCCCACCCATCCCCAAACTGCTTAAAATAATTGATTTAAAAACATTCCAGATATCTGTAAAGCCTTCCACTAACCTAAGGGAAGAAAAAAAGGATACAGTCTTTGCTGTTCTTCTTTGTAGCATTAATTGATCTGTACTGGCCTTACTTTTAATAATTTTCTTCCTCAAATTAACTCTGTGTAATGAGAAGTTGTGTGATGCAAGTTCAGATCTGTACTCACTGAGTGCTGGAAACCGGCTGGGGCATCACGGTGGCACCGTGTGTACACCGCAGGGGAGCTGAGCGAGGGGCGGACAGACCAGCAGGCCCTCCTCCCGGTTCTGTGGCACCAGTTGTCCCAAATTATCTTAGAGGCCGTTCCAACATACTCACAAAGGGGGACTAACTTAATTTTTATGTTGTAGAGAGCGTATTAAGAATGTAGCTCCAAAGGTTAGGGATCATGGCTTTGGACTCTTGACTGACCTAAAAAAAAAAAAAGGTAAACCAGCCTAGCACCTAGGAAACATTTCTAGGCTCCTTGGAAAAACCCCTCGTGCGTCTGTGGTTAAACAAATGTTTAGAGTCCTCACAGGAAGCCTCATGCTGGTGGCCCCTCCTCAGTAATCTCTTAAATGCACACCTGGTTAGAGCTCTTATAGGATTTAATCAAGCTTTGCAATGGCTGCACTCTAAGCTTTCCTTTTTCTCCTTTTTAAAAAATAATGGAACAGGAAAGGGAAGATAAATTAAATGCCACTATAGTACTAAAGTGAAGGATTAGGAAAAAATACAAAAACCAGTCATTGCTATGCTATGAAAAGCTTCATCTTGGTTCCACTGTCTATTTTTATTACTCAGTTTCCCCTCTTGTACCTACTCATTATGAACTACAGTACTGATGTCACGGATTCCTTATCATATTCCCCATATCTTTGCACCCTTGCAGATGACAACCTACAAACAACAGTTGTGCAGCAAAATAGCAGTCCATAAAATGAAATCCTTCCTTATTGAAGTTAGCTCATTGATAATTAAGGATCTTCTTCCATATCATCTGGATTGGGAGCCATAATGAAGTGCTTTGGGTACACAAGATTGTGGGTGTATGCATGTATTTCCCAGCGGGCGTCATCACTTTCATGTGTAATGTAACGTTCACCGATGCGAGTTTCAAATTCTCTAAGGTCAAGCCAAGTCTGATAGTCCTAGGAAAAACATGAAGTGATTATAAAGTATAAAAGAAACAAAATACTGTGAACTTTTTTTTTCTTAGCATCCCAGTCACAAAATTGACAACCCAAACTCCTCTAAGTACTTGCTACACAGTCAGTTCCATTTGTAACATTTAAATTCGTGATGTTAAATACTTTTTCAAATTTAGAATCTCTAGTGAAGTAACTAGTTTCTACAACTAAAAAGAAAAAATTACCTGAGGCTTCTGAGATAGCTAATAATAATCACTAAAACATTGTGTTCTATACTCTGACCTTATACCCACACCTTACTCCTCAAAATAGGGGAAAGTACTTAGAATCTACTACCAGGATAGTTTAATAATCATGGAGACTAACTATGATTGCATTTGTTTTGAAGTTAATGCTACCCCCTAACTCCCTTTAAAATAGTTCTAAAGCTTCTCTTTACTCTGAAGTTTGGGGGTATCTTTTGACAAATCTACGCAATAGCTTTTGGGGGAATTCGGCCAAACATTTTAAATGGCATTTCTGATCTCATCAATACAAATATGAATCTTTTAGTGGATGTTTTTAAAGTAAAATATATTTGACAAAATAAGATGCTTATCTTACAAAAAGGTGAAATGAAACATAAGGTCCTATAAAAAGGCTAAATCACTGCTTTCAGTTCACGGGAGTTTAACTGCCTATCAGTTCTGCACTTCAGTGGTTTACTGCAAAACCTCCAGAGATGCAGCCACAGGACAAACTAATCACTGTAGACACAGTAGTCTAAGACAGGGAGAATCTGTTGATCTTAGAGTGGTTTCATTAGGTAAGACAAATTACAACGAACTGCTCAAATGAGTAGCACCAGAGAGAAAGGTTTTTTTTGTTTTTTTGTTTTTTTTTACCTGCAGCCAGGGATGACTGAGCGATTTGTCCACACTGTAACGTTTTCTCATCTTCACTTGAAGTAGGTTGTTTATCAAATCAATTGCTAAGAGAAAAGACGAAATCAGACACGTGGATTTGGGCATATGGGGCAAACCAAACCTGTGAGTCTGCTAAGAAGGCAGTTCAGTCCACAGAAATACAGGGTTGAGGGTTTTCGCTTCTCAAGGCCACCTGAGGCCAGCTAACCTGTTAGTGATCCATAAATGTTTACTGAACTTAGAGTACCTATCTTAGGGGGTGTGCCTGTTTGGTTAAGGAGGCAGTGCAGAGTACACGTTCAGTGTGGGAGAGGGTCAGTTAGTACCCGCAGCCGTTTCTCCTCATCTGTAAATGAGGTGGTTGCAAAGATGAAATAATACATGTAAAGGGCTTAGAATCATGCTTAGCATGTAAGTGCTTCGTATTAGCTATTATTATTTCAAAATGAGTTAAAAAAAATTGACTACAGACAGACTTGCTGTGTCCCTCCAATGACACGATTCCCTAGTCCCTGGCTTGGTCTGCGAAGGAGCCAAAGCCACCGCCTTGCCTCTACACATGGGGCTAGACTGACGTGATAACTTATTACCACAAGTTCATACTCAACAGGTTTTACACAAATACGTTCATGGTGTTTGGTGTATATGGTGAGATGCTGGCATACTTATTTCATCCAGTTATTTGAAGGAATGGAGCAGTTGCAAAACCAAAACCCCCACAGTGCATACTGACTACAAGCGATGTGACAGTACATTTGAAATATTGATACAAAGGCCTGGACCCAGGGATGAGCCAAACGAAAGGTTTACATTGTACCTGTTCTGTTTCTCTTCTTCATACCACAGGTATTTTAATTATGAACATCTCTGGTTCCAAATACTTCAAACTTTTACCCGCTGTTCCTTAAGTGGTTGTCCACCAGTGCATCAGAATCATTTGGGGTATTTATTAAAATGCATTCCTGGTGTCGTGCCAACTGGTGAAGAGCCAGGGGTTTTCGTTTTATCAGTCACTCACCGACTGATTATTCCAATATAAGAGGTCTGCAGACCACACTGGCCCAGGAACTCTAAGAGAAACCCTCATACATACTTCGGTTAGCGGTTCATTACCAAGTAAGCCTGCCACTGTCTTTACATGTTGCTCCTCAAGCTCTCCCAGTTTAATGGGCTGTTAATCCCTATGATTAGGTCTGGTACTTTTGGAAAACAGAAAAGAGCTCTGTTCTAAAGGTTGGCTAAATCCAGATGGGGGTATTTCCCTCGTAGGCTTCTATTCAATATGCGACTATTAAGTAAGTTGTGTGCCCTTCCCGGCAGTATCAAAATTAAACTAAAGAGGGACAGCCAAGGCACTCTTGATGGGTACAGAACTCAGGCTCAAAAACTTCTACTGGGCGGGGAAAACAGATGGATCCTGCTTCCTAGGCTTGGTCCACCGGATGGCTGCAAATAAACTGGAGAATGTCTATAAAGTTCACTCTAGGTATAAAGAACTTGAAAGACAGGTCTCCATTCAAGCAGCTTATAATCTAGTCTGAAAATAAGTAATTATGAAAAGAAAGAATACTTAAGGAAAAATATCTCCTCCTAGTAGCCTAAGTTGATCTTACCAAGTTCAGAGGAGGGGCTCAGGGAAGACTTCACAGACGAGCCACAAGTCTTGAAGGACTGGAAGGATTTCAGTAGCAAGGAAGAGGGACTGTAGGCAGGGGAAAGGCCTAAGCAAAATGCAGAAAGTAGCTGGGAAGAATAAACAACTAGATTTTATGGAGGGGAGCATGGGAGGGTAGACAAGGGCTGTCTCAGGGAGACCCACAGCTGCAACCTACAGCTGCAACGTGGTTAAAGGGAGGCCAAGGTGTTTGGGGAAGATTCAGACGAAAGTAGTGTTTCCTAAAGACCGATATGGCCACAGTGGTGACTGGGAAAGAGTCTAATGGATAGGACTGGTGAGATATTTTAGTAGTTTCAAAAGGAGGAAACTGGGGCCTGGATTAGTGCTATGCCTGGGCACTATGAGGAAATTAAAGAAGAGACAATGCAGAAGGAAGAGTGCTCAAAAACTGGTTGAATTTGAAAGATGAATATAAGAAATTAAAAAGATGAGCCAGAAGAGATTTGGGAATCACAAAGATTTTTAGACTAAAAGGCATAGAGCTGAAACTTTTTTTTTTTTTACCTTCACCAGAAATTTCTCTCCAGGGATTTGGTGGATACATAAATGCAGCATTTTGGATTTGGTCATTTATATCTTCATCTTCATTGAAAGGAAATGTACCACTGAGGCTCACATAGACGATAACTCCCACTGACCACATATCTAGAGAACGGTTGTAACCTTTGCTCCTGAGAACTTCAGGGGCTAAGTATGCTGGAGTTCCTACCACAGATCTCCTGAATGACTTTTCACCAATGATGCGTGCAAAACCAAAGTCACACAGCTTCACCTGGAAATAAAAAGGTGATGTTAATTTTGCATTTTCATCCATCAATCAATCTATACACACCTGTCCCTAAGTACGATACTGAATCATTTCAACACACCTGCCAACTGTACTGATTATGAATGTCAAATGAATGCAGAGAGGGAAATTGTAAAATACCCTTTTCCCAAAAGAGAGAGACATTTTACTGTGATGTATTACTGACATAGTATGAAGAGGTTTTTCCTAGTGCTTATTTCAAAAACCACTTTTTAAGTTCTAGCTTCCAGAATGCCAAAAACCAGACTGGTGTGTAAGTGGTCAAAGTTTTTTTTGATGAAATGGGAGGGTGCTGATTTTTTAGCATTTGGCTTTTAAGGAGCTACTTTTCTATCATCTGTGAGCAGAAATTATGTGTCTCATTTTTGAATCCTCAGTGACCTTGTAGTGCCTGGACACATAAAGGTACTCAATAAATGCTGAATGAAAAGTAAGTTGGTATTTAAAAACTGACCCTTTATTTTGCTTAATCCTAGAATCTGTATTCCCAAGTATTACTATCAGTTGGCAAATAACCTGAGGTGTAGTAAAGAGAATTATTAATGTAGCTCATAAAAGAGCAATGCTAGAGATTGCTTGAAAGAACAAGAGCAAAAGTGTTTTCTAGGACTGAAACATGATGGCTAGTCAGATTTTGGATCTGAAAAAAGTTCTATCTGAAGGTAACCACAGTCACTACAATATCCTTTTGGGAAGTAATGACACATCCATGCTGAACAAGCAAATGCCAAGTACTTTCCAGAGGAAATGCCCTGACCCACAAAATGTCTTCACAAAAAGCATTATGATAAACTGAGAAAAAAGGGATTTGGCCTCTACAACCAATGGTGTAAACAGTGCCTGGAAAGCAGAGATGAAGGTGTATTCAAATGCTGCTTGCCATTACTAGGACATGGACCCTGGTGCATGTTTTTATGATAATTATTCTGTGTCATTATTGAATGTGGCTCCCTCTGATTGAGTCCTGGAACAACAGGATTATTGACCATGAAGACCTGTGAACTGTCTTTTTTTTTGTTGTTTAATGCCACATTTCCGGTAACATCTTGATAAAGAAAAGATGCCGTGGCAGTTTGGCAACTGAATAAGGACGTATGGCCATGGCTAGCACCTGAGCAACAAGGAATGTCAAGTAAATGATGTTATTTTCCCCTTGTTCATAACAGAAGTCAGAAGGATGGGAGTTTCAGCCTCACTGTGGGGTGTGCATCCATTGCCCAGACTATTCTGAAGATCAAATGAGATGATAATATATGGAAACACTTTATTTAAACCAACTGTTAGGGAACCCTTTTGACCTCACATTGTTAGAGAATCCCTTTTAACTACACAGACATTATAAAAGAACAGGATTACTTCCTTATAAGAGTTGAATAACTTTTAAAAATAATCTTTTTCTTTGAAAGACAATTTGAGTTGTATTTAACTCAAGTGAAATAACTGTCCTTAGTCTAGCCATCTAATTGTGCAGTTTTCAAATGTATATAAATAATAGTTCGTCCACAGATATTCTAGCTGATTGGAGAATTCACCAATGACAAGCATGAAAGATATTTATGGGTACTGCCAACATATATTCCTCAGGAAGACTGTTTCAAACTTTGGGTTTATGAGGCGTTTTTTTAGGTTATGAAATAATTTTGGATCAAGATCAATACCCTTTATGAAATGAATTTAACCAAGTAAAAAAATCAGTGCAGTCCACACAGGACATGGACACATACACACACACACAGGGGATATACATGTGTGAGTGATGGCAGTAATGGGAAATGTAATTCTTACATAGGTTTTGGTGAAAATGTTTGAAATAAAGTACTCTAAAGAGGAAGAGGAGTTGGCTGCCAGGCTCAAAGTCTAGTGTGTCCCCCCACAAAAAAAATCTAGTGTCCCCCACTCAAGGTTTACCCATTTTATTTTATGGGGAATTTGTCCTGAGCACCAGGCACCAGCCAAGATTGATTCTCCTTGCATCATTCCCAAACCACAGGGAAAGTGAACTGCAGTCTACGTGCAAAAAGTTATTCCTTGAGGTCTGGTTAAGTCTAAAAAGTCTTAATGAAAATAAACAATATAATAAGATCTGAGTTCAAATTATTTCAAGTATTAATCCTCACTGGCAGGTACAGGCTAATTACTTCTGTTAAGGTGGTTATATATCTAAACCTAAAGCACTCCCTTTCATTACATGGGTGCTCTGTAATATTGTCAGATGGTTCTAGAGAGTATTTCACCTGAGGAAATGGCTCTGCGGATGCGAGCAGCACATTTTCTGGCTTTAAATCACAGTGCACAATATTCTTAAAATGTAGATTTCTCAAGGCAACAAGGATCTGTTATTGAAGAAAACAGAATTTTTTCAGTGCCTGGAAAAAAATCACAGCTAAACCCCCCACCTGAGCTCTTGAATGGTATGATAATTTGAAAAGTCCACTACAGTTCATCAAGTTTTAACTGAAGCGTTACTCTATTCTTCAAGGTTAAAAATTCCCGCAATATCCAATATGTAAAAGCACTGCTATTTAATTTTTTGTTTTCAAGTATTCTCATTTCAAAAAATAAAAGTTAAAATACCTGTGTGACCATGAATTTAGTAATTCGTTCTGGAAGTCGACTTTTCTCACTGGATAGAATCATTTCCAACATATCTCCATGCAGCTTTTCCATTACTACAAAAACGCGTTCTGGCGTTTCAAACATACATTCCAGGTTTACAATCCCAGGATGGTGCAAATTCTGAAGAGTTGCAGGATATTTATATGACCAATTTGAGAAATATTTTTACTATGCAAATATCTAACAATGTACTGCGATTGTCTGGACTACATGGCATAGAAAGAAAAACAGAACAATAAGCAGTAAAAGCAAACACATGGGGTCATGGATTCGGATTTTCCAAGATCTGTAGTACAGTGGATGCACCTAGGGGAAAGGATGTCTTCCCAACTGATTATATAAGCGCCCTTGTCCATTTCTACTACATTTTTCTTTCTCATTTTTTAGTCTTCGGACACTATGCTACTTTTATGCTGTCCACAAACAGGCACCACTTGCCGATCACACTTTAGCCAATTACACAGAACTTTGACTCTTTGGGGCGTATCAGTGGAGGTCTGTGCTCAAGAGATGGTTCTGTTTCTTTAAGTCTGGATTCTCAATCATACCTCCATTTGGTTTTCCCTCTTTCCGGCTCAAGATCTCTACCTCCTTCATCTCATGTTTCTTGAGCACCACTACATTACCAGGGTTGGAGAAATACAAAGTTGAATGTGATACCGTTTATGCTAATAAAAAAAAAATCTATCTTACTGGTTAAAAAAAACAAAAAAACCTTCCTCAAAAGCAAATTATCCTAAGTCAGCCACGCTCAGAAATATTCAATGGCTTTTTATTCCTGGACATAAATCTATTCCTCTGCTTGGACTTTCATACCTTCACTAATATGGCTTCATTCTCCCTCTTCAATTTTAAATATGCTCTATTGGCCCAGGTGATTAAACTTTTTATTAGAAATATATGTTTCTTATATGCTTTTATCCTTATTATAGGTACCTAATGATGCTAAGAGGACAAACTTCTTTTTGGCTTATGTGAGGTTGAGCACCATCTCTAAAATGTGTTTTGAATCTGCCCCCATCTCTCAACTCCCACTGTAGTGGCTTTACTTTCAGCTCCCATTACCTCTTTTGGGGACAACTGCAGTAGTTTTCACCTAACACTGTATATACATGCAGCAATACCTATCCCACGGTACTGTGTATGTTTATGCATCTTGCTCTGGGACCTAGTAAGTTCCCAGACAGCAGAGACTGTCTTAGTCATTTTAGCTCAATGTCTGAATCATGGTGTTTTAAAAAATGATCAGCAAGTGCAAAATATTGTTTATTAATCAATTTAAAACAATGAGATGGTATTCCAAGCAGCAAAATAAAAAAATGACAATTTTATATAGTAAACACAAGTGACATGGGTGTGATAATAGTAGTGAGCAGGGGAAGATTCAGAATATCACAACTCTGATCAGCTTAGAGCTCGAAGTGTGGTTGGCTGTCCCCATGCTGTAGTTGTTTTGTAAGTTTCTCCATGCCGCCCCCCGCCCCCGCGCCCTGTAAAGGGTACACACACACAAAAATAGAAGTATGCTATAACATTATTGTCTCTTAACTTCCTGTTTGTTTAAATGTCCTATTTCCTCTGGAGTCTTTTGATAAATTATACTTTCATAGAGAATCGTTTTCTCTAGGTTTTCAAATTTATTTGATAGAATTGGACAAAGCAGCATCTTAAAATGCCTTTAAATTTTTTTCAGTATTTGTGGTCATCTCCCCAAGATGTTCTTATTTCTCTTATTTTTGCTTTCCTTTATTGTTATTCTTTAACCTCTTGAGCTGCATTCTTAATTCACTTATTTTCATTCTTGTGTAAATATCTGAGTTATAATTTTCTGAGCAATAGTCTAATAGCTGATACAGTATTTTCATGATTATTATTTTTTTTAAGATTTTATTTATTCATTTGAGGCACAGAGATACGGAGAGAGAGAGAGAACATGAGCAGGGGGAAAGGCAGAGGGAGAGGGAGAAGCAGGCTCCCTCCTGAGCCAGGAGCCTGATGTGGGGCTCGATCCCAGGACTGCGGGATCATGACCTGAGCTGAAGGCAGACGATTAACCATCTGAGCCACCCAGGTGCCCCTCGCGATTATTTTCTAAATACTTTGAAATCTTGATTTTGCTCTTTAAGAATTACGATATTTAAAAAAATTTTCAGGATTGTGGGAGCTTTTTGTTTTTTGATTTTATAATTTATTTCTAGTTTTATTGCATTAGGATCAAAGTACTAATTACTGTGTTTTGAATGAATGAGGTATTCTTTGTTCTTTGTTTTTAGGGTACAGACTTCAGTATAAAGTGATTACATTACCTTACACTGTTTAGACCTACCATGTTGTTAGTTTGGGCTACTTCATCTGCAAGGACTACTGACGTGCCTGTCAGTTTCTCCCCGTCTCCTCTCTAATTTTCCTTTATAAAGGCCGCTACTGTTATTTGGTGTGATCTGCACTCTTCCACTATTAAAGTGCCCTTCTTCCCTTCACTTACTGTATTCTCACTTAAATATCAGATCATGACCCCGCTGGCTTTCTTCTATTTGAGGAAGCACCTAGAGAGGATATCACAATTGTAGATCTCAGAAAGAGCCAGCAAAAACAGCCCTTATTGTGGTGCCTCTTCTTACATGCACCCTGGCTCCATCTCCAGTGTTAAAAACTCCTCTATCTATTTTATAGGTCTGAACTTTCTTCTGTTTTTATTAGTTTTTTTTTAAATTTCTGTTTATCATTTTTCTTGTAGCTTTTAGGTGACTTCCAAAAAGAGAAGGGGAAAATGGTGAATTAATACTAGAACCAGAAATTTCTCTTAAGTTTCTGATGACATTTTCCCATTTACATAGGGTAGCCATGAGAGCGCCACATATTTTCTCCCATTACTACTCTCTAACCTACCCACTTCAGGTAAGAGCAAAGACATTTTATATTACCACATCCCTATGAAACAAAAGTAAAAAGCCTCCATTTCTTTCCTGCCCCACAACACAGTCCCCAGCAGATGTAGTCATGTTATTAGCAGTTTATGTAGGAATGGATCCTTTTCTTTACATAACTGTATGTACACATGTGCAAAGTATACTTAAGAAACTATACAAATGGAATCATTTCACGTTTCCATTTGAAAAATTTAATATGTTACAGGTAATCCCCCATATAAACGTATTTATTCAATAAATATTAAGTGAGTATTTGCTGTGCACCTGGTCCTATGTAGGTAGCCTGGATTCATGAGCAAACAAAACTGACAAATATCTCTCACCTCATGGAGCTTATTAATTCTAGCAAGGTGGGGGGTATAAACAAGAGGTAACAAATTAGTAAATTACCCAGTATGAAGGTGGTAAATGCCATGGAGAGAAGAGGGTGAGGGTGGATGGGTACATAATGTTGAACAGAATGCAAGGGCCTCATGAGGAAATGACATTTGGGCAAAGTCTTGAAGGAGATAAGGGAATATGCCATGCAGATATTGGGGGTGACAGCATTCAAGGCAGAGGGAATAGCTAGAGCACAGTCCTTGAGACAGGACCATATTTGGCATATTTTAGGAACAGCAAGACAGTCAGTGTGGCCATCCTTCGGAAAAGAGACTCAATTTGTTGAGTGTAGTGTCTATAGTGGAACCTTTTTCAACAGATTTTGGCTCAGCCTAACAGAATATTTGCAAATGTCTGAAAATGTCATGTCTTCCTTTCTATTAAACTGATAGAAATACAGAGATTATCACCAAGCACACAAGAGAGAGGCTGGATGTTCTGGGTAAACTATAAGGTCACTCCTTAATCAATGATTCTAGAATTCCTCCTCCCTGCCATTGGAAAGGCCAAAACTATAGTCTCAGTCAGATGCTTAGTCTTTACCCCCTAACCTTTCTTTATAAAGGTGAGGACCTGGGGAAGAAAAACCAGGGATGTCAGTGGAGCTGCAGGAAACCGACAGTACCAGAATCAACTACCAGGCGGGGTTCAGCCAGCCTTTTAGGTTGTTTAATGAGGACTATGTACAAGAACCAGGGCCAAAGACTGGAAAGTAAGAATGACACAGCAGGGAAGGGACGTGCAGAACCAAAGGGTGGAGTGAGTGAGTAGAGGAGTGCAGGACGTTCCTTTCAACCCATGTCAAATGCTCATATGATTAAATCTTGTGTAATGAATTTCAGCAAATGAGGTAGTATTTGAAAAAAGTTTCCTTTAAAAAAGGTTTTTACCACATTCAGATTGTTCCAAGAGAATTGTAATTCAAATACAAAGTAGGCTAAAGTTGACATTTATATATAGAAGAATTTGTTGAATTTCTACATTGCAAAGGAAATGAAGTCAGAATTTTACAAGTGTGCACACACACGCACACAGAGACACACAGAACAGGTCCAATGTGGTAGAGCAGAAAGAGCATGTGGTTTGCTCTTAGATTCAAACTCTAAACCTGTCCTCTTCCTGTTGGGTGATGTTAAGAAAAAGTACTTATTAAGTGTAGTTTCTGGCACAAAGTAAGCCATTCACTAAATATAGATTTGGATATAAAAATTTGAAAAGAATCTACAACAAAAAGTATGGTATTAAATTTAAGATGAAAATAGTATATTTGGAGAGATACTACAATCACTCATCTGTATTCCCTGTAGAGCAGTATCAATGAAAATAACCAGAAGGCTGTACTACCATTGTTGCATTGTGCATTACCCAGAAATCCCTAAATTTATTCAGTGTTTAGTTTAGAGATGTGTCTGTCATCAGAGTGACAAGGATGAATCAAGCCTTAAGAACATATCCTTAATATTTATTTTTTGTGGGGCGCCTGGGTGGCTCAGTCGTTACGCGTCTGCCTTCGGCTCAGGTCATGATCCCAGGGTCCTGGGATCGAGCCCCGCATCGGGCTCCCTGCTCCGCGGGAAGCCTGCTTCTCCCACTCCCTCTCCCACTCCCCCTGCTTGTGTTCCCTCTCTCGCTGTGTCTCTCTCTGTCAAATAAATAAATAAAATTTAAAAAAAAAAAATTATTTTTTGTGTATTAGTTGGACAATGAGCAAGATTCCAGAATTAGATATGAAAAAAGATCGCTAACAATTTTCATATCCTAATACAGTCTGAATGCTATTAATTTTCTATATGAAGGTAGTTGTATAGGAGGAAGTGACCCTGAAGGGACCACAGGTAGCTTGCAGACCACAATCTTTCAATTATCACTCCTCTGAAAAACACGGGAGGCAAATGTCACTGCTGGTAACCAATAACGTAATACATGTAAAATGAATCCCGTGTTTATAAAAGTTTCTTACCTGCTTCTTCAAGGAAGCCTAAGTTCAGTAGGCTGTGTCTTCTTGAACTTCACTCACAAGCAAATGGGGTTCTGACAGCATTAACTATTATATCACCATGATTTCTTAAATACTATGCAAAAGCTACACAGTGAATAGACATTTGCATATTATAATTTATATGATATTCATAAAAATAAAGATAAAGCTAAATTTTAGTCTTCCAGATGACCCCCAAAAGAGGTAAAAAATGTTAGATGAAAATAAGAACAGTAATTTATTTAATGGGAGTTAAGTCATTGCCAACATATCTTTAAAAATATACCTTAATGGACTAAAACATTATAAAATTAAATCTTCAGAGTTTTAAATGAATAAAATAACAAATGAAAAGGTACACAATTTTTAAGCAGACCTTATTTTTATAGCAATTGCTATAATAACCAAACACATCATCTGTGAGCACTGCATGGGTACAGTGCTGACCTCCTAGTCAAATGTGGGGACACAAGTATCCAAGTATTCTGAGCTTCTGGAGTGCTGACTTAAGAATAAATTTTTACTTTTGTTGTTGTTGTTAAGATTTCACTTATGAAAATATGTTTTAAACTACTATCATAATGGCAGTTCTTGTAACTCCTAGATTACTATAACTTAATTTTTCCTTTTTTAAAAAAAAGACTTAAGAATTTAACATAGATGCCCACCAGTCTCTCACTGAGCCCAAAGGCCATAAGATGAAAACAGAAGAAAAAATAAGCCTTATTCTTACCAGCACGCTAAACAGACTTGCATTTAAAAACTCACAAATCAAAAATTAAAACCAATAAAAAGCAACTTGGGTTTCTTACCTGTAAAATAGCCACTTCATTACGGAGTTGACTTTCCTGTTTTGTGGGGAATCTCATCTTATCAATTACTTTAATAGCCACATCCCTTCCAGTCTTTCTATGTTTTCCTATTCAAAAAAAAAAGTATAGAAAAGAAAGGAAAAGCAAATTGACAGCTCATATAAAATATAAAAGCTTTATCAGGAAGTTGAACAAAGACTGAAACAGATATGTATTTCCTCTTAGATTTCTTTTCTTTGGCTGATTTTTTCTTTCTCCTTCACTCATCTTTATTTTTAAGAAGTAAATTATATTTTCCCTTAATAATGGTTGCCCCTATTAAAGGTGGTTTCATTACTTGAAATGGAAGGAAATTTGAATGAACTTGTTTGCTGAAAAATAATCCACCTTATTAAATAAATGATAGTTAACTACTCTTAGTCTTCAAACACTGTCAAGATAGAAACATTTTATCAATGAATTAGTTTTATTCTAGGTTCACTGAGTCAGCACAGTTATTTAACCACATATCAGAGCAAGCCTTGAAGCAGAAAGGCCAACTAGGAGGCTACTTAAAGAGCGTCAGTGAGGGAGGAATAGGATTTAACATTTCTTTTATACTTTGGATCATAGCTTATAAAAAAAGTACTTTTATGTATATTAGGCTTAATTAACAACCCTGTGAGCTATGCAGGTCAAATTTTGTTAGCTCCATTAAACAGAGGAAGATACTAATGCACAGTGAGCTTAAATGACTCTGCCAATACCATGAGTCACAGTGAGATTTCAGGTCTTCACACCTGACACAACATTCATGCCAACAGTAGACGAATGGGGCCATTTGTGTTGGAAATCCAGGAGGGCATATCCTTGGATAAACGAGCCCACACAGCCCAACAAAAGCTTCAAGCCATTTATGTTTCCCTCACAAACATCTTTATAAGTGAGCTACAAGAAGAGATAAAGTAAGACTACTGTGAAACTGATTTCCTGATTCTGTTACTTTGTAAAGTGTGCAGTTGGAATTAAGGAATGAATACTCAGAGTGAAAAGGGTGGAGCTAAAAGAATGCAAATCAACCCTTCAGAAAAAAGCCACTCGACAAAATTGTGACAAGACACAAGAGCTAGCAGAGATCTTTAAATTTCACAAATTTCTGGAGTATGTACAATATGCACCAGGCTGCAGTTGCTTACCTCCATAGACGATACCAAACTGGCCTGAACCAAGCACCTCATCGGCAAAGATCTGGTAAACTGTGCTAATGTCCTATTTAGGAAAGAGGAAGCAGCATTATTTCCCTCTATTCAACACTGTCAACACCTCTGACTCTTTTCATTCTAATACTGAACACATTTTTGTTTTTATGAGAGAGGCAGCTAAGTTTCCTAACAAATATTTTCTGAACACAGACTTTTCATTTCCTAGAAAAGCCCAATTTTAATACTATGACTCTTAATATACAAGTATAATGTATTCTGTAACAAGGCCTTTGGGGGGAAAAACGCTCTGAATAAAAGAAAATCTTGTATTTAGTAAGTAATGATCTATATAAAGTAAATAACATAAAAAATTAACATAATTTTACCTATTTCACTATTAAAGAGATTTGCTATCTTGATTTGAGAGAAAAACTCAGAAGGTTCATATTATTGAGATTAGGCTCATTTTGAAAGCCTGATAAAAAGTGTATGTGTGAGAAAGTCTGTAACTCGGATCCCTCCCCATTTTTCTTCCCTCCCTCCCCTCATTCTTGGTGCTGGCTGTTGCTGTGGGAATATTCTGGGGGCACTCTCCAGGCCCCCCTAGCGCTTCAGTCAGGGGCCCCCTTGTCTGGGTATGTGCCACAGTCTGCAGGAGTCTACAGGAGTCAACTCCATCTCCGTCGGTGTCACACTCCCCGCCAGCGCCTGTCTCATGGTGGTAACTCAATTAAGTAAATGGAATTGCACACACCTCAATTTCTCACTGGTAAAGGGGATATAATAACATCTATTTCACTGGATTTTTAAGTAAATTAAATGAAGATATATACCAAGTGTCAAGTCCAGGGCCTGGCATATAAAAATCATTTAAATTAGGTAATCTTAAATTGCTGACTTCCCTGGGACTTGGCTTTCTCATCTGGAAAAAAGTATCGGTCTACATCTCTAGGTCCCTCCTAATTTAAAAAATGCCCATGACTTTATGACTGTCATCAACATTTATTGAGCCCTAACTGTATAGAGGACTCTGTACAAGGTAGCTAATTTGTAAAACAGACCTAGTTAAGAGGTTTATGATGTATTAGGGAAACATAAAAATCTTTTAAGAAGATAAATAATTCAGGACATATCAGGGTCATGTAAGTACTACCTATTTAAAGAGGCTCTCCTAACACCTTTTCTTTACTAACTCACCAGAATAACCTGTACTTTCCATTCCCTCTGAAAAGAATATATTGACTGATGTCTGCAGTAACCTCATAAAATGGATGTGGTATCCCAATGAGTAACTCTTAAAACTGAATTTGTTCCCAAACCCATTATGCCAAATGTGCTTGTTATAGATCATATAATTTAATTACAAAAAATTAAATATGTATACTATATAAGTCAATGAAACATGAGAGATTTCTATGAAAACGAAGTAGTTTTAGAAACTCCATAAAAGGGACGCCTGGGTGGCTCAATCGGTTAAACATCTGCCTTCGGCTCAGGTCATGATCCTAGGGTCCCAGGATCGAGTCCTGCATCGGGCTCCCTGCTCAGCCGGGAGTCTCCTTCTCCCTCTGCCTGCCGCTCACCCTGCTTGTGCTCTCTCTCTCTGACATATAAATAAATAAAATCTTAAAAAAAAACCAAACAAACAACAAAACTCCATTAAGGGGGTGCCTGGGTGGTGCAGTCAGTTAAGCGTCTGACTCTTGGTTTCAGCTCAGGTTGTGATCTCAGGGTGGTGAGATCAAGATCGAGCCCCGCACTGGGCTCTGTGCTCAGTGTGGGGTCTGCTTGAGATTCTCTCTCCCTCTCCCTCTCCTGCTTGTGCTCTCTAAAGTAAATCTCAAAAAAAGAAAAGAAAAGAAAAGAAAACTCCATAAAGATGAGACACCAAAACAACTGCTGTCAATTTATTTGTGAGCAAAACAAATACCAGACTGTGGGAGTGAGGATCTGTTCCCAGAATATTTCACAAGTATCCCTGGTTCTACTTTAAAGAAACAAAAAGTGGAAATTATAGAGAATGCATTATGGGTGTTGTTGTATAATAAGAATTTGAGTGGCCTTTGTCCCTGGTTCCTAAGAGAGAGACTCTAAATCCTTGGAATTTCCCAAGTCATAGGAGTATCTTAGGTTATGTTATTCATGAGCCCCTTGGATCACACCTGAATTATGCTAACAAGATGATTCAGGATGGGGGAGGGTCACCAGAAAGACCAACCACATGATTAGAGTGTTGAGGCTTTGAACCAGTCCAAACTCAGGGGGGACAAGGGGGGTAGGAGATTGAGTTCAATCATGTGGCCAATGATTCAGTCAATCATGCCTACTTAATGAAACTCCAACAAAAACTTTGGACACTAAAGCCCAGGTAACTTTCAGGCTGGTTACAGATCAATGTGCTGTAGGCTTGCATGTCCTGATTTCAGGGAGAGAATGCAGAAGCTCTACATTCAGAACTCTCCCGGACTGCACCCTATGTGTCTTTGGTTGGCTGGTCCTGATTTTTATCTGTTACAATAAAGCTGTAATCATAAGTCCAGCATTTTCCTGGGTTCTGAGACATTCTAGTGAATTACTGAACCTCAGTGTGGATTTGTGGGAATCCTCTGACTCTGTAGCCAGTTGGTCAGAAGTATGGGTGAACTGGGGACTCCTGCATTTGTGGCTGGTGTCTCAAGTGAGGGCAGCCTTGTTAGGAACTGTGCCCTTAACCTGTGGAGTCTGCACGAAATCAGGGTGATTAGCATCAGAATTGCATTACTACATTACAGATGTGGTTGATGCAAGAAAGACATAGTGCAACTCTACTTAGCAGACCCATACTTAAAGTAAGTCGTCTCAGCCCTGTGACAAAAGCAAATCAATCAATGTGCATATATGCATGTTTTAAGGTATAATGAAAATTTTAAGGTTTATAAGAGTCATTTTTATATGCTTCCCAACTTTAATCAACTTTTTGTTTAACCAATGAAATTTTTGTTCTAATCAAATTAGATGAGGGAACATCCATTAGTCAAATAGTAACTGCTAGAAAAGGTCTTCACAAAGACCAGTTCTGAACCTTTTCCCTTCTCAGCTATGAATAGGCATGTCCCTCAAGTGCTCAGGGGATCCTTCAAAGTTAGTGATCTCATGTTTGTGTAATCCCTCTTTCCCTCCCCAAGAATCTACCTACCACTACGACAAGAGATACACAGATTACATCTCCTCAAAACCCTCTATTCCCTGGAACATTACTGGATATCCAGTCTTCACTGCAGTCTTAGAAAAGCCAACATCTATATACTACAGCTATTACAGCCGGATGCCCCAAGTGGAAGACGGTGAGATTTTTTTTTTTTTATAAAGATTTTATTTATTTATTTGAGAGAGAGAATGAGAGAGAGCACAGAGAGAGGGCCAGAGGGAGAAGCAGACTCCCTGCCGAGCAGGGAGGCCGATGCGGGACTCGATCCCGGGACTCCAGGATCATGACCTGAGCCGAAGGCAGTCGCTTAACCAACTGAGCCACCCAGGCACCCGACGGTGAGATTTTTATCAGAGAAATTTATATATAGCCAATGAACTATTTTAAGACTTCTTTTTCTAGCCTTTTTTCTTTCTAATCCAGGGTTGGCAAATCTAGCCTGTTGGCTCTTTTTGTACAGGCTCCTGATCTAAGAATAGACTTTACATTTAAATGGTTAAAAAAGGGGAAATAATAGTAGTATTTTTTGACATGTGAAAATGATATAAAATTCAATTCAAGTGTCCATAAATACAGTTATACTGGGACACAGTCATGCTCATTCCTTTATGTACTGCCTATAGATGCTTTCTCACTACCATGGCAGAGTGAAATTACTGGGTATGGTCCCCAAAGCCTAAAATATCTATTATCTATTCCTTTATAAAGTATGCTAATCCCTGTCATAATCCCCAATACGTGCGTACATATAGCAGCCAAACTTCTTCTATTCACTATGCCTTAAAAGTCTTGTATGTCTTGCTTCCCTCTATTTGCCCATCCCAGTCCCTGTACTTGCATGAACTATTGTTCCCTGCCCTCATCCTCTGCACTTCAACTGAAATTCCTTCCCAACCTTAGCGGCACAGCTCTGGGTTTCATTCACTTCCTTGAGGAAGTTTTCCCTGCTGACCCAGCAAGAAGTAATCTCTCCCTTCTCTTTGAACTAGTCTATCACTATGTAATATTCTACTATCACTTGTGAAAAAGTTATCTTTATTTTCACAATTTAAAAAATCTGCCTTAGTTTCCTTCATAAAGCAGAACCCCTTAGAGTAGTTATCAGCCACAAAATCTAGCTTCTTTAGGCCAAGTACTCAATATTTTGGCCTATGAACTTTTTTTTTAATTCAAATATTAATTAACATACAGTGTGATATTAATTTCAGGTGTACAATATAGTCATTTACAATTCTAAATGTTTCTTAGTGCTTATCAAGATAAATGTATTCTTAATTCCCTTTATCTATTTCACCCATCCCCCCACCCAACTCCCCTCTGTCAACCACCAGTTTGTTCTCTAATTCTAAAAGTTTGTTTTTTGTCTCTTGAACTTATTTCTCTAATAAGATTTTCACATCTTATTTTACCTATTTTAATTACCCAATTTGCATATTTTAGCTGTAATTTTTACTTACCACATTTTCCTGGATCTGACAATTAGATACAGAGATACTAGTAGACAAATCTTCTGTAAAACAGAAGGATGATGTATGAGAAAAGAACAAAATTGTTATATGACTTCATATTAACATTTGCTGACATGTGAATGCCCACAGTATATTAAATTTAAAAAACTGGCTAACATACAGTTAATATAATTATGTTCTTTAAAAAAATTTATCCACACACATAATACCAACCCATCAACAACAAACTGGTCAAATAAAATATGATACATCCATACAAAGAAATACTATCTAAACATTTAATGGTGTAGAGCTATCCATACTGTGTTAGAAAGCTATCCATGGCATATTAAGTTAGAAAGGCAAGTTGTAAGGCAGCAGCATTTGAATTAAAAACAAAGAAAATATGATACTTCTCGTGAATGAGAGTAAGGGTTGGGGAACAAAGACTTTAGTTTTTATATACTTCTATACTGCCTGCATTTTCTAAAACATAAAAAGCATGCATTACTTTAATAGTAAAAAATCAGATAAATTAGATAATCTATATACTGAGATTGAAATACATCTGATACACATTAATTAAATAGTGGCTAAAAGCAAGTTGCAAAAAGAACAGAGTATGACCACATTTTTTGTAAAAATAAAAATATAACAATACAGTATAGATAATATCAGCTTCCCTTCTCTCCAAACCAAGAAATATACAGCAAACTGTTAATAATGGTTTTCTGAGGGGGGTGATATAGGAGCAGGAATAAGGGGGTGTGTTACAAGTGTACAGGAAGGACGTTCTCATTTTATATTCCGTATTACTGTAAAATGTCTATATTACTTTGGTAAGCAAAGGAAGTAACTGACAAAAAAGAGAAAAGGGCCACATGGAAAATAAGAGACTAGGTCTCAAACATCTAGAATCTCGGAGAGAACTCAAAGAAACAAGATGTGATATTTCCTTTATGATCCCAAATATAAAAATTTAGAACAAGAAAATATAAGCATACTATACGTCAAAAATAAGTAACATGACCGTCAAAGACTGCATTTAAAAATATTAAATCAATCTTAAAATATTTTAAATAACTCAAATATTAAATATTAATGAACAAAAAAGGCCCAGCATCGATGACATTAAGGTGTCTAAAGTTTTGTTTTTCAGTCGTTCCATTTTCCTGTGTAAGTCAATACTGATTGTGTTTCAAAGGCCTCCACTGTCTAGCTCCACCTAGTTTTATTCTCTATTGCTTCCCAGAACTCTACTCCAGAAGCAGCAGCAAGCAGCCAACAACCCAGTCATAGTATTACTCACGTGTCAGGAACTGGGCTAAGTGCATTATATGCGTTTATTATTATTCCCACTTTAGATTAGTGACCGCAGAGACCAAGATCACACAGCCAGTAAGCGGCGACTATGCTTTCATTGTCTAGCATCCTCACTCTTAACCCTTCCGCAATTCTGCTTTTAGAGACTCTTAATATTTAGAGGGAGGAGGTCCATGGATGGGCTGGAGAATGGAGAAGGTTCCTATGTCCAGTAATACATAAAATTTGTCTTTATGTCCCTGTATTATTTTCTGGGGGAAAAGGTCTATGGCTTTAATTAGGATATCAGAGTTCTGTCTAAAATCCCCCAAAACTTAAGAAGCACTGTAAATATCCATCTAATTCATCCTCTAAGAATCAATATTAAACACCAAACATGTTCACAGTCATTACCTTCATCCCTTTGATCACAGCCGTCTCCTTAACTAGAGTAACACTACCCCCCCCTCCACCCTTCCCTTTTAATTTTTCCTATCCTAACCTACTTGAGATCCAAGGTCAAGGTTCAAGTCAGATTTTTTCTATCATGAAGTCTCTGCTTACTCCTCCTATCCGTATCTGCATCCCCCAAGTAATGCATTACTCATTTCTGCATTCTACTGCCTTATGCTACCACTTAACACTTAACGTTTGTATGTCCTATCTCCCTTAATTTCTGTGTTTTTAGCTCAGAGCCTAGCGTTATGCCAAGAATAGGTGCATGAAATAATACAGCTGAACTGATATAAAGTACATTTAGGAACTGGTTGATACTTATTTTGATTTAAATATATTTGTCTAATGAATGATGTTTCCCTATAAATAACAACACCAATGGCATAAAAGTCACATCATGGCTTTCAATTGATCCTTTATCAAATTTAGGTTTTATTTTATAAATTTTGTTGGTGCAAAGAACATGTTTCAGTAATTTTTTAGTATTTCTGAATGTTTTAATTCAGTTAAAAGAAAAACAGCATTTCTGACTTCATAGATTTCACAAGTATGATGTGAACCATAATACTTTATCACCTGTTTATATCCCACCATGAAGCAAAATACTAGAAGTTTGCTTAATCCAATGAGAGTTCATGGATACCAAACACTGTTCTATCCCTTACTGGTTCTCTTTCTTTAATGCTGACAAGCCTATAAAGTAGGTACTATTACAGAGAGGTAAGGTTTTGCCTAAGATCATATAACAGGTTGGCAGAACCAGGATTTGAATGTAGGGAGACTGACTCTGGAACCTAGCTCTGGGGATTGTATGGATACATTATAACTAACATAACTATATAAAGGAATTAACTAACAATATTGGTTAGTACAGATGAAGCTTAAAGTGAGCATTAGAAATACATACAGAGGGGCGCCTTGGTGGCTCAGTCGGTTAAGCGTCTGCGTTTGGCTGAGGTTATGATCCCGGAGTTCTGGGATCGGGATTGGGATTGAGATCGAGCAGGGAGTCTGCTCCTCCCTCTGCCCCTCCACCCTGCTCATGCTCTCTCTCTCTCTCTCTCTCAAATAAATAAAAACTTAAAAAAAAGAAAAAAAGAAATACATGCAGAAACACAACCACACCCACAAAATGCTTAAGAACCAGAGGGGGAAAAAAGCCATCAACAAGCTTATTGCTTACTGTGATCTTTCCCTTGCCCTGGAGAAGTGCAAACACTTGCTTGAGGGGTAACAGGCATGAGAGCTTGGCGAATTGCTTTTTCCCAGCTCTGTGCTACATCAACTCCAACTCCAGTGGCAGCAAGAACAGGATTGTGGGAGCTGTCCCCATTGTTCTCCCCAACAAAGTATACCATAGTATCAGTGATGATTTCAAAACAGTGTGGGTTGCTGCCTTGTGAAATGTTTGTGAAATCTTGTGGCGAAGATATGCGGAGAATTTCTGAAAGTGGAATTTCCTGAAGTAAAAAATTAAGCATTAAAAGATATGAATACATCTTTGTTTTTATTTTCAAATACACTAAACAGAGATATGCATTTCTAATGAATGCATTAAGATGAACACAAGTATGTGGTACATGGAACACATAGTCAAGTCTTAGGATAATATCTGCCTTGAATGATTTGCATGCCCAACAATGCTGAAGGCTGAGCATGAATATAATAACTAAGCCAGTGCTTCAGGCCTTCAGCAGGTCATTAGACTGCAAGGAAAGAGAGGATCGTGGAGGGTAACTGCCACTATATCCAACACTTGTCACTTTCTAATTGTCATTAAATCAACTCAGCAATTACTTCTCTACCAGCAGCTGTCTGCAAGATACAGCCCTCAGAGGAGAACAAAGGAAAACATAAGAGCCAAAGTAGAATGTTAGTATAGGTTGTTCAAGCATTCCGTCTGGTTCTGCCCATAAATGTAACAAGTATTTACTTGTACTTCACTTCCTAACACACACACAAAAAAGTACTTAACCCAACCAGATCAAAGCAAGTCATTAGTTTCTATTCTCTTTCTTAAGGATATAATTGCTACAGTCTACAATTTTGTTTGGTGTCCGTCTGGGACACAGCAAAGTGTGGAGCAAGCCAAGCAAAGAAGACTATACGAAGGTGAAGAAGAAGCTTTTGGAATCAGGGCCTAAGATAAAATGGATCAGTGGGGAACACCAAATACCATACTGGCATCTTCTGGACAGGCAATGATCATGGGACTTACTGAACTGCCCAATCTAAATCATAGTGTCCAAAAGGCAATCAGTACCAACCTGACAAGTAGGCCGAAACCAAAGGAACTCACAACAAAAAACAACCTTGGGTAGCAGGGCTATTGTGAGGGGTGAAATGGAGGGGTGTGGGACAATTATTTCAACAAGGAACTTAACCATGATTTCTATACATGATATTAGGCAGAGTCATAATAGATATATGCCAACATAATTAATATTATTTGAATATTTGGAAAATATACAATATTTCAATGTACATATTTTTCAAAATGTGGAATCTTTACCTTATAATACTTTGATCCAGATTCGTTTTGAAACAATGTTAGACACTTGCTGTCCAGTCTCCAGTAATGCCTCTTTCTCTATAAAATAAAGGGCATAAAACTCTGAGGTATAAAAATAATGATTCCTCCAAAGTACCTGTACCTTTCCTTTCCCTTTCATTTCTATTCATAAGTTTGTATTTCTGAGTAGGCTTAAAATTCATGAGGGTCAAAATTCTGCAAATATAAGAAGGATATATAGAGTGACAAGTATACTCCCACCACCACTCACATCCTACTCCCACCCTGCTCCAGGTAAGCAATGGTAGTAGGTTTCGGGGAATCCTTTTAGAGAATTTTATGCATGCACACTCAAATACATACATGGTACACATGTGCAGATACGTAATTTACCTATAGGCTACATTTCTAATCTGGCTCTCTGGCTCAAAAGATATATACACATGTAATTTTGCTTGCCAGTGTCAATCACCCTTCATAAGACTTGACCCAATTTATAGTTTCATCAGCAACACGAGTACCTATTTACTCTCACTAAGGTAGTTATGTTACTAAACTTTTTGATCTTGGCTACACTGATAAATAAAACCTGGTAATTCAGTGAAATTTTAAATTGTACTTTTTTTTTTAAAAACGAGATCAAGCTCTTGTGTTTAAGAGTATTTGTATTTCCCTGACTGTGAACTCTGCTGATATTCTTTGCCCATTCTTTGTGTTGTGGTCTTTTTCTGATGAATTTGTTGTCATCCTTTACATATAATGAAATTAATCCTTGTCTAAATTATGACTTCAGAATACTTTTTCCAGTGTGTCATGTGTCTTTGCTTTTGTTTTCTGATGTTTTGTTTTTTTTTACATATCTCTTTATTTTTTAAAATGAAGACTTTAGCCATTTTCGGTCGCAGCGTAATTAAAGGGAAGGTACAGAGATTTCTCATATACTCCCTGCCCCCCGCACATACATAGCCTGCCCATTATCTACATCCTCATTCAGAGTGGTACACTTGTTACAACTGTTACACTTGTTACCTACACTGACACATCATAATCACAAAGTCCAGAGTTTACGTTATGGTTCACTCTGGTGTTGTACGTTCTATGGGTTTGGACAAATGTGTGATGACAGGTTTCCATCATTATATTTTACAGAGTATTTTATAGAGTGTTTCCCTTGCCTTAAAAATTCTGTGTTCTTTCTGTGTATTCATGCCTACCTGTCCCCTACCCTCGACCCCTGATCTTTTTTACTGTCTCCATAGTTTTGCTTTTTCCAGATATCATATAGTTGGAATCATACAGTATGTATGTAGTTTTTACACTGGCTTCTTTTACTTAGTAATATGCATTTAAGATCCCTTCCTGTCTTTTCATAGCTCATTGCTGTTTAGTACTGAATAATATTCCATTGTCTGGATGGATGTACTATGGTTTATTTGTCAATTCACTTACTGAAGGACATCCTGTCGCTTCCAAGTTTTGGCAATTATGAATAAAGCTATTGAAATCATACATATTCAGGTTTTTGTGTGGACATAAGTTTTCATATCCTTTGGGTAAAAACCAAGGAGTGCAACTGCTGGATCATATGGTGAGAGTATGTTTGGTTTTGTAAGAAGCCGTCAAACTGTCTTCCAAAGTGTCTATACCATTTTGCATTCCCGCCAGCAATGAAAGTATGTGTTGCTCTACATCCTTGCCAGCCTTTGGTGGTGTCCGTGTTCCAGGTTTTGGCCATTCCAATCAGTGTGTAGTGGTATTCCACTGCTATTTTAATTTGCATTTCCCTGATGACATATGATATGGAACATCTTTTCATATGCTTATCTGCCATCTGTGTATCTTCTTTGGTGAGGTATGTGTTAAGGTCTTTGACTCATTTTTTAATTGGGTTGTTTGTTTTCTTACTGTTGAGTTTTAAGAGTTCTTTGTATATTTTGGAGAACAGTCTTTCATCAGATGGCTCTTTTACAAATATTTTCTCCTAGTCTGTGTTTGTCTTATTCTCTTGACACTGTCTTTTGCAGAGCAGAAGATTTAACTGTAATGAAGTCCATCTTACCAATTATTTCTTTAACGGATTCTGTATTTGGTGTTGTATCCCCAAATACTGTCTGAATCTCTACTGCTCTACTAATTTGTAAAAATATTTCAGTTTTGCCTTTTGAAAACTCTTTACAAGCGTAACTACAGTTCCAGTTTACTAAAATGTCTTAATATATATCTCATTATTTTGATTTTAAAAATGCATAAAGTAAAGCATATAACAAAGTTTCACTACCATATTACAATGTCTGTGGTTACTGACCAGGGTGTCCCTGCTGCTGTAATGGACCATCCACCCTTCCTTGACCATCGTGCTGCTCTTCCTCTTTGTGTGCTTGATGGACTGTACAACCCTCATTAGCGGAATATTACTGCTTGTTGATGGACTAAAAAACATTTAGAATTTATGATAAAATATTGATAATTTCAATTTTTAAAAAATCATATAAATACTGTAAACTCATTAGCCCTTAAGATAATTGAGCTAAAATTTTTCAAAATATCTTAGAGAAATAGCTTAAGAAAAAATCCCATTATGATGATACACAGTTGATTTATAAAAGACTAAGATAATACTGCAAGTCCTCATTATTTGTCATCAATATTTTTTGACGGGTCATAACACAAAACAATGCACAGAGCAGAAAGAATCCTCCCTAACTGGAAGATATGAAGCCTGGGGGAGGGTCTCATTTGGGACTGCTGGGATATCTACATGCTTGCCCTAGGCAGCATGGTTAATTAATAAATTCATAACAAGGTAAAAAGTAAGTATACCTATACCCAATTTTAAATGGTTCAAATGTCAGATTCTATTATTCACGTTGTTAGCAAAAAGTCTTCCTAGTAGAAGACACTGAAAGGAAAATGATTTACAGATAACAATTAAGAAAATAAAAATAATAAATAATGCACCGAGTCAAATCAGGTAATACGGAAATATGGGTCAGGAACAGCGTAGCTAGAGGAAAAGAACAATTTGGGGGTATGTGTGAAAAACACATGGTTTTTCAATTTCAGTCTCAGTTAAATATATTCTCTTAAATTATGATGTATTAATGATTAGGAAGCCAGCTAAGTTCTCTTGATAGTCTCCAAACTGGGTAAACATTAAATTTTAGTTCAGAATGAGAATGATAGTAATAGCTGTAATTTAATGATAAGCCAAAATGAATGAATGACCACTCAGCCATGTGAGATTGATAAATGATCCATTTTCTCTAAATTCCTCCTGGTTGCCAATGAAAAACAAAACCTGCCAAAATATTAACATTTTATTACAAAGTAGTACATCCTATAAAGCTGTATATATAGAAAAACTGAATTTCTATAAACATAAGGGGATATTTAGAAGTTTTATAATCCAATAGCATTTTTACAAAGTGCTAATAGTCTAATTAACCGCTCACAAATTCATCACCATCATCTTTGTGCAACATTTGTAGGTATACATTCGTACTGGTGTTTCTAACGTCCAATAATCTGCTGGTATGAAGCAACTGGCTGCTTTAACTGATAGTTCAATTCTGACACCTTGTGGTGGCTGCTCCACAGGGAGATAACACATCCTGACTATATTTAAATAAAGTGTTTTTCTCTTCAAGAAAACAAGGATTCTCACACCTTCCCATGTTGAGTGGATGGCGTAAGTGATAATAATTTATTTCAGAAATCCTGTGGTGCATGTAAAAGAATTAGCAACAATTTAATTAGATTTTAAATTATATTTTAGGTTCCATTTAAAGAGATTCTTTCTCAAGGGAGTGCCTGGACTGACCCTGTATCCGTGGACATGTGCTACCTGATTGTTTTCACAGCCTCCTCATCTCTTTCCACATCAAGATCGGATGGATCCAAGAAGAACATTTTATCTTCTGGAGGAGATGGTTCTTCTATGTCATCCAAGCCCCGGCTACCATCACTGTTCATGTCACTGTTATCAATATCCATTGGTATATCTGTATCCGCTCCCAGACTGGAAGGTTCTGGCAAAGTTTAAAATGAATTCAGAGTTTTATATTAATGGGAGATCAATCCATCTAAATAGAAAGAGTATATGAAATGTGGGGAAAAAAGCTTTAAAACTCTTAATGAAAATCTAGGAAAGTATCTTTATGATTCAAGATAAAGTAGTATTTCAGGAAGATATAAAATTCACACACCACAAGGCAGAAAATTAATTTGATTAATTAGAATTTAAATCTCTATATGACAGAAGATATTAAAACAAAGTAAAAGATTAGCCACCACTATTGTTTGTTGAGTTAAGTGGTTTTCCACAAGGGTCCAAGGCAATTTGTTGGGGAAAGAATAAATAGTCTGTTCAAAAACTGGTGCTAGTACAACTGGATATCTACATGCACAAAGATGAAACTGGACCTCTTTTTTAAACCAAATAGAAAGCTTAAAGTGGATCACAGGTCTAAAGGTAAGAGCTAACTCTATAAAATTCTTAAAAGAAAACATAGTAGTGAATCTTTGTGACCGTGGGTTATGCAAAGCCTTCTAGATAGAACACCAAAAACCTAAGTGACAAAAGAAAAAATTAGACTTGATTTTGTGCTGCAAATGATAACTCAAGAAAGTAAAAAGACAGCCCAAAGAAGGGGAAAAATATTTACATATATCAAATAAGAGACCTGTATCCCAAATATTTAAAGAACTCTTACAACTCAATAAATAAATAACCAGTTAAATAGGGAAAGGACAGGAATAACAGATATTCCCCAAAGCAGATGTAAAAATGGCCAACAGATAGGTGAAAAGATGTGCGTATCAATTAGCCATCAGCAAAATGCAAATCAAAACCACAATGAGCAGGGTTTGAAACATGGCGGACGAAGTGGATCAGCAACAAACTACCAACACTGTAGAAGAGACCCTGGATCTTATCAGGCTCAGCCTGGATGAGCGAATTTATGTGAAAATGAGAAATGACAGAGAGCTTCAAGGCAGATTACATGCTTACGATCAGGATTTAAATATGATATTGGGAGATATGGAAGAAACTGTGACTACTATAGAAATTGATGAGGAAAAATACAAAGAGATATATAAATCAACAAAACGGGATATTCCAATGCTTTTTGTCCGGGGAGATGGTGTTGTACTAGTTGCCCCTCCATTAAGAGTTGGCTGAAACAAAGAATTTATCATGTATGGAATATAGGAGCTTTCGTATGATTGCCTCTTTAAATGTAGAAGACATTCAAAAGAGAAACCTGCGTAAATTTTGATATTAAGAAATGACCAAGGATTCTTCCACTCCTGAAATGAGGTGATTTGTGGATAACTAAAAAAGTCTTGAGCTAAAGGGCATTTTAATTTTTTTCCAATCCTTTCAATAAATGTGATCATCAAGATGCAGAACTCTTTTTTTCAGGAATTGATTTGTTCTGTTGTTTCCTCAATTTCTGATTTTTTTTCCTTTAAATTAAATTTGATGTTTCCTTTTTTGATAAAAAATAAAACAAAACAAAACAAAACCCACAATGAGCTATCACTTCACACTCACTAGGATGGCAAGAGCCAAAATGACGGACAATAACAAGTGGTGGCGAGCATGTGGAGCAATCAGAATCCTCACACACTGCTGGTGAGAATGTAAAATGTATAGATGCTCCGGAAAACAGCCTGGCAGTCCTCCTCCAAATGTTAAACATGGGAGTTATCATATAACTCAACAATTCCACAACTAGATATCTGCCCAAGCGAAATGAAAACGTATGTCCACAGAAACTGTACTCAAATGTTCATAGCAGTATTCATCATAGCCCCAAAGTGGATACAACTCAAATGTCCATCAACTGATAAATAAAATGTGGTATATTCATGCAGAGGAATGTTATTCTCGACAAAGCAGAAGGTAGTATTGATACATGTTACAACATGGATGAACCCTGAAAACATTAAGCTATGTGAGACACTAGTCCCAAAAGACTACACATTATACGATTTCATTTATATGAAATGTCTAGAATAGACAGACCCACAGAGATAGAAAGTTGACGGCAGCTGCCAGGGGCTGGTGAGGAAGAGTGGGGAGTGACCAGGGTGATGAAAATGTCCCACCATTGGACTGTAATGATGGCTGCCTAACTTTGTGAATAAACTAAATGTGTAAAGTACAAAAACTATCTGAATAAAGCTACTTTAAAAAATGATAAGCCACAACACAGAAGGTATTTGTGTCCAGTATAACTGATAAAGAATTATTAGGTAGAATTATCAACAACTCCCTGCAAATCAGTAACAAACAGAAAAATGGACAAAACATGTGAACAGGTAATTTACAGGGGAAAAAACTGTAAGTAACCAGTCAACATATGAAAGATGTTCAAATTCATTAGTATACAAATGTACCGTAAAATCAATATAAATAGTATTTGATACCCATTTATCCAACAGTAGAAAAGTGCAAAAAGACATGAACCATAAATCTAGAGAAGACTTTGGTCTATAGAAAAACTACATTTATTCAGAGTAACCCAAATGAGAAAACCAATCACGCTATCAACGGTGTTAAACAGCAACTATAAAAAACATGCCATTAAAGAAAACATTAAAGTCTTAAGAAATTTAATTTCCGTTCCTTATGCTTTTCCTCCTATAGAACTACTTACATTCAATTTTTACCAGTCATGTAAATGTTAAAGAAAAATTATGCTTAGAATCATTACTTCTTCCTTCCAAAAAGGTAATCACTTCAATTAATACAATCTTGAAATGAGAAAAAAAAAACAACAACACAACAGCACGCAAGGGAAAATGTCTAGGGAATGACTGATGGAGAAAGAGACAGGGAGTTCTAATGACTGTAGATTCAGGGACCAGAACACGTGGGCTCAAATCCCAATGCTGTAAGTTTCTGGCTACATTTCTTGGGCAAGTTACTTAATGTCTTTGTGCCCAAGTTTACTCATCTGTAAGTACTTAACCTTTTCAAAGGACTGTTCTTAGGTTAAATGTCAATATACGTAAAGAGTGTGGAACAGTGCCTGGCAGTCAGTAAGTACTAGAACTATGAAAACCTCTGCGATAACAGCAGGGTGTTAAAAGTCTTTTTTGTCTAAGATGGAAGAGAATATGCAGCACCACTGGCAATATGAGACTACAAAGTGGTAGGTGGGTTAAAGGAAAAATGGGAAGGCATAATGACTAATAAAAGTGTACCATAGCTGATGTCTGCTTTTTGTTTATTAAATAAAAAAAGTCAAAGTTAAGAAACAAAGTAAAATAAAATATGCAAATATAATCTTATGCAAAGATAATACACAAAAGAATTGTGACCTTCTCTGATCTTTTATGGAAATTAAGAAAAAGAATTTTACCTCCATTGAAAGTAACCTCTCCAAGGCAGTCTCTTGGTACTTTTGATGCACAGCGTTTATGGCAATTGAATTTACAATCTGAAATCAAGTATTTGGTTTATTAATTTATGTAATAAGTCAGGCAGTATCAGATATGGTTAGAGACTTTTAAAGTTTTCCTTTACTAAGAACTCAAGTCTGGGAATAAAGGTCTGGTTTCAAATTCTTATGACACCTCTTAATAGGTATTTAACTCCTCAGGACTGTTTTTTTTGTTGTTGTTTTAATTTAAATTCCAGCTAGTTAACATTGTGTAATATGAGTTTCAAGTGTGCAATATAGTGATTCAACACTTCCATACAATGTCTGGTGCTCATCACAAGTGCCCTCCTTAATCCCCATCACCTAGTTCACCAGCCCCCACCCCGCGCCCCCGACCGCTCACCTCCTCCCTGGTAACCATCAGTTAGTTCTCTATAGTTAAGAGTCTGTTTCTTGGTTTGTCTTTTTTTTCCCTCTGCTCGTTTTTATTTCTTAAATTCCACATGAGTGAAATCATACGGTATTTGTCTTTTTCTGACTGTATTTCACTTAGCATAATTCTCTCTAGCTCCATCTAGCAAGCGGCAAGATTTCACTTTTTTATGGCTGATTAATATTCCACTGTGTGTGTGTGTAACATGCATACATACACTACATCTTCTTTATCCATTCACCAACTGATGGACACGGGCTGTTTCCATAATTTGGCTATTGTAAATAATGCTGCTATAAGGTGCATGTATCCCTTTGAATTAGTAGTTTTATATTCTTTGGATAAATACCTAGTAGTGGGATTGCTGGATCATATTGTTAACTTTTAACTCTTAAACTTTTTGAGGAACCTCCATACAGTTTTCCAGAGTGGCTGTATCAGTTTGCATTCCCACCCCCCACGGTACAAGAGGGTTCCCCTTTCACTACATTCTCAATACCTTTTGTTTCTTGTGTTGTTGATTTTAGCTATTCTGACAGGTGTGAGGTGGTATCTCTTTTGATTTACGTGTCTCTGATAAGTGACGTTGAGCATCTTCTCATGTGTCTGTTAGCCATCTGTATGTCTTCTTTGGAGAAATGTCTATTCATGTCTTCTGCCCATTTTTAATTGGATTATTCATTTTTGAGGTGTTGAACTGTATAAATTCTTTATATACTTTGGGTACTAACCCCTTATGGGATATGTCATTTGTAAATATCTTCTCCCATTCCACAGGTTGCTGATTTTTAGTTTTATTGTTTTCTTTGCTGTGCAGAGCTTTTTATTTTGGTATAATCCTATAGTTTATTTTTGCTTTTGTTTCCTTTGCCTCAGGAGACACATCTAAAAAAAAGCTCCTATGGCTGATGTCAGAGACATTACTGCCTGTGCTTTCTTCAAGGATTTTTATGGTTTCAGGTCTCACATTTAGGTCTTTAATCCATTTTGAGTTTATTTTTGTATATGGTGAAAGAGAATGGTCCAATTTTCCAACACCATTTGTTAAAGAGACTGTCTTTTTCCCATTGGATATTCTTTCCTGTATTGTTGAAGATTAACTGACCATAGAGTTGTGGGTTCATTTCAGCATTTTCTATTCTGTTCCACTGATCTATCACCATTGATTGGCAGGGGAGAGAAATGGCGCCAGCCAGCTCCCATGTTCCCAGAGAGGTCTCTCATAAATGCTGCTTCTCAGGGGCAGGCTCTGAGAAGAGCCAATAATCCCCTCACTGTGTGCTCCAGGCACTCTTCAGATCGCTGTTTCCACACTGTGTGTCCCTGGGGTTGTGTGCCTGCTTCGCCAAGAGCAGCCCCGATGCCTCTAGATTCCCTGATGCCTCTGGATTCTCTCGGAGTCCAGTCCACTGACACAACTTCAGGCTTGAAGCCCCTCTGGCTGCAAGAACCCACGAAATTTAACCCCTCTTGCTTTCCAAGCCAATGGATGGGGAAGCATTCTCATTGTGCATTCCCCTGAGTGCTCTTCTCTTGCCCTTCTCTGTGGCTCCCCTCTCTTCTGCAGCAACCAGGATCCATTTCTCCTCTAAACTGTGTCCTGCACTTCCTACCTTCTTCATTGTGGCCTCTTCTCTACATTTAGTTGTGGAGTTTGTTCTACAGTCTTCAGGTAGATTTCTGGTGTATTTAGGATGCTTTGATAGTTATCATCTAGTTATATTCATGGGACAGGTGAACCTAGGTTCTTCCTACTCTGCCGTCATCTTCCCCACTTCTACCAGGGCTCAGTTTATCTCTTTAATGAAGCTAATACTATTCGTATGACACATTGCCAAAATGTTACTGGCAGCTCCATGTCTCCTTCCGTTACCTAACATTCGTCTTTCCTGAGAAAGGAAAGTTTCTCAGGCTGACTACTTTTCCAATATATGTCAAGCACTTACTTTGAGTTCCTAATTATTGGGGCCTGGTGCATATGCAAAAGAGAGACTGAGATTCTACAAGCTTTTGTTAGGAATTAGTAAGGGCTTTCCCATACAGCCTTACATGGAAGGACTGAGCTTCTCATGTACAAGATCTCCCACCTTTATGTATGGTTCTCTTTAGCCTGCAAGGACATCAGAGTTGATAGTACTGCAGATGAGTGTCAGGTATAAGCTGTTCAATACTACCGTGTAACTCAGTAAGTTCTCAAACTGGTTCCCAGACCAGCAGCATCCACATGAGTAAGAACTTGTTAGAAATGCAAATTCTTGTACCCCACCCCAAACCCATTACATTAGGAGCTCTGGGAGTGGGGCTGAGAAATGTGTTTTAATAAGTATTTTTAAGGTGACACCAAAATTGAGACCCACTGCTATAACTACTGTCTACTACCACCTTCTACCTTGGAAATACACCTACCAGCAAATTCTGGATAAAAATAACTTCAAGTCCTGACTCAGAATGATTTTGTAATCCTTGTGATTCAAGAAAATTCTGGGTATCATACCAATGGCATTAGGTAAAGGTCATTATAAGAAAAAGTCCCATGATTAATAATTTGGTGGGTGACAAAATTTGTATTAAATAACACGGTCTTTTTAAATGAAATGCCCTAGAAAAATTGATATATGATATTAATATATTCCATTTATCTTAAATAATTGATGTGCATTTTATCTCATGAGGTTTTACAAATTGTGACAATAACAAGATTTCCATTTTCACTTTGAAAATGTAGAGCCAAATTTGTGGCCTGCCTGAGCAAGTATGTACCTTCGAATGGCAGGCATTTTTATTTCTCTGTACTCCTACTCATGGTTTTGGATTTTTTTTTAGATTTTATTTAAATTCAAGTTAGTTAACATATAGTGTATTATCAATTTCAGGGGTAGAATTTAGTGATTCATCAGTTGCATGTAACACCCAGTGCTCCTTACATCAAGTGCCCTCCTGCCTACTCATGTTTTTATTAACTTATGTTTTCTTATATTTTATATATGCTTTCAAGCTGCCTTGAAGTTTTAATATAACAAAGTAGAAAATAAACAGGTGAATGAATGAATGAATGAATACTGCTCTTGGAACTGTATGTTTTCTCAAATTATTCAGAGTAACTGTTTTAATTATTTTTTTCTTTCTTAGCTTGACAAGGTGAATGAAAATGACTCTTTTACTTTTTTTTTTTTTAAGATTTTATTTATTTATTTGAGAGAGAGCACACGAGAGGTAGGGAGGGGCAGAGGGAGAGGGAGACTCCCAGCTGAGCAGGGACCCTGACCTGAGACAAAGGCAGACACTTAGCCAACTGAGCCACTGAGGTGCCCCTACTTTTTAAGTATCTTAATTCATATCACAAAAATATAGAAATCACTGAAATAAGTGATTGTTTTTGACTGATAATTAAAATAGCTGTATAAAAATATATATATTTCTGAACCAATATAAACACAAAACATTATTCTTTTAGAGTTTTAAGAAATTAAACCAATAACCCAGTGGCAGAGTTAACTGGTTTTATTTCAAAATTCATTAATCTACATATTTATTTTAGGTCCTCTATAAAATATCGTACTGCTCTGCATATGGTTTTAGGATGTTTCTGTTCTGTTCAACAGAGCAGCACTATTTACAACCTTTACTAAGATTATTTGTTGGCTAGAATTTGCACATCTGTTATTAATGTTCTTTCCCAAAACATTCCTTAGTGGCTGCTTGCCAATACACTTTAGTGTTGATATTTTAAAGTATTAATTTATATATTAACTCATATTCAAAAGTAAGTTGTTGAAATAGAATTTCAACATTTAATTATGCTTGTCTGCTAGTAATTAAATACCTGGCAACAAAGGCACAACCTGTTCTCTATTTGATGTTCTCCTATGTTGCCAAGACAAGTTTTCTTATATACTTAAGTTAAATTTATGTATAACTAACTTGATTCTGTATTATAAATAGGTTTATTACTGCAAAGACCTCAACTCTAATGTTTTATTTAGATAAAACTAGATAATTCAATTCCACAACTACATCTATTATATAAAAGGTATGATACCAAGAACTGTTAAAATAATCACATAAAAAATAAGTACATAGGATTATAGACAGGCTACTTATACTGCAAATTGGCTCAATAATTAATAAGACATTTTAAACTCTATTTTGGTTTTCACTATATTGTACAGCATTGTTGTGAAGAAGTTATGAGACAAAAAGATAAAATCATCTTTAAAAAGCATAAAAACATTCCACAACTATAGGAAAAAATATTCCAGTATTCTATTAAAAACCTGGTTCATTAAGAGATGTTTCTAGAATATTTTGATAGTGTTCTGGCTTTGTATCCAAATATGGATAATCCCTATCACAATTCCAGGGGCTTCTGCTATATTCTTCCTATTTCAGTGTGATTATAATCTGGAATAACAGTTTTGATACAGCTCTCCTAGCTACATAATTAAAAACAAAAACAATAAAACTCTTGTAATATGTTTGTTTGTGAGTATGAATATTTAAAGGAAAGAGGAAAGCATTATTTTTTATTTTGGGTAGTGTCTGACTCTGAAATCAGAAAGACTTTTTTTAAACTCAAATATCTGCTTACCTGCTTACTAACTGTCCCATATTGGCTCGTGTTAAGCAACCATACCTTATAGAACCAAATTCTACTTTTTTTGTTTAGATTCTAACTTTTCTGCAGCATAATTCCTGGTACATAGTACATATACGGCAGAGAGCAGTTGTTAATAAATAAATAATGTACGTGTGTGTATGCATGTATTGCCTTAATTTTTAAATTAACAACTAGGAAACCAATTTCTTTGCCTAACGCTTCTGAAATAAATATTGTGAATCAAATCTGCTAATGAAAACATTTGAATTGTACTTAAGAATAACAACCAATCCTACCTTTACACTGCATTCCTTGGCGAAAGAGGCCTTTCAGTAACCGCTTGCAGTACTGACATATTGTGGGACGGGTGTAAGAGTGAACAGCAAATGTGTGTGGAACTTTTACTCTGCACATTACCATCTTTTCCATCCAGATTGGGCGACCACTCCAAGAAGGAATTCTCTTACTTGGTTCTTGGTGAACATGTGACTAAAACATAAGTAATTTTCATAAGTATAAGTCAATATTAAAAACAAAGTATTAAGAACAGGAGTTGACCACAAAAGTCATTTATTTTGAACATTAAAGCCAAGAATCTAAAAATGTACATCTCAGCAGTTTCCTCTGGAAGCTTAACTTATCAATACTTGAATGTGAACAGTGCAAATGTTTTTGTTATTATTTATGCTAAAAAAAATTTTTTTTTTTCATCTTCACATATGTATATTCCCTGTGAACTATTATTTGCCAGGCACATACATTTTACAAAAACAAAAGCCTTAAAATGAATTTATGACATATTTAAATCCCTTGAAAAATGTTACCAAGAAATTAATCATAGGAAAATTAAATTCAGAAAGTGTTATTATTACTCATGTTGAATTACTGAACATGATGTCTGAAAATATTTTGAAACAAGTCTTGGTTTTTCAAATTATTTAATAAATACTAAAATATGTTTGTTAAAAACTTAAGTCTAATTAATGATGATGATACAAAAACTGGCAGATACAAATTAAACACCTTTAGCCCCAGTACTTATGCTTTAGGAGGTTCCTTGATATTTAAGTATTTGGGCCTTTTCCCCTAGATGAGCAAAAAGGAAAATTAAAGGTGTTGATTAAAAATTTTTGTGTAACCTGAGGGATAACTAGATATTTGTAGCTATGGTCCTTTCTATATATACAAAGGAAATAATAAAATGAAATTACAGGCCAGTTCAATACGGCCTATCCCATTCATTCAACCTTCATTGATTATTATATTATAGGCCAGGCCCCTACACTTTGTATCACAGAAGCAAAAATGAATGAAGTACAGTCCATTCTCTCAAGCACAAAATACCTAATGACCATTTAGATGTATTATACATTTTGCTGTAGCTGCTTGCACCTTTTTTTTTTTTTCTGCTTGCACCTTCACTGCTAGAACTGAGGTCCTGAGATCTTTCATATGCCTTCCGTAACTAGTAATGTTGGTAGCCCAGAGAAGTCGAATCATTCTGCATTGAAATGTTCAACCAATAAAAGCAGAAGAAACCAGAAGGAACCAAGAGACAGAAGTGTATGAAAGAAGTGAAGGGAGGAGTTTAAAAAAAAAAAAAAAAAAGGGCTTTTTGGAAGAAAGCAGGACAACAGAAAAGAAGAAAAAGAAAAGGACATACAAATGGAGGAGAACATTAAAAAACACAAATATAATCTCTGATGGTTTCACTAATGTCTTGCCACAAATGTTCTAAAGCAAATTATGAAGCAGTTTAATTTAAGAAAAGTACAAAAAGAAGGTTAAAACCCAAGCCAAACTTGCTTGCTTGCTTCAGCTCCCCAAGGTCTCCTGCTCTGGTCTGGCTTACCCTTCCGCCAGGCAGCCAGGTACAGAGCACCCTCAGCAAAAGCAGTGCCACAGTGATATTGCAAAGCTAATAAAGAAGCCAGCAAGAACCAGAAACAGATGTTGTAGGCTTTTGTTCATTTGTTCATCCCTGGCTCCCTATTCTCAACACTCTGCTTCTCTTGCTCCTGCTTCTACCACTTTTGGTTTGTCTCAAGTTTCAAACATGCAAGATGGAATAAGACTGATTTTGGCCAGTCATCATCAAATATATAGGATACCCCGGTAAGGAAGAACTTCCTAACAGACCCCTTCATATGCCAACAGCCAGCTGGTGACTGCCTGCCTTTTGTCAGATCCTCCTGGGATTGGGTACTGGGGACATGGTACACAGCATGTGAGCAAAGAACTACACAGGGGACTGTGCTGGTAGCAGCCACCTGATTTTTCATGCCTAGTACAAGCAGTAATTTATTTTAAATATGAAAAAACAGGCTCAAATGGATTAATATTACTAATTGCCAGTATCAAAATCAAGACCTAGCCCTAGGTCTTCTACACAGAAGTCCAGTGATTCTTATTCTTTTCCCCATCTCAACATACCTGGGCATATGCTACAGTCTCACTAATGACTGTGGTTTACCACTCTGTGGAGTGAGGAAGGCAGGAAAGGTATGGAAGATGGAACCAGAATTTGGAGGAAGGAGGACACTGGTAAAATTACCTGGAGCATTTGGTGAAAATAGGACCACTGAGACTAAATAGAGTTGAGTGAAAGTTCTTCTCTTGCCTTGCTCTAATGGCCCCTCTTTACAAACTACTACTTAAATTCTTATTTCTTATTAATGTGTAGCCAGAAATTCTCTAAAAGCAATCCAATTATTTCCACAGTGTGAGTTTCAACTAATATTTGCTTAAGTGAACATATGCTCACAAAAACTTTATAACAATGTTGCCAACTCTCAATTAGATGCAATAATAAAGGCAATAAAAGCATTTAAAGGGGGCAATTCCCTAATTATATATATTTCACTTTGGAATATTATTCAGTGAAAAAAAAAACCTCCACTTTTATGCACACACTAAGCCCCATCATTTTCCTTCTACCTTGATTCTGTCCTGTCCTGGCCCCTTGGGCATTTGCCCCAATGTACTGCTAGGAATATTCCTCTTTCTCTCATCTCCAAAGAGCCATCATTCAATTCTGGTCTCTCCAACCTTAGTGGTCCTGTTGTAACCAAATTCAGTGAAAAGCCTATCTTCTTGTGCTCCTCCCTCTCCTTACTTGCTTCCCTTTAGACTGACTTCAGACGCTGTAACAGAAACTGCCTTCTTACATGTAAACAATGACACCTCAGAGTCAGATTCAGAAGTTTCTATTCCCAACTGGCCTTTTTCAAGCTTATCTCAGTAGTCACTGAAGGTTACTATCTTGACCACTCAGAAACTTTCCTTCCTCATTCCTTATCTACTAAATAAGGATAAGAGCTGCCTACCTTCCAGGACTGTGGTGAAAATTACATGACAAAAGACAAGTAAAGCATCCAGCATGAAGCCTGCCACACAGAACTCAGGAGGCTCTCACCTTGCAGCTATTTGGAGTTAGTTCTTCTCCAACATTGGTTCAGATTCAGGGTTGCACTCATTTCCTCATTGCTATCTCCTCTATTCCTTAGAGTGTCCTCGTTTCCCACTCTCCCTTCTCTAATTTTCCTCTGTGAGCTCTTCTCTTACTGTACCTTTTTCCTTTTTGAGACTGAATGCTTGGACTGATAAAAACAACCTTTTTGAGACACATTCCACTCTATGATTTCTACTTGTTCTGAAATACTCTCCACAATCTAACCAATACAAACATATCACTCTTATTTTCTTCCCCTTCCCTAAGGAATTTTCATCTTCAGGATAAAATATAAAATAATGAATTAAAACTTAACACCTTATTCATCTGCTCTGTCCTGCCATTTCCTAATCTAGTATTACTTATCTGGGGTAGATGGCATCTCAGCATCATTTGTGGGACTCTTAAAAAAATATCTCTCTATCCTACAGACCCCATTCCTAACTAAGTTTCCTGTGCAATTCATCTATAAAATGCACTAACTTTTCAATTACCAGTCTTTTCCCGAGTTCTTGCATATGTTTTTATAATAATTCTTTGCTCTCAGTTCCTTATACCATAGCACTCTTTTTTTCTAAGTTAAACATTTCTCATTAGGGCTAAACAACATGGAAACATGGGATTTTTGTGAAAGAACTTCAGAAGCTTTTATTCTGATGCCTCAGTACAGCAAAATCTTGTGACTAGGATATCAGGACAATAGCCCAAAGGCTTGATTTTGCCATTAATTTATGGAAGACCAAGGGGGTTACAGAAACAACTAAATAGCGTTGGTGCTATAGTGGTGAGCACAGCTGCTTTCCAGAAACAACTAAATGATAAGATTGCAATCTACAGATGGAGGTCATTTTAAATACTAGCAAATGAACAAGCAAGTTCTTTTCTTTCTTCCTTGATCTACTGTTTCATTCTTCAGAGGTACAATATATTAGGAAAAAATCACTAGCCTAAAAATAATCAGATCTGGGTTTAATTCTAATGTTGCTTACCAATTTGCTCTGTGACTTGAGTCAAGTTACTACTTGACCATTATGAGTCTGAACTGTCTCATTATGTACAGATCTACTAAGACATCTCACTGGAATACTGTGAGGATCAATGGGTTCATTCATTCATCACTGAATACCTACTAATTACAAGGTATTGTGCTGGACATGGTAGGGCACACAAAGACACGAGCACTGTCTTCTCTAAACAGATCATAAATTCCTTGAGGACACTATGATATTAAGTTAGAATGCTATACACACCATTAGAGAGGTTTGAAAAGTGGTCTGGCATTCAGCAAATAAAGTAACTTCTAGGTAACGGAAGAATCCAGGAAAAGTAGCTGTTGAGCTAGATCTGGAAAAAGCATGTAGGAGGGACACCAATAAGAGCAAAGGTAGAGGGAATGATGGTGTGTTCAGGGAATGTTGAATAGAACAGATTGTTGGGGGGAAAAAAACCAGATTATTGGAAACATAGAATATATAAAGAATTCCTAGTAGGGAGTGATATAATCAGAGTTGTGTATTAAGCTGTAGTGAAATGTAATGATCTGGCTCTAGTATGTAAGATGAAGTGAAGTATGGTAACCAGAAGCTGGATACTGGTTAGGTTAATGCAGTGGTCCAAGTGATAATGTGGTCCCAAAGTAGATAAAATGCAATTCATTACTACTAGTAAACTCTGTCTCCAGTAATACATTTTAAGTTTTTGAAGCGTAGGAATGTGAGTAGTCTTTAGTACATATTTATGTTCTAGGATGATGTCATATATCCTCTAGAAACATAAGGAATAAGTAGTAAAATGCCCTTTTATTGCCTTAAAATACACACCTCTTCTGTGGGAAGGGCCACATATTCAGTCTGTAGGAGTCTTGGAACTGAGAGGCCAGGTCCTGGCAGAGATACATTTGATAGACGTCTCTTTCTTACTCCACTACAATTATTTGGAATCTTGAAGGCACATCGTTTATGATAATTTAATCCACAGCCTAAATATATTTTAAAAGGTAAAAAAAATAGTAGATTAAAGAAACTTTAGGGGCACCTGGATGGCTCAGTCCATTAAGCATCTGCTTTCAGCTCAGGTTATGATCCCAGGGTCATGGGATTGAGTCCACCATCAGGCTCCTTGCTCAGTGGGGAACATGCTTCTCCTTCTCCCACTCCCCCTGCTTGTGTTCCCTCTCTCTCTCTGACAAATAAATTAAAAAAATAAAGAAACTAATATATAAAGTATGTTACATAAAAAATACATGCTTCTTTATTTATTTTCTCTGGCAGCAATAGTTATCCTAATTAAGAACCTGGATAACAAGCTAAGTGGAAGCCAAAAAATTCAGTGTAAAATTACTGGCCTCCACCCCAGACTGACTGATTCAGGAATTCTGGGGATGGGTTCCAGCAAAGTATGTTTTAACAAGTCCTTGAGGTGATTCTGATACATGGCGAAGTTTGAGAACAATCAACTTAAACACTTCAGCAAACTGTGGACTGTATACTAAACCCCTCCCATGACATGTGAAAGTTACATGAAATCCAAATTTCAGTGTTCATAATTCATTTTATTGAAACACAGCATGCTCTTAATTTCTTTACATCTTGTTTACAGCTTTCATGGTACAGGAGCAGAGTTAAGTAGTTGTGGCAGAGACTATTAGCCAACAAAACTTAAAATATTTCGTTTCTGGCCCTTTACAGAAAAACTTTATTGATTCTCCACCTTCTCCACCTTAAGGACTTAGAGGACTCAGAAATGTGCACCTGACTCCTGCCCCCTGGCAATTCTAGTTCAGAAAAACAGATCTGTCCAATTCTAAACCCTGGTTACCACCTAGTCACCAACCAATGATCTTATTCTTTTTTTTTTTTTTTTAAGATTTTATTTATCTGAGAGAGAGAGAGAGAGAGTGCACACACAAGCGGGGAGAGGGGCAGAGGGAGAGGGAGAAGCAGACTCCCTGTCAAACAGGGAGCTCGATGCAGGGCTCGATCCCAGGACCCTGAGATCATGACCTGAGCCAAAAGCAGACGCTTAACTAACTGAGCCACCCAGGCGCCCCTGGATCTTATTCTTTCATTAATTATTAGAAAATGCAAATACAAAATCCTATTTCAAATGTTACAAAAACTTAGAACACATACCTTCACATTTCAGTCCTTGACGTACCAATCCCCAGAGCATCTCACCACAATAATCACAAAAAGTGGGAGCTTTATAAGAATGTACGTAGAGAGTATGTGGACGAATCTGGAAGTCTTCTACTGTGGCCAAAGCTTTTTAAAAAGAAAAGTAGCAAAATAAACCCTATATCTGTAATGGCAATGAGATTAAGAACATTGACCATATTCACTTATGTCAAAGTACATGGAATCTTTTTTCTCTGAAAGTTTCATTTATCATAAAAAATAAATTATTTTCAGCATTTAATATTGTGGTTTTCAAACTATTTTAGGAAGTTCATCAACTCCAAATAATTTGAGCTCCAAAAGTAGGTTTGTAGGTAGGTATTTCAACCTCCAAAAACATATTTACATAGTGATAAGATCACAAATAGTTGGTACGTCTATTTTTATAATGAAAAACTGTTTAACTTATAACGCACTGGGAAATAGAACAGTAAAGTAAAAAAAAGGCAAAAAACCCCACAAAATGTGAAACTTGCAGAAACTGTGGAACTTAACCTCAATTGTAAACACTTTGAGTTCTAACTTATGATCTCAGCATAAGCTGTCTTCTTGGTAGTCCTAGTAGTTAAGAAAAAGAGACTCCTCTCCTCTGTGCGCAACTGAACACTAGTAGACACATCCACCAGTAGCTAGCCTCTCACCTCCACCTTCAAGTCATTAGTGGATATCCCAAACAGTCCACAGTTTGCTGAAGTGTTTAAGTTGGTTGATATCATTAGTGGATATCCCTGTGGCCTGATGAAGGGTCTAGCGCAAAGAAGGAATGGATAGGAGTACAACCTCCAGGGAGGACAAGAAGTGAAGCCCTTTTGGAGTGGAGAGGAAGAGAAGGACTGGGAAATGTACACATGATGGGGTGGTGGTGCAGATGCATGACTAATGTAGGGGCTAGATGAATGGAAAGATCAAGGACTAATAAGGAAAGGTGTTGATAGAGAGGATCTCAAGAACAGGCTGCAGAGATGAGTTTGAGAGTGGAAAAAATGGTGGCAGGAGTCTAGACTCTTGGCTGGCTTTCCTTCCCTTTCTCTCTCTTTTCTCTCTTCCTCTCTCCCTCCCTCCTTTCCCGTCAAACAAGAAGTTCTGTAGGCCTAAGTGCACTCTTTGTTCCTTTACATTCCTCGCTAGCAATCCTGCCCATCTGCTGCTGGATGAGATCAGAAATAAAAGGAGCTAAGGAACAACAAATAGCAAGAGTGGGTGAGGGGGAAACGAGGGAGGTAAGAAAATGCCCACTGAGAACACACAGGGAAGGAGCAATACTGAAATCATGGGGGACATTCAGTATTGCACTTTCCTCTTCCACATCTTCATTATTCCTCCTTTTCTCCTTTCTTTTTGAACCCCAATTCTCCTCTTCTATGCTCTTCACAGAAATGGGGAAAAAGAAATTGAACTTCAGTATAATTGTTTTCTTTCGTTGACTCAAAGAGTATATTCCTCTTCCAGTTCCAATGATAATTCCCTTAGCTTAGTAACATTCACATAAACAATTCAGGGCTTATTTTCCTACTTTCTCATCTGTGATACAACCTTCCTGAAAGTAAAATTCACATGGTCACCATTATTATAGATGAAAGAAGTTAAGCAACTGTACCACGAAGACTAAGTATAACTGAACATAGCATTTAGTACAAAAAATAAGGCTCGTTGAGGAAAAAGACAACAAAATAAAAGGAGCTATTTACTTACCTGAAAGAACAACTTCTACTAGGTCTCCATCATGTATTTCATCTGCTGAGGTAATCAGCTGCAAAATATTTTCTGAGTTCATGTCATGGCGAAAGAGAAGAATTTTGTCATACATGCCAAAGAATCCACACTCTGGAAACTACATGAAAACAGTCCTATATCAGTATACCCACAGGTTTCTATTTTTATGAGTAAATGTCTCAATCTTCTGAAAGAACTTTACATGTAGTTTTTAGCTTAACACTGTTTGCTAACAATTCTATTAATATCTAAAAGATCAACCATGTACTCAAGCATCCTTGGTTCAAGTTCAAAAATAGAACAGTAAGCTTAAATATAATTATTGATTATCTTAAAGCACATGTCTCTTAGAAACATAGGATTCTCCTTATTCAGTTATTGATGGAGAATATAATCTTGAATTTAACTGCTACTCTATCTTACATTGCCTGAGATAAGCAGTCTTTCCTGTCCTCTAGAACTGAGCTTCCTCTATAGCTACTAGCCATGTTAAATGCAGTTAAATTTAAATTAAAATAAAATAAAATAAAAAGTTCAGCTCCTCAGTCACTCTAGCCACATTTCATGCATTTAATCACCACCCTAGCTACTGGCTTGCCTATCATTTTGGACTGTGCAGATATAGAACACTTTTATCACCATGGTAAACTCTACTGAATGGTGCTAGTATAAGATTAATAATTCCCAAACTACCAACACAAGAGTATCAATTCCAACATTTTTGACAAATGCACCTATGGTCTCTAGCATCTAATACTTTCTTTACTCACTGTTATTACAAACACATGATTCTTTATGGTAACTTTCTTTTTACTGTTTTTTTGTTTTTTTTTTTAATATTTATTTGAGAGAGAGGGAGGGAGGGAGAAGGGAGAGAGAGAGAATGCGCACAAGCGGGAGGGGCAGACGGAGAGGGAGAGAAAATCACTGAGCATGGAGCCCTACCCAGAGCTTGATCCCAGTACCCTGAAATCATGACCTGAGCCGAAATCAAGAGTTGGACACTTAACTGACTGCGCCACCCAGGCACCCTGGTAACTTGCTTTTTAAAAAACCTTTGACCAGAGCAGGAGACTTACAGATCTGTTCACATGCCCTATGTATATTATTCCAAGGCTTCTACACTTTGTGACTACAGAGCTGACACTTTGGGGATTGGCATACCAAGGACTAAAATATGAAGGTATGAGCTCTAGAAGTTTTTGTAGTTAATAATGTTATTTAAGAGAAAATTTTAAGTACTTGCCTTACAAAATAACTTTAATTTCTAAATCAAAACCAAGATCATCTAAAATACCAGTGGCTTGGGAAATGCTGCTCTAGGTATTTCAATTTTCTTTAGTTTATCTCAGAATTGAGATATTTTGGGCTTATTTTGGCTCCTCAGAGAATACCCTTTAATGTACTATACAGTATGTCACTGGCCTGCACTGAATGGCTTGATACATATGTCACAATAAACTGTAACCGCATTTATTGCAGGGATGCTGCTGATGATATGGTTCACCTACTTCATATGGTAGCCCTTCTTTTTGAGGCTCATAAAAGAAATTTCTCTGGATGGTTTTGTAATATGAACAATTTGATCATCCAACTAATCATGTTCTCTGTTTACTTCACTCACTGGAAAAAGTAAAGCTAAATTTGTGGCCCACTTCCAACATGAATCTAGGATATTACAGCGTGTGTTTTAGGTGGAGACGTCTTCTTATCTTCTGAACTTAATTTTCCCATTAAAAATCCATATATATATATATATATATATATATATATGTCTAAAAAGGTCTAAAATTTATTGGAAAAATATTAAATTAAAAAAATTGAAAACAATGACTTAATTAGAAATTTGAGTTGATTTGATTTTTTTATACCTGAGTAAATAATGAAAAAGTACAGAAATATTTAGATTTTTTATAATAGTCTACTTTCAACTGAGTTACCGACAAAACTTTATAATATGCTTTAAACATACATCTAACAGTATAACAATTTTCAACTGAAAAGATAGGGAGTAAAAATACAGAATCAAACATTTTTATTACATTTTAAAGCTTGAAATTAAAATGTTGTAAAATTTTATTAAGTATTTCAAATTAGAAAACATCTAATAGGAGTAAAACATCTCCATAAATTAGTTGCAACAGTTCTTAACTATTAATAAAAAAAAATTCCAGGGCGCCTGGGTGGCTCAGTCGGTCAAGTGGCTGCCTTCAGCCCAGGTCATGGGTTGGAGCCCATGGGCCCTGGGATGGAGCCCCACATAAGGCTTGGCGGGAGCCTGCTTCTCCCTCTCTCTCTGCTTGCCTCTCCCCTTGCTTGTTCTTCCCCTCAACCCCCCTGTCGAATGAATTAAAATCTTTAAAAAAAAAAAAAAATTCCACACTCCATCCTTTTATAAAAATGACTAACAAGGGGCACCTGGGTGGCACAGTCTGTTTAGCATCTGCCTTCAGCTCAGGTCATGATCCCAGAGTCCTGGGATCAACCCTCTGCCTCTGTCCCTCTCCCTGCTCCTGTTTGCACTCTCTCTCAAATAAATAAAATCTTTAAAAAAACAACAACAAAATTTTATATGAATAAAACTCATTTTAAAAGTTCCACATTTTTTGCATATCTTCTAAGTTCAAGGCATTGGTCCCATGGTTTGTAAAGGTAAGGCAGACATCCCCTCCCAGGAGTTTACAATCTAGTAGGAAGATGGAAATAAAACAAATGTATAACATAGTAAGGGAAATGCCAAAAATGAAAAATAAACAAAATTCTAGAAGAGGGGGAAAAAACTTTAACCAGGAATGTGGAATGTCACCTTAACAATGATAAAAAAGAGAAGCAAGGTTTCCATGGGCAGAAAGTGAAAGTGAAAGTATAAAGGTCGTAGCTGAGAAAACACATAAATGGGAGAAAGTTGAGTGGACCCCTATGACTGAAGAATGAAGGGAGAGCTGGGTAGAAAGAGGGCAAAAATGCACACAGGAGCCCCATGGGGACTATACTTAAGAAAGAAACTTGGGAGTCAACAGATTGGGGTTCAGGCTTTGCCAACTACTAACTATAGCACCTTAGATAAGCTGTTTAACCTCTCTATGCTGTTTCTTGTCTATAAATTTGGAATAACAGGAATACTGGCTTTATAGGGTTCTGGTCAAAATTTATTTAGTTGATGCTATAAAGTAGTACCATGATCAGTAAATACTAATGGTTCTTATTATCTTATATCTAAGGGGGGAGAGAGAAAGAATCCCAGAGCAAGGCTGTGACATGATCAAATCTATTATCTTAAAAAGATAATGCTGACATGTAGTAGGGACTGGAACAGGAAGAGACCAGAGCAAGCTCCTGAAGAAGGCTGAAGCTACTGGTCAGGAAAGAGGTAGCAGGGTCTGGATTATTCAGTGAGAAGATGGAAAGCAAAACAAGAAGGAACACTTCTCTCTCAAATCTATCTTTGGTAAATTACATGGATCATTAGTATTGTTTTGACCAAATCAGAAGTCCCAAAAACTAAAGAGCTAAATAAACACATTAATGAAAGAAGAAAAACATCCAAAAATGTGTAGCTTAGAAAAAAATACGTATAAAATAATCTTGATAAACACATGACCCAGAATTCACATTGGCATTATTAAGAAACTGAAGAGCAAATAAAAAGAATGACAGGGAATGTATTAAGAATATTTACTTAAAATAAGTATTTGTGTACCAGGATGGAAAGCCTTCAGTGATGATAAAGAATGAAGTAATTTTCCAGTCTAGCAAATGTTTACATAAACTATATTCATCTATATGGTTGAGAAATTACAGAGTTCCAAAAGGGGAAAAATGTATTAAATAGCTTGTAAAAAATAGATCTCTGCTATTCACAATTATGATTTGTAATTGTGACTTGGTAGGATATTTAGGAATCATCTGAAAAGTCCGCACAAAATGAAGTTACAGAAAATAGGGCCTGAAAAAAAAGCAAGAGAATATTAAACATTGCCACTGAACATCAGAGAAAAACTGTAGCCAAGTTTTTTTTTTTTTTTTTAAAGATTTTATTTATTTGAGAGAGAGAATGAGATAGAGAGCATGAGATGGGGGAGGGTCAGAGGGAGAAACAGAGCCACCCAGGCGCCCCAAACTGTAGCCAAGTTTTAAAAACATTATGAAGTCTTGGGCGCCTGGGTGGCTCAGTTGGTTAAGCGACTGCCTTCGGCTCAGGTCATGATCCTGGAGTCCCGGGATCGAGTCCCGCATCGGGCTACCTGCTCAGCAGGGAGTCTGCTTCTCCCTCTGACCCTCCTCCCTCTCATGCTGTCTCTCATTCTCTCTTCTCAAATAAATAAATAAAATCTTTAAAAAAATAAAATAAAAAAAATAAAAACATTATGAAGTCTTGAGACATGGGCATATTAAAGATAAACATCTAAAAAGAAGAAACAAGGAAATAAACCATGAGTACACACTTTGAAAGATCTGAACAATTATACTAGGAAACCCTCCCCCCACAAAAAACAAGAAAAAAGCAAAACCTTGTTGATAATGATTTGAATATACAGGTATTGACACTTCATAATTTTTAAAAATTCAGAGAGGCACCTGGGTGGCTCAGTTAAGCATCTACCTTCAACTCAGGTCATGATCTCAGGGTCCTGGGATCGAGTCCTGTGTCAGGCTCCCTGCTCATTGGGGAGTCTTCTTCCTCTGCCCCTTCCCCACTCCCCCCACCTCTCGTGTTCTCGCTCTCAAATGAATAAAATCTTTAAAAAAAAAAAAATTCAGGAATAAGATTTTCAAGCAGGAGTAAATTGTTAAGCCATGTCTCAACTTTGACCATACACTAGAATCACCTGTGGACCTTAAAAGATGCTAAGGCTCTCCTCCCAGGTTTATGGTTAAGGTCTGTGGAATAAGATATGGACACCTGAATTTCAAGTTTACTTTTATATTATTTAATATACTTATATATATACTCTTAAAAAAACAGACTTTAAAAAACCGTATTTTTAAGAACAATTTTAAAGTTACAGAAAAATTGAGACAATAGTACACAGAGATCCCATGTTACCCACACCTAGTTTCCCCTATCATGAACATCTTACATTAATATGGTACATTACAATTAATGAACTAATACTGATACATTAACTGAAGTCCATACTTCCTTCATTCAGATTTCCTTAGCTTTTATTCAATTTCCTTTTTCCATCCCAGGATCCCATAGAGGATACCACATTACCTTCAGCTATCATGTCTCCTTAGGCCTCTTTTGGCATGACAGTGTTTTCTCAAGACATTGCTGGGTTCTGAGGACCTTGACTAAACATCAGGTATTGTATAGGAGGTCCCACCATTAAAATTAATCTGATGTTTTTCTCATGATTAGACTGGAGTTACAGGTTTTGGGGAAGATCATAGAGGTCAAGTGTCATTGTCATCACATCATATCAAGCGTACCTACTACCAACATGATTTACTGCTATTGATGTAGACCTTGATTATCTGGCTAAGGTAGAATTTGTCAGGTTTCTTCACTGCAAAGCTATTCCCTCTGAACCCCTAATACCCGTACCCTTTGGAAGTCAGTCACTATGTACAGCCCACTCTTTTTTTTTTTTTTTAAGATTTTATTTATTTGAGAGAGAGAGAGAACACATGTGTGCACATGAGCAGGGGGTTGGGGAGAAGAGAGCAGGGCAGAGGGAGGGAGAGAATCTCAAGCAGACTCCATGCTGAGCACAGAGCCTGACCCCATAATCCCAAGATCATGACCCTAGCCAAAACCAAGAGTCGTATGCTCAACCAACTGAGCCACCCAGGCACCCCCATGCAGCCCACTCTTAAGGAATGGTGAGTTGTGTTCCTTCTCCTTGAAGGCAGAGTATGTATATAAATTACTTGGAATTTTTCTGCATGTGAGATTTATCTACTTTCCCCATTTATTTATTCATCCAATCATTTATATACACATGTATACTCACAGATATTTATTAATACTTTGGGATATAATATATACTCTTTAAGAATATAATTTATTTTTGAATAGGTAATTTATTCCCATGGCTCAAAATTTTTAAAGTACAAAAGAGCATAGTGCAAAATCTATGCTGGAGTTGCCCAGTTATCCCTGCCACAGTCAACACTGTTGCCAGTTTTTCTTAGTATCCTTCTGAAGATATTTTGTACCTAAAATGTTGTTGTTGTTGTTGTTGTTGTTGTTTTACACAATTGTATAGTTTTAGTTTACTAGTTCCCTACTGATGGGATAGGAGTCGAGGAATAAAAGTAATGCCAAACTGCTTTGAGTTCAAATCCTGATCCATTTCACTTACTGTGTAACTGTGGCTAACTTACTTAACCTCAGTTTCTCTATCTCCTACTTCATAAGGTGATCATGAGAATTAAATAAATGAGTACACATAAAAAGCTTAGAACTGATCCATTTTGGGCACTATATAAATCTTAGCTACTGTTTCAAATCTTTTGTCATTACAAACACCTGATGTATCATCTTATACACACATCTTTTTCCACTTTTTGAGTATATGAATAGGATTACTTCCTAGAAGTAGATTTGCTAGGTCAAAGAATATTTTGACATTTTAATTTATTTTATTTTTTTTTTAGAGGGAGCAATTGCATGGGGGTGGAGAGTGAGGGGGGCAGAAAAGAGGGAGAGGGAGAAGAAGAATTTTAAGCAGGCTCCACACCCAGCATGGAGTCCAACTAGAGGCTTGATCTCATGACTCTGAGATCATGACCTGAGCCAAAATCACGAGTCAGACACTTAACTGACTGAGCCACCCAGGCATCTCTTGACACTTTTAGATATTGCCAAAATGTTCTTTATAGAGACCATGCCAATTCATGTTTCCATAAGTAATATATTGAGTGCTTATTTTTTCCACATTCTATTTTACAGTGTTTTATTAGTCAGCTTAGGCTGCATTAACAAAATATCACAGATGGAGTAGCTTAAACAACACAAATTTAGTTTCTCAGATTTCTGGAGGCTAGACTCCTGATATCAGGGTACTAGCATGGTCGAGTTCTTGAGAGGCCTCTTCCTCACTTGCAGACAGCAACCTTCTCACTGAGTGCTCAAATGACCTCTCCTCCAAAAATGCACATGGCAGGAGAGAGACAGATCTCTTTCTTCCTCTTCTTATATAAAGCTACCAATCCTATCGGATTAGAACCCTATGACTTCATTTAACCTTAATTACTTCCTAAAAGCCCTATCTCCAAAGTCACACTGAGTGAGGATTAAGGCTTCAACATATGAATGTGAGGGGTGGGGAGGAGAGACACAATTTAGTCCTAGCAAATTTGTTAATGTTAGGTAAAAAATGGTTATTTCAGTATAGTTTTAATCATAAGAAGTTGAACATCTTTTACATGCTTAAGGGACAACTGTATTTCCTCTGTATACACTAGTTATTCATATTCTTTGACCATTTTTAATGGATTAACAGATCTTTAAAACTCCAAATCCAAACATTCCTCAAAATGTTTCTCATTATACAGGAAACGCTTAATAAGTCCTGGACAACCTATCAAAAAACACAAACAAAAACCCTGTATATTGGGGCGCCTGGGTGGCTCAGTCAGTTAAGCGGCTGCCTTCGGCTCAGGTCATGATCCCAGGGTCCTGGGATCGAGCCCCACATTGGGCTCCCTGCTCGGTGGGAAGCTTGCTTCTCCCTCTCCCACTCCCCCTGCTTGTGTTCCCTCTCTCGCTGTATCTCTGTCAAATAAATAAATAAAATATTAAAAAAAAAAACCTGTATATTTAATAGCATATATGTTGAATTTCTCAAAATGATCTGATGCCAATAAAACATCCTATACAGGAAAAGAGAGCTTTACCAAAATAATAGCTGTTTACCTACACCAGACTCCAGTAGAAAAGAACAAAAGAGAACCTTTTTCCCTTTCAAAATTGTATAATTTTAAGAGAAAGAAATATTCTAGCAAACTAATGATAATCAATTCTTGATTACATTTATAAATCCACTATTTTCATTGGACTCCTTTCTCTTTACCATTCAGAATGCAAGTCTTAGCTAATAAAATGGTATAATGCTTTCTAAGCATTCTACTTCCATGGGGAAAAAAGCAATTTGTGATTGGGAACAAGATTAGAAGAGCAGCAGAGGTGGTAACATGTTTAGTAACTGTCAGTAATTGTCACTGGCCATTTATTTAGTATATTCCTAAACTAGAATTCTCAATCAGGGCAATTTTGTCCCATAGAAGGTAATGTCTTGAGACACTTTGGGGTTGTTACAATGTGAGGTACTGGTGTCTAGTGGATAGAGGCCAGGGATGCTGCTAAACATCCTATGATGCATAGGACACTGCACAAAACAATTATCCAGCCCAAAATGTTGACAGTGCTGAAGCTGAGAAACACTGCTCTGGGGAATAAAGGGGTCAAGAATATAGAGAGACTGGAAAATGTGGAAGGAAGTTGACCAAGTTCTGAAAATTACACATGCCCATATTTCCTTCCCTAGCCTACCTAAGCCTTGATTAAAAGAAGAAAATAGGAAATGAAAGAGACAGCAAAAGAACTAGCAGGGTAGAAGTAAAATAGGCCTTTAATTTGGCCTCATTCCAAATTCCCCCCAGGCTTTTCTGCACTTGCTTTCTATAGACTGTGCAAATGACTCCTCTTGACTGTGCAAAATGAAGTCTTTTCCCAGTCCATATGGGAGAGGAATGGAATTTCATTCTAAGTTATCAAATGCTCACCCCTTATGCACTGCTCTCTTTGCCCACTTAACATTCCATATGTCTTTACTTTTGCAGTAAAGATGGCTTCAATAATAAAAAACAGAGCATCTTATCTTTCTAGAACCATCTTACGGAAATAACTTTTGATGGTGTTGACACTTGTTTGTAATTAAAAGGTTCCAATACTTGCAAATAAAATTCCTTCAAGCAATACTATATTTTGAGAGCTATTTGATGTGAACACTTTAAATTCATATCATAAAATTCCTATCAGTAAAATGCTAGATGAGGTAGAAGTTTTCAAGTTTTTTTTTTTTTTAAAGATTTTATTTATTTATTTGAGAGAGAGAATGAGAGACAGAGAACATGAGAGGCAGGAGGGTCAGAGGGAGAAGCAGACTCCCTGCCGAGCAGGGAGCCCGATGCGGGACTCGATCCTGGGACTCCAGGATCATGACCTGGGCCGAAGGCAGTCGCTTAACCAACTGAGCCACCCAGGCGCCCAGAAGTTTTCAAGTTTTTAATTCTCCTTGGTCAAATACAATTTTTATACATTAACACAACTTCAGAATTTAACACTATTTGAACAAAAATTTATTACTGTACACTTTTTTAAAGGAGTATGGTTTTTTCTAGGTGCAATGGGAACCACTGCAGAGTTTCAATGCACATCTTTTTTTAAAGTTTACACTGAAATATGAGTAAAATGCAATAATCTGAATTAGAATAGATCACCACATACATGCACATGCATACACACCCATGTAACTACCTCCCAGATCAAGATACAGAACATTCTCAGCACCACAGGTTTCTTTACATTCACTTAATTTGAGAAGCTGAATACTAAAGTAATTTTAAATTTGATGTCAAGTAAATCATAGTAAGTCTAATAATAAACCAGATCATAGTAAATAAGCTCCACAAGGGGAAGGGCATTCTCTTTTCCTACTCCCTACTGAATGTACAGTACCTAGAACTTAGTATTTAATTTACTGAAAAAAGCTGTTGACTAGAGAGCAAAGGTAACTAATTTAACACTAATAAAATTCCCAGAAACAAATATCCTATTTAACATAATTTTTCAGGAAAGTATGTAGTTGAAGAGAAGAATTTCAATGACCATTTCTATATACAGATAGATGGCACTACAGTCTAGATGAGTCAATGAGAAAATTATTCAGTGGGGACTCTGAATTTATTCTGAACTTTCATCATTAATCTTCAACCTAGGATTTTCTGGATATGATACATTAGAGGAGCTGCCTCATTTAACACCATTTCTCTTTGACACAAACCAGAGTAATCTTTTTTCATTTCCTTTTTACTTGTTTTGCTATTAGTTCTGTTTATCTTTAATTCAAACTTTCTGGAACTTTCTATCCTAGCCAACACATTTACCTGAATATCTAGCAGAATTGGGAAAAAAAAACAAAAAACAAAAAACAAAAAACAAAAAACAACTTTCTTCCGGTTTGAGCCTCCAGATTAGTAATGGTTGCCTGGCATTATTTTGCCAAGACAAAAAATGTAGGTAAAGAGTAAGATGTCACCTAGCCACTGCAACACAGCTGTAGTAGAAATAGGGGAGAAAAAAAAAAAAACGAACACAGAATGACAACTGGTTTCCAGAAAACAAAAGACACAGCTGGGGTTTTTGCTCTACTTCAGCAGGACCTGAAAATTATACCCAATCCATGTCTGCAGAAACAATGTATTCACTTGACGAGTACATCAAAATCACTCCTAACTAGGATACACAGACAAAGATTTTTCATGTCTAGTGTCATGTAAATGGTCAAAACGAAAAACAAATGTTTTAAATCAGCTGAAAGCAGAGAGTTTTGCTTTAGTTAGGTTCAATTTCAGTAAATACCATTACAGCTTAAAATGAATTGCTGTTGGCCAATTTCCTTTCTTATTACTCCAATTACATTTACTATGTTCATTCAACAAATTAACACAATACAGCAGTAGCATCATAGTGCTATTTTCTAAGCTTCTTGGCAATTTGAAATCAAGAACACGAGGAACTAACATTCCCTGAGAATAGTTACTATGCACCAGGCACCATGTAAAGCACTTGGCATTGCTATCTCATTTAATTTTCTCAAAACTCCTAAAACAAATAATCCCAGTCCTCTAATAAACACTTGATCTCAATTTTTTATAGTTTCTCATATGCTAAATACTAAAATCAAGACACGAGTAAAGCAATGTCACTGTACAGAAAAAATTCTATACATGTTTTGGTATTTACTAAAATTTTAAGAACACTACAGGATCAATGATCTTTCCAGATAAGAGAGATTTTAAAACTATGAATATTACTATTTTGAGGGCACTAATTATGTGGCAGACACTGCATTAAGAGCTTTACATTTTATCACCATAATTTTTTAATGAAGGTAGGAATCATGATCCCAGCTTTCCAGATGAAGATCTGAAGTAAGTGACCTGAAAAGGGTCTCTAATTTCAAAACAAAGTTTAAGAATCAAAATCTCCACCCTGAGTCTGTCTCTTTGGCTTTAGAACACTGCTATCTCTTTCTTGGACTCTTTTTTTTTAAACATACGCCAATAACAAAAAATAATAGTACAGGTTTAAACACTAATGTAATTTTGACATTGGGAATCCATGCACAATCACTCACTCTAAGATTGGGCAAAGCTTTTGGCCTGTTCCCTGGGTTTTGATTTGCTCACTGTAATTTGATTCTTTGGCGGTGGCCTCCCAGCAGAGATCTTGTTTCCGTTTGGCTCAATCTCAATTCTACCTGCTGCTCAGATCTGTCTGCCTTCTCAGTTCTCCTGATAGCCAGTCTCACTAGTTCTTTGAGTTTCATCAGTTTAAGCGTTCTCTTCAGCATATAAACTCCTAGAAGGCAGAGATACCGTTTGTTGCTAAGTCTGCTTTATAAGCCAATATGTTGATAAAGGAATCTACTGTAGACATCTAAAAATATATTCATTCCTGAAACTAATATACACTGTATGTCAACTATACTTAAATAAAAATTAAAATTTACATTAACTATATCCATACTCACAACAGAAACAGTGTACTATATACTTAAAACAAACACATCCAAGCCAAACTAGCAATCCTATTTGAAAGCTCTCAAACTACAATTTTGAGTTAATACATACCCATACAAAATACATACCCTTTTACATCTAGAAGATTCACAACTGGCATTTTGGGCCAGATAATTCTTTGTTGTGGGGAGCTCCCCCGAGCATTGCAGTAACATCCCTGCTCTCTACCCACTAGATGCCAATAGCACGCCCTCTCTCCCCAGTAGTGACAACCAAACAAAAAAACTCCAGATACTGCTAAATGTTGCCAGGGATCAAAATCACTCTGGTTGAGAACCACTGGTTTAATTTAATCTTATACATTAAAATGAGATATTGGAGCTATAATATTTGCCAATTAAGTAGTGCTAATCTACATTCTTACAAGGAATAAGGAAAAAGTTTACTGGTGTTCTCAGAGTGAATAACTTTGAGAATTTCAAGTATTTCAAGAAGCTGGCCTTTTGCACAATCCTAGGAAGAAAGAGTTCTTTGAATTAAATATCTGAAAAATATAAACTAGTCGGAGCAGGTTTGGTACAACTAAGGTACCAATACATGAAACAGAATGGAAAAGAATACTGGTGCTTATCTGCTTATTTCTTTCTATAAATCATTTAATCAACAGAGGTTAACTATCACCACAGATTATTTGCAGTATTATTTTCAGCAGTAAAAGCAGGTAGAACATATCCTTTAACAAATGTCTACTGAAACTAAGGCATTTGGGGGGACAGAAAGATGAGTAAGACAGAACCAATTTCAGTGTAACATAAATGTTGAAGCATTTCAAATCTTCAAGAAAAGGAAGCTAAATTTTTGGCTTAAGTTAAAGACAACAACAACAAAAGAAACTCCACCCAATCCGCCCTCGGGACGTGTCATGAAATTGGACTGAATTCAAAGAGTGACCACTTTTGGTCATATCCAAGTTTTAAGCAAAGCTCAACTACAAATGATCTGTTAGATATTTTCCTGGAAACAAACAAACAAAAATCTCAATGTATATGTTTTGTATTATCTGTATTAGAATTCAATCCCAATTTTAACTAAATATAAGCCTGAAATCTTTCTATTTCTATGAAGTTTTATATATCCTCATCTATACTGGAAATACCAATTTCATTTTCCCCCTAATTGAACACCATGCCTAATCTGTATTTATTACTACTATTTTCAACATTTCCCCACATGCCTGTTTACTAATTTTTTCGTGAAATGTATTTTTATATCATTTGACTAAATATTTAGAGATCAATGTTTTTCTTACCAATACATGAGCTCTTTACAGAATAAAGATGTTAGATATTTAATACCTGTGTAGTATTTCCCCAATCTTATCTTTGTTTTTATTTTTATATATGTAAATATTTTAATTTTCAATACTCAAATCTGTAAACTGTTCTTTACCCTTGTGCTTCCTTTTCCTGATATCAAAGTGAGATATCCCCCTCTCTGTAAGTTTGATAAATATTCAATTCCATTTATTCTCTTTTTCCTTTGATCCAAATTCTCAATATTTAACCTTTACTTTAATTCCTCTGAAATTTATCCTGGTGTCAGATATTAAGTGGAGGTCTTTGTTAATGCTCCTCTCATTGCCTAACTTGTTTTCTAAACTCCATTTCCGAAAAATGATTCTCTTTTATTTCTCATGCCTCCTTAGCCATATACCTAAAATGTACGAATGATCTATTACTGTTCAAGTCATATACAGTTTCCATTATTGTAGCTGTTTTTCTCCCCCCCTTTTTCTTATTTTTCAGACTTTTAACTTAATGCTTTTGGCTACTTTTTTAAACTTTAGAAAAATATTGTTAGGGTAAAAAGAATCCCAATAAAACCTTGAATGGAAAACATAATTTAATTTGGGAAGTAAAAATTATACACTGTTAGTCTTTTTTTTTCAGAATATAATACATTTCACAAAGTCTTTTAAATACTTCATAAAAATTTAAAATTTTATTTATATCTGATTCATCCATTTCTTAAGACAGTTATCAAAAAATACTTTACTCATTCTTTTCCTAATGGAAATATTAATGTACTCTTGATTAGTTTTCATGTCCTTCTTTTGCTATCAAAAGATCTTATATAGTTTCAGTTAACTATCCCTAGGCCTTTGTAGTTGCTCTATAGGCTCCTTCTGGCCATTTAGTCCTTGGGAATGTGCATACAGTGCAGGAATACAGAAAAGCATGCTTACTCACTGCTCAATAATAGTAACTAATTAAATCAGCTGAGCTCAAAATTGTGATTCTGAAGTTACATCTGTAATCACCATTAATCTAAAGACTCATATAACTACCTCATCCCCTGAGGAATATAATATACTATTATATTATAAAATAATATACCAAGACAAAAATCACAGGTTTTCAGGAGCTAAAGAATGCACATGAAATAGACACATACGGCCCAAGAACAATTAGATAAGCCACAGAACTGATATACCATTAACCTCCAATTTTCTGCACCAATAAAGAGAACATTTGTAGAAGCTAATAGAAAACGTGAATAATTTACCTATACAGATTAAGGAACAACTGGGTTGTCTTCTACACAGCAGAAAATAGATTATGACACGTGTATATTCTATAAAGCACAAAAGCGAAACATAAGCTTAACTGGTAGTAGCTTTCACTCACTTCTGGATCACCACTAATTTCCAATAAACTCCCAACAGAAAAAGGTTCCCAAAGTATGTGCGACTTAAGTTTTGTTTTTTCAGTTTAGAAACCACTAAGGTCAGATTAATATTATTATTAAGAAACTAATACTGTGAGACTGCTATATGCTAGGTACTGGGCTAAGCAAAACAAATTTCCTATACACACACACACACACACACACACACAAATAATATACATATACACACACAACCATGAAATGAGCACTATTTTAACCTCATTTTTTAGATAAGAAACCAAGGTTACACAACTAGTAAGTGGTAGAGATAAGCCCAGATTTGACCCCAAATGTTTTTAATAACCATACTATACTGTTTCATATGAATTTTTAGAATTTATTCAACCAAAAAATATTTGTTGAACACCTACTGTGGACATGTCTGACCTCACAGAGCTTACAGTTTTATGGTGGCTATACTCAAGTAAAAGAACAATCAATATAATGAAAGTTTAAACACAAGTTGTCCAGGAATGAAGAGCATAGCACATGGTAATTAAATGGATATATATAAAATGTTATGTTTTACTATTCTCACAATCTCCATAAAAGGCAACTATGGTTTAATGTACTGGAAGAAAAATGATGGTGGAGATGGTAAATGAAATTACCATGAACAGAACAGAAATCCCCACAAATTTCTAGCTCACATAAAATTTAGAACACTACTAGGAAGCAGAATCATACAGCTTTATTCACTTACCCATGGGGGGAAATGTCCATATGTGCATAAATACACAGGTTTCTGATTATTGAGGATGTTAAAGGCATCTTGCTTTATCCATGCTACAAGCTATCAAAGTAGTAGCAGGGCACTTTACTAGCCACTAAGGTTTATTTCCCCAGGTGAAGGGCCATAGTTGGTGACAATAAAAGCAAAAAGTTGGGTTTAAAGCAAGCTTTCATTACCTCCTGAATGAGATGGTAGTTATTCCTTTAGTCATTTACCATTTTGTACCTTTATTTCTGGTCTTACCATGATCTACCTTATATCACGGTAATTTTACATTCACTCATCTTCTTTTGCCAGAGCATAAATCATTGGGGCAGAAAATTTATCTTTCATCTTGGTAACTCTACAGTATCTAGCCTGGTGACTGAACAGAATAAGTGCACCACAAATATTTGTTCAATTGCATGAAGCCATACAGATAATGGCCCCTGGTAAAGGCTCATTGTACCACACTATTTAGCTCTCTGCAAACTGCCAAGTAAAAGAAATGAAATCACTAGCTCTTATTTTTCTAAAATTTTCAACTATCATAGTAACCTATAATCAGATGCAGACCTCACTGAATTTATGTATTTGTATACAAGATTTAAAATATACATATAATTATATTTTATATGATGGCAAGCTCATACAACAAAATATGCAATTTAAATATTTGGAAAAAATATCTTCAGTTTATTACTTATGTGGTCTCTTAAGCTTATTGATTTCCATTACATTTAGGTTCTCAATTCTGGCTACTCCTTAGAACCATAGGTAGAGCTCTTAAACAGACTCTCTACTCCCAGAAAGCCTGACTTAACTGGTCTGGGGAAAGGTCTGTTAAGCTTCCTGATTGTTCTAAGGGACAGCCAGGGTTGAAAATCATTGTTACAAACTAAGTTGCATGTAACCATGAAACCACATACGTGGAATCTGTAAACGTTTAAAAATCTTGATCCTTCACAACCTGTGGCCTATGATAAAGATTTTTGAAAATTGAGCTACTTTTGCATAAATATGACAAACCAAAATTTGAAGATTCTGCTCCTAATTAAAAAAAAAAAAGCTGGTCTTTAGGAAATGCCACTGACATAGTTACCAAAAAATTTTGTGGGGTGTTTAAAAGTAGTTGGATAAGATTTTATAAGGAAAACAAATAGACACAAACACTGAAGTGTATTTGTCAAAGTATATATATTAGAGATTGTTCATTTGATTGTAATCAATTTACTATCTTATCAAAAATTACTGAATCATGGAAAACTTTAATAAGGAGCTTGGTCCACACTCCTTCAACCTATTTCCAACAGTAGGCTGGGACTGAAAAATATTTTACAATAATGCATTCACTCAGATGTGGTCATGGCACAACCTGGGGGCAATTCAAATACAGCTTTCCATTACATTATATATTTCAAGTGAAAGCCTAAATATTAGATAGAAAGACGAGGAGGAAAGCAAACAAACATGTGCAGGAAAATTTTGTAAGGGCAGTAAAAATGGCACACAGGAAAAGACTAAAGGAAGCTTTAATGAATACAAAAAGTCTCCCAAGTCGAGGAAACTATAACCTCAAGACCAAGTTCAACAAACCCCAGCAACAAAAACAGAAAAAAAAAAACCACAATAAAGCAATCATATTTAAACTGCTGAAAACCAAGAAGACAAAAATTGTAAATGAAGCCAGAGAAAAGAACATATTGCATACAGTTTGGATCCAACACAAAGTAATGAAAAGTAATGAAAATGTTAAATATGGAAGTAAATATAAAAGGTAATTTTTCTCACTTTTAATTTCTTTAAAACATAATTTACTGTTAAAAGCAAGAAGAAAAACAATGTGTTGTGGGATTTGTAGCAACAGCTGATCCTCATCATTCACAGATTCTAGATCTGTGAACATGCCTACTCCCCAAAATTTATTTGTAACCAAAAATCAATACTTTCTGTGCTTTTACAGTCATTCACAGACATGCAAAGAAGACAAAAAATTTGAGTCACTCTTGTGCATGTTCCCATCTGAAGTCAAACAAGGTGATGCTCTTGTTTAAATTCTCACAGTGTAAAAACACATGTCCTTTTCACGGTCTATTTATTGTCATGTGTTCTGAATTTGGGGGCTTTTTTGATGGTGATTTTTCTGTTTAAAATGACCCCCCAAGCATCATACTGAAGTGCTGTCAAGTGTTCCTAAGATCAAGTAGTCTATAATATGCCTTATGGAGAGAATATGTGTGTTAGAGAAGCTTCATTCAGGCATAAGTTACAGTGCTGTTGGCTGTGAGATCAATGTTAATGAATCACCTGTATATACTAAATAAGGCATCTTTAAACAGAAACACATATAAAACAACATTATGTAGGGCGCTTGGGTGGCTCAGTTGGTTGAGCGACTGCCTTCGGCTCAGGTCATGATCCTGGAGTCCCGGGATCGAGTCCCGCATCGGGCTCCCTGCTCAGCGGGGAGTCTGCTTCTCCCTCTGACCCTCCCCACTCATGCTCTCTCAAATAAATAAATAAAATCTTTAAAAAAAGAAAAAAAAAAACGTTATGTATTTACTGGTTGACAAAAATGTTGTGACCAGATGCTCACAGGAACCCAACCCTGTATTTCCCCTAGGAGCAACTCTTCAATATTCACTAATTCACTAATGTTTGAGGTCACTTTACAGAATATAACTATCACAAATTATGAGAATCAACTGTTTACAGAAATAAAATGTACAATAGTACAAGTGACAAAAGAAAATAGAAATATACTATTCTAAGGTATACATTACATCATACTTAGAATAGTATGATACTGTTTGAAGACATCTCTGATGAAATAAAGATGTATATTATATAAACTAAAGGATGAAAAATTTTTTATAAAAGACCAGATACTAGTATTTTAGGCTTGGTGTACCATATGGTCCCTGTCACAGCTACTTAACTCTGCTGTTGTAGCATAAAAGCAGTCACAGGCAAGATATTACTGAATGAGCATGCTATGTCCCAATAAAACTCTATTCACAAAAAGAGATGGTGGGTGAGATTTGGCCCATAGATGTAGTCTACTGACCCTGGCACTAGAGAAATTGCTGAAAAAATTTTTTAAAAGAGAATAAATCAACAATGGAGATAAAATGGACTTACAGAATATACTCAATTCAAAAGAAGAGAAAATGACCCAAGACCAGAAGAGACAAACAAAAAACAATACATTTAAATGCATCTATATTAAACACTGTATTAAATATAAATGGTTTAAGCACTTAAAAAACAGAAGTTGTCAGACTGAATTTAAAAAGCATAACCCAAGCATATGTAATCTACAAAAAACCCCACTTCACATATGAAGACAGAAAGTATATAAGCAAAAACATATAAAAATATACCACAATGCAAACACTAATCTTTTGGGGAAAAAAATAAGACTGGTTATATCAATACCACACAAATGTGACTTCAGAACAAGGTACATTACCAGAGATAAGGAAAAAAACTTACACTGAAAAAGAAATCAATATATCAAAGGTTGTAAAAATCCTAAATGTGCCTGCAAATAATTTTTGCTTCATGTTTTTAAGCTCTATTAATTAAAACTGAGAGAACTAATAGACAAATCTAAAATTATATTCAGATTTCAATACTCCTTTCTCAATAAATGGTAAACGAGTAAAAAGAAATCCAGAAAGAAAACACTATCAACCAACTCTTCCTGACCTTCATAGAAAACTTCACTCAACAAGAGGAGAATATACATTTAAAAGAATTGCATATGTAACATTCAGAATGTAGTGTAAGATAGAATCCTACACTATTAAAAATAAAACCCCTCAAATTATACACATTGAAATTAAAGTATATTCTTGGGCCAAAATTAAAACTAGAAATCATTATAACATAAAAACATCTGAAAATTTTTCAAATGCTTCCAAATTAAACAATCCATGGATTGCAGATGAAATCACAAGAGAAATTAGGAATTAATTTAAACAAAATGTAAATGAAAATACAACATATCAAAGTTTGTGGCATGCAATTAAAGTAGTGATTAGAGGGAAACTTATAGCACTAGACACATATAAAAAAGACAAGACTCAAATCAATGACCCAAGCTTCCACCTTAAGAAACTGAAAAAATAAAGTTAAACTCAAAGAAGGTAGAAAAAAGAAAATTAAAAAATTGAAAACAGACAATAATAGAGAAATCACTTTAAAGGGTAATGAACATAAAACACAACTTTCACCAATGGATTTGCCAACTCAGATGAAATGAAAATCTTCCTTTAAAGACACAAATTATCAAAGTGCACTCACAAAAGAAATAGATAATCTGAATAGTTCTATGCCCATTAAAGAAATAGAAATTGAGTTAAAAACCTTCTCATAAAAAAAAATTCTAGGCACAGATGGCTTCATTGGTGAATTCTACCAAATATGTCAGGAAGAAATAATTACAGTTTTGTACACATTTATTCAGGAAACAGGAGGGAAATACATCCAAACTCATTTTGTGAAGCCAACTTTACCCTGATACCAAAACCACACAGAGATAATAGAAGAAAAAAAAGTTACAGGCCAATACATTATCTTAGACAGAAAAATATTAAGAAAATATAGGAAAGTATAAAAATGATAATATATGATGACCAGGAGGGTTTGTTGCAGGAATGCAAGGTTGGCTTAACATTCAAAGGTAAGCCAACATACCTCATCAATATTAACAGACTAAAGGATAAAAATACACAGATACAGAAAAAGTATTTAACAAATTTACAGTCATTCAAGATAAAAAGTCTAAGCCAACTAGGAATAGACAGGAATTGCCTTAACTTGATGAAGAACATCTAAAAAAATTTACAAGCAACTTAATGGTGGAAGACCAAATGCTGTTCCTTTTAAGAGTGGTAACAAGGCACAGATGTCCACTCTTACCACTTCTATGCAATATAGTCCTGGAGGTTTAGCCTCCAGTACAAAACAAGAAAATGAAATGAAATTTTGGAAGGCAAAACATAAAACTATCTTTATTTACAAAAGACAAGATCATCTATATAGAGAATCTTAAAGAATTTTTTAAAGTTACTAGAAGTAATAAATGAGTTTAGCAAGGTTGCAGGACACAATGTCAATGTACAAAAATCACAATATTTCTATATAATAAAATGAAAAATCAGACTGAGATTTTTTTTAAAGTCCCATTTATAATAGCACCAAAACCCCATTTATAATAGCACCAAAACCATCAGCAAAATGATGTACACAATTTCTATAGGGTTTTCTTTTTGTAGAAATTGTCAAGTTGATTTTAATGGAAATGCAAAGGACACAGACTGGTCAAAACAATTTTGGAAAAAAGAACAAAGTTGGAGGACTTAATGCACCTGACCTCATGTCTTTATAAAATTAAAGAATTCAAGACAATGTGAAATCAGTTTAGGGGTACACAGATATAGGCCAATAAAGCAAAACAATGTTCAGAAATAGATCAAAATGTATGGTTAACTGATTTACAATAAAGGTCCTAAAGTAATTCAGTGAGGGAAGAATAGTCTTTTCAACAAATGATCCTGAAAAAATTTGATGTCCAATGCAAAGAAATGAAGTTCAACCTTTATCTCACACCATATACAAAAATTATTATTTTTTTAAATAAATTCAGATGAATGGGTTGGAAGCGGTTTACAGTTTTGTTTTTTTTTTTAAGATTTTATTTATTTATTTGACAGAGAGAGAGAGACAGCGAGAGAGGGAACACAAGCAGGGGGAGTGGGAGAGGGAGAAGCAGGCTTCCCATGGAGCAGGGAGCCCAATGTGGGGCTTGATCCCATCATGACCTGAGCCGAAGGCAGACGCTTAACCACTGAGCCACCCCGGCACCCCCCAAAATATTTTTGAAATGGATTGTTACGAGTTGAGTTGTGTTCCTCCAAAAGATGTTAAAATCCTAACCCCCAGAACCTGTGAATGTGACCTTTGGAAATAGGGTTTCTGTAGATAGATGATCCAGTTAGAATGAAGTCATTAAGGAGGGCCCTAACCCAATAGGGCTGTGACCTTATAAAAAGAGGAAATTTGTCAACACAGACAGACATTTATAGAGAGAAGTCAATATGAAAACATAGGAAGAATACCATCTATAAGCTAAGGAATGCCTGAGGCCATTAGAAGCTGGGAGAGAGGCATGAAACAGATTCTCACTCACAGCCCTCACAGAAGGAACAAACTCTACTGATATCTCAGTTACAGACAGCTAGCCTCAAAAACTGTCAGAAAAATTTCTATTGCTTAAGCCATGCAGCTGTGGTAGTCCCACAGAACTAGCATATGGATTATAAAGATAAAAGCTGAAATTATGAAACTTCCAGGAGAAAACAGGGGACAAAATCTTTCTTATCTTCATTCAGGCAAATATTTTTTAGATATGAAACAAAAGCACTATCCATAAAGAAAAAAATTAATTGTATTTCATTAAAATTAGAAATTTTGGCTCTCCAAATGATACTGTTAAGAGAACAAAGAATATAGCATATTATAATGAAAAGTACATAAACTAACTTAGATCAGACAAAACAGACTTTTTTTTTTTAAAGATTTTATTTATTTATTTGACAAACAGAGAGCACAAGTAGGCAGAGAGGCAGGCAGAGGGAGAGGGAGAAGCAGACTCTCCACTGAGCAGGGAGCCCGATGCGGGGCTCAATCCCAGGACCCCGGGATCATGACCTGAGCTGAAGGCAGCCGCTTAACCGACTGAGCCACCCAGGCACCCCCAGACAAAATAGACTTTAAGCCAAAGACTGTAATAAGAGACAAAGAAGGTCATTATATAGTGATAAAGGAGTCAATCCAACAAGAGGATATAATCTTTGCAAATATTTATGCACCCAACATAGGGGCACCTAAATATATAAAGTATATAAAGCCAATATTAACGGACTTGAAAGAAGAAATAGACAACTACACAATAATAAAGGGATTTTAGTACTGCACTTTCAACAATGGATAGATCACCCAGACAGAAAATCAAAAAAGGAACACTGGAGTTAAACTATACATTAGACCAGACACTTAACATTTACGGTAACATTCCATCCAAAAGCAGCAGAATACATATTCTTCTCAAGCAAACATGGAACATCCTCCAGGACAGATCACGTTAGGCCACAAAACAAATCTTAATAAATTTAAGAAGACTGAAATCATATAAAACATCTTTTCCTATGACAATGGTATGAAACTAGAAATCAATTACAAAAAAAAAAAAAAACCCTGGAAAATTCACAACTATGTGGACATTAAATAACATGAATTGTACAACTAGTCAAGGTGAGATCAAAAGAGAATAAAAAAATACCTTGAGACAAATGAAAAATACATATACCAAAACTTACGGGATGCATAAGTTCCGAGAGCAAAGTTCATAGCAGTAAACACGTACATGAAGAAAAAGATCTCAAATAAACAACCTAACTTTACACCTCAAGGAACTAGAAAAGTAACAAACTAAGCCCAAAGTTAGCAGAAGGAAAGAAGTAACAAAGATCATAGTGAAATTAAATCAAATAGAGACTAAAAAGACAACAGAAAAGATCAATGAAACTAAGAGCTAGTTTTTTTGAAAAGATAAGCAAAACAAACCTTTAGCTTAAAGAAAAGAGAGGACTCAAATAAAATTACAAATGAAAGAGGTGACACTGATACCACTTAAATACAAAGGAACATAAAAGACTACTGTAAATAATTATACACCAACAAATTGGACACTTGGAAAAAATGGATAAATTCCTAGAACAACCTACCAAGCCTGAATCATGAACGAGTAGAAAATATTAACAGACCAATTCTATAGTAAAAAGATTGAACTGGTAATCAAAATCCTCACAAAACAAACAAAAAAAAGCTAGATTACTTTACTGATAAATTCTACCAAACATTTAAAGAATTAATACCAGTTGTTCTCAAACTCTTCCAAACCATATAAGAGGAAGGAACATTTTTCCAAGCTCATGAGGCCAGCATTACCCTGATACTAAAGACAGACAATGACACTACAAGGAAAAAAAAAATTATAGCTCAACTTTCTTGATCAACACAGATGCAAATATTCTCAACAAATATAAGCAAACTGAATTCAACACCACATTAAAAGGATCATACACCATGATCAAGTGGGATTTATTCCAGGGATGCAAGAATAATTCAACATCTGGGAATCAATAAGTGTGATATACCATATTAACATAATAAAGGATAATAAGTCATCTCAATAGATGCAGAAAAAGCATTTGATAAAATTCAACATCAATTCATGACAAAAACTCTAAACCAAGTGAGGTATAGAGAAAACATACCTCAACATAACAGGGGCTGTATATGACAAGCCCACAGCTAACATCATACTCAGTGGAAAACCTAAGATCAGGAATAAGACAAGGATGTCCATTCTTGCCACTTTTATTCAACATAGTACTGGAAGTCCTAGCCAGAACAATTAGGCAAGAAAAAGAAATAAAAGACATCTAAATCAGAAAGGAAAAAGTAAAACTGTCTATGTTTGTAGGTGACATGAAACACTCCAACAAAAAATTTTGTTAGAATTAATCAACAAATTCAGTGAAGTTGCCAGATACAAAAATCATATACAATAATCAGTTGCCTTTCTATACACTAATAAGTTACTATCAGAAAGAGAAATTAAGAAAACAATCTCATGTATAATTGCATCAAAAATAAAATACCTATAAATAAATTAGTGATGTCCTCAACATCACTAATCATCATCAGATAAAAAAACCTATAAAATAAGGTGAAAGATCTACACACTAAAAATTATATCTATAAGACATTAATGAAAGAAACTGAAGACCCAAATAAATGGAAAAATATTATGTTCATGGACTGGAAGAATATTATTAAAATGTCCCTACTACCCAAAATAATCTACAGATTCAATGCAATCCCTATTTTCCAATGGCATTTTTCACAGAAATAGAAAAAACAATCTTAAAATTTATACAAAACCACAAAAGAACCTGAATAGCCAAAGCAATCTTGAGAAAGAAGAACAAAGCTGGAGGCATTTACATTTCTTGATTTCAAACTATACTTCAAAGCTATAGTAATCAAAACAGTATGGTATTGGCACAAGAATGGACATATAAATCAATGGAACAGAACAGAGAGCCTAGAAATAAACCTATGCATATATGGCCAATGAACTTATGACAAAGAAATCAAGAATATACAATGGAAAGGATAGTCTTTTCTATAAATGGTGCTGGGAGAACTGGGACAGCCAAATGCAAAAGAATGAAAGTGGACCCCTCTTTTACACCATACACAAAAATCAACTCAAAATGCACTTAAGACTTGAATGTAGGACCTGCAACCACAAAATTCTTAGAAGAAAACATAAGGGATAAATTCCTTGATATCATTCTTGGCAATGATTCTTTGGATTTGACACTAAAAGGAAAGGCAACAAAAGCAAAAATAAGCAAGGGGGACTACATCAAACTATAAAGCTTCTTCTCAGCCAAGGAAACCACTGACAAAAATCAAAACACAACCACAGAAGGTGGAAAACGTATTTGCCAATCATGTATCTGATAAGGGTTTAATACCCAAAATATATAAAGAACTATAACTCAGTGGCAAAAACAACAAAAATAACAACAAACAATCCTATTTATTTATTTTTAAAGATTTTATTTATTTGACAGAGACACAGCGAGAGTAGGAACACAAGCAGGGGAAGTGGGAGAGGGAGAAGCAGGCCTCCTGCTGAGGAGGGAGCCCAACGCAGGGCTCAATCCCAGGACCCTGGGATCATGACCTGAGCCGAAGGCAGTCGCCCAACGACTGAGCCACCCAGGTGCCCCAACAATCCAATTTAAAAATGGGCAGAAGAACTGAATAGACATTCCCCCAAAGAAGACATACAAGTAGCCAACAGGCACATGAAAAGGTCCTCAATATCACTAATCATCAGGAAAATGCAAATTAAAACCACAAGGAGGTATCACCTCCTGGCTGTCAGAATGGCTAACATCAATAGGACAAGAGATAAGAAGTGTTGGTGAGAATGTGGAAGAAAGGGAACCCTTGTGCACTGGTGGGAATCTAAATTTGTGCAGCCACTATAGAAAACAGTACGGATGAAGAAAAAAAAAGAAAGAAAGAAAAGAGTATGGACGTTCCTCAAAAAATTAAAAAGAGAACTACCATATGATCAAGCAATGCCATTTCTGGGTATATATCTGAAGAAAATGAAATCACTACCTCTAATAGATACCTGTACTCCATGTCAATGCATCATTATTTACAATAGCCAAGACACGGAAACAACCAAATGTCCATCCAAGGATGAATGAATAAAGATATTGTGGTATATATACCACATATAGAATATTATTCAGCCACAAAGAGAAGGAAATCCTACCATTTGCGACAGCATGGATGGACCTTGAAAGCACTATTAAGTGAAGTAAGTCAAGCACAGCAATACAACTACTGTATGATCTCACTTGCATGTGGAATCTCATATAACTTTAACTCACAGAGACAGAGAACAGATTGATGGTTACCAGAGGCAGAGGGCAGGAATGGGGAAAATGAGTGAAGGTAGTCAAAGGGTACAAACTTCCAGTTATAAGATAAATAAGTTCTGGCAATGTAATGTACAGCATGGTGTGTATAGTTAACAATTCTTTACTGTATATTTGAAAGCTGCTAAGAGAGTAGACCTTGGAAGTTCTCATCACAAGAAAAAAATTAACTGTGGGAGGTGATATTATGTTAACTACATTTATTGTAATTATTCTGCTAAATATACACATATCAAATCATTATTTTGTATACCTTAAACTAATACAAATTTATATATCAATTATATCTCCATAAAACTGGAAAAAAATTAGAAGCAACATAAAAGACCAAAATAAACTGGTTGTAAACTTTATGCTTCAAGATGACTGAATGCAGTAGCCTTTAAAATGACGATTATTTAGACTATTATTTAGATTAAAAAGAGAGAGGATGAAAAGAAACCACAGACTGGAAGAAAATATCTGCATTTTATATTTGATAAGAACTTGTATCTAAGATGTTTAAGAACTTTTATACCTCAATCTGTACAGAACTTAAAGAAAATATGTGAATAGCAATTAAGCCCATGGACAGATAACCAATCTCATTAGTCATTAGGAAAATGCAAATTAAAACCACAAGGAGATATTACTACACACCAACCAGAACAGTTAAATTAAAAAGATTAGAAATACCAAGTGTTGGCAAGGATATGGCCATCTTCCTCCTAAATATTTATCCCAAGGGAATGAAAACATGTATCTACAATCAAGATGTGAATGAGAATGTTCATAGCAACTCTATTCATAATGCCCCCAAATTAGAAAAAACTCTAATATCAATCAACTGATTACTGAATAAACAAAGTATAGTGTATCCATACAATGGAACAGTACTCAGCAACAAAAAGGAACTACTGACATACCTAACAGCATGGATGAATTAAAAACAAAAACACAAAACACTGAGGTATGTGAAAGATGGCAGGACAAAAGACTACATACTATGACTTCGTTAATATGAAAATCTAAAAAAAGTGTAACCATAGTAACAGAATGCAGAGCAGTGGTGGCGCAGGACCAGGATGAGGAAAGAGGACTGCAAAAGTACAAGAGGGAACTTATGGGCTGATGGAAATGCTCTAGATCTTGAATGGGTGATAGTTGCACAACCACATAAAATTGCTAAAACTCATCAAACTTATGATCTCAACAGGGATGGATTTTATTATAGATAAATTATATCTTATCCGATTTTTTAAAAACAAACGCCTAATAAAAATAGCTCTTAAGGAAAAAAAATAACTGCATATATTATATGGCACATTTCTATTTAATGTCTGAAAGGTGCTAGAAAAACTATAAAATCCAATCTTACCCAGTAAAATAATTTAAAAATGTAATATTCTTTTTAGATCATTGCATTTTCTAAAAAATATTTAAATATTATTTCTGAATATGGAATACATGCATAAGGCACAAAATTCAAAAGGCACACAAGGGTATACAATGAAATGTAAATCTCCCTTTCACTCTTATTCCCCAGTCACTAGTTCCCTTCCTGGAAGAAACCTATCTCTCCTTCCAAAGTCATCTAGAAACAATCAAGAGGGGCGCCTGTGTGGCTCAGTCGTTAAGCATCTGCCTTCGGCTCAGGTTATGATCCTAGGGTCCTAGGATCGAGCCCCGCACTGTGTTTCTGTCAAATAGATAAATAAAATCTTTAAAATAAATAAATAAAATAAAAAAATAAAAGCAATCAAGAAATTAAATGTCTGCGTATATATGTATGTTTAAGTGTGTGTAATACAAAATGATAGCATAGTATGCCCTGTTCTGCACGTACGTTATCTATATATCCTATATATCTTGCAGATCTCCCTCTCCCCCATCCATGTACACACAAAATGTTTCCTTTTTTAATAGCTGCAAAAACTTTTAAAGAATCCCACAAACTACACCTTGGATCACTACAGTGGTACTTTAAAAAGCCTTACAAATCTGTAAATTTGTAAACTCTATTCTTGAATCTGGGGTCAAATTCCCATTCCTTATGTCTGTGGTCAATTATTACTAATACACTGTTAGCTTTGGATGGCAAAAAATGTAAAACAGACGGAATATACCTTTGGTATTATGACTAGATTAAAAATAGATTTTAAAATATCTAAAATATTATTAAAATGAAATTGTAAGTCAGGTAACCCTCCTCGCTTAATTTAAAACTTGGGTTGCCCTCTGGGTTTATTTCACTAACTTTTAGAGACCTTTCTTCTGGTCCCCTAAACTAAGCTCTTTTCATCACTTTTCAGCCTTGTTAGTTTCTCTATAAAAAGAGAGATGGGGAGGCGCCTGGATGGCTCAGTCGTTAAGCGTCTGCCTTCGGCTCAGGTCATGATCCCAGGGTCGTGGGATCAAGCCCCGCATCGGGCTCCCTGCTCAGCGGGGAGCCTGCTTCTCCCTCTCCCACTTCCCCTGCTTGTGTTCCTTCTCTCGCTGTCTCTCTCTCTCCGTCAAATAAATAAATAAAATCTTAAAAAAAAAAAAGAGAGATGGGAAGGTTCTTCTGGAGGATAATGATTCCATTTCAAGAGTCATAGCAGAACACTAGGGCCATAATCTTCAAAAATTTCTGGAACACAGGAACTCTGTCTTATTAAAGTTTGATAAAAATCAGTCCCATTATCTCCCCCAGAAAAACGCTACTTTTCTTCCTGAATTTTCTATCTTGGTTACCAGCATCACCACCCATCTAGTCACCCACGCTGCCCTTCCATCCTTTGCTCTTCCTCTATGTCCAACAGGCTATTAAATTTTACCAACACTACTTTCCCAATACCTTTCAAATATATCATCATCACTTTCCAACCATCTCAGTTCAGATCTTCATTACAATGGCTTCTTAGCTGATCTCCTTACTTTATGTCATACTTGGTTACACATTTAAGCTTTCCAAAACACAAATCTGATCATGTTGGGTTGCTGCACATAGACCTTTGTTAAATCTACACTCTTACAGGAATCAAGTGTGAAACTTTTTTTGGCATGAGGCAGGTAGTGTGGGGCAGTGAAAAGAGGATACAGATTTATAAGTTAAAAAAGACTTGTGTTTGGGGGCACCTGGGTGGCTCAGTCAATTAAGCGTCTGCCTTTGGCCCAGGTCATGGTCCTGGGGTCCTAGGATCCAGCCCCACGTGTGGTTCCCTGCAGGGAGCCTGCTTCTCCCTCCTCCTCTGCTCCTCCCCTCCACTCACGTGCGACCTCTGTTCACTCTCTCTTGCTGTCTAATAAATAAAATCTCAAAAAAAAAAAAAAAAAGATCTGTGTTTGAAGTCTGACTTTCAGCAAGTAATTAAATGTCTCTGAAATTTAGTTTCTTCCTTTATTCAGCAGCAATTATATCACCTATACCCATTCCACTCAGTGAGGTCCTTGGAGAAGGAACATCAATACCACCTAAGAGTATATTACAAATGCAGAGCCACCCCAAACCTACTCATTCAAAATCTGTATCTTAATACAATCACTAGATGATTGGCATACACATTACAGTTTGAGATGCACCACAAACTTGTGAGATTAGTTAGAAAGTGCATGTAAAGCTCCTGACATAGAGTAGGCACTCAATAAATGTTGCCTATTATAATCTTCCTCTTTTCCTTTTCTGTATCTTTGCTCCTCCTGATTCTTTTGCCTGGAATGTATTCCTCACCTCCTATATTATTGAAATCTTGCTCATTAAGTATCAAATGAAATGTTACTTTCTGTTCCAAGTCTTCTACATCCTTTATCAAAGTGAGAAGGGCACTCTGTAACTTCACTTTCTACTTTTTATGTTTTACTCTGGTGAATAGGTTTCCTTCAGTAGACTTTAAGCTTTTTGAGGGAAGGGACATCTGATTAATCTATTTCCTAAAATTTAACCAGTACCCTATCTTTTAGAAGGTTCAGGTAGATGCAGTTACTAAGAATAGATAAAAGAAAAGCAGGTGTGTCCATGACAGTCCTGGCAGTAAACCTGGAGCTGTACATGTGTAAAATGGATGACTGATGAGCAAGTGCCCAAGACAAGAGGAAAGGTAAAAACGAGAAAGAACTTCTGACAGGTTTTTCCATCCTCCAGATGAGTTAGGGATCCATGAAACATCTCTAGAAAATCTTAGGATCTGAGCTGGTTCCCTTAAGATTTTTCTCTGATTTAGCCTGAAACAGGTCATCCCTTGAAACTCCTTTCTCTCTTATCTGTCTCTAGCAGTGAAGACCCAAATTTAGATTAAATGATTCAGAATCTCACTGCTGGAATTACACACCAGAAATCATCCCAACTCAATCATTTGATAGATTTGGAAACTATAATCCAGAGAAGTCAAATCACTTGTGCAAAGTTATACAGTAAATAAATACAGCTGACCTAGTTTCAAGCTCAAAACTCTTACACTACACTTAAACAACAGTTAGGATCCCAGCAAATGTCAAAAGGAATGTGTAATATGCTTATGCCTATATATACTATATATTTTTGCCAAATACATCCCCATTTCACTATAATATTGATTCAAATTCAGTTTACTATGATATTCATTTTATGCTATCTCTATAATCAATAATTCTATTTTATATCTATATAAAGTTTACCCTGAGTTATTTTTCCAGCTCTATCCTATTTCCTTGGCATCACTGTATTTTTTCATGGATTATGATGTTTAATCTAGTTTCCTAAGAGTTAACCCATCTGACCCACATCTCACATCTGTATTAAAGATGAAGTAACATGAATTCTAAAATAATCCTGTAGAAAATCAGTATGCCTCTGTATGAATATAAGAATGAAATGAAATTTGTTAAGATTGAAAACAATAATACAGATTCTACCAAAATATTAGTTATAAATTTCTATAGGCTCAAATAAAAAGGAAACATTCAAGTTACAAATTGTAGTTATTTAGATAAATTCTTATCTTTAAATTAAAAACCTAGTTGCCAAGATATTTGTGAAAAACTCCTATAACATTTAATGAAAGGGAAAATAAAAGCAAAAATACTTAAAAGACACGCAGATGATTCTACAGATCTACAAAAGGAAAGTGAATCTTTAGGCTACATTTCAATAGACAAGTTACTGTTACTACACAGGAGGCATAGGCTATTTCTACAAACCGCATAACATTTTTTTAAGACTGTTAATTACTTCTACATCAGAAGATAGTAACAAATCATATAAAGCATAAGAAATTAAAACAAAAACAGTAAAATGAGGAGCCTAAATACAAATATATTATTCTCACCTGATACGATTTTTCCAATAAAAAATACACTAATTTGTTTGAAACATATCTGAAACATATGCTCAGTCCATTAAAAATAAAATGTAACCAATTCTTACTACTTAAACATATAGGTCTATGACAAAATAGAGAACATACCTACTTACCCATCAAATCAAGATTATTAAAGACATTTAGTTAAGGTTCCTTAAAAAATGGTATAGTATAGGGCATGAGGTAGGCAAAGGGAAACAAAATAAAACCACCCTCAATTTCAAATTTTTTCTATATTGTCATATATGCAAAACTCATTTACCAATATTGTTAAGCAAGAGAGAATGGTATTCTCATATTAAATGGCAGTATAGGCGAAATCAAGACCTAAAGGGAAGAAGGTACAAAAAAGAGTGCAGAATATGAGGCACCTAGGAAAAACAGGTGTGGACCTGGGACTCAGCCACAGCTGTGTCCCATCCTTTTGGTAAGCCACCTGGATGCCTTGTATTCTCTGCCTCCTGTTTTCTCTAAAAACAAATGAGATTTCTCAAGTCCTCTTGATTTTATATGGATTTTCCTGCTCTTAAAAGAAAAAATAAATAGGCAGTATTTTAAAGTTAGGATAAAGGCTCCAGTTGTTGAAATCTGAAATTTCAGACTTTAGGCTTCTAATCTATTAGCACTCTACCAAAATGATCCAAATTAGGATATAAACAATTGATCCATATATGTTAACTCACTGTTGCATGTATAACTTATAGGAAGGCGTTAGATACAATATTAATTAGAAAAACTATTGACATAAATAGCATGCACGGTACCTTTTGATAAACAATGGAGCACACAAGATCCTTGACAGCAGATAAAGATAGTTCCTGGGCTTCGATGGTAACGCTCTCCCGTGTAAGGCCAATTTGCAGCAGAAATGAAATTGTATGCTCTGAGCCTCTGGAGTTGGTGAGTGATGGCGCACTGAAACTTCCATTAGAGAGTCGGGCAGAGAGTCCTGTTTTAGGACTTGAACACGGAGAAGGAGCTGGAAGCACAGCAGGAAGAGTTGCAGGTAATACAGACTTCTGGGCTGATGGAGGGGAATTGTTTGCAGACATCTGCCTTTCTTTAATATTTTAAAATAGTTGTCAATTTTTTTTCAGTGGTTATGAAGAGGCTTTTAAAATCACAGCAGTAAAAAAATGACTGTACTTTTGGATTTAATTGAAAACTTCTTTATTTCCTCTTTTAAGCCACTCATGCCAATGATTGCAACTTCTACAACTGTGAGTTGAATACACAAAAGGTCCTACTTCCCTTAGTATCAGTCCCATCAAAAAGGAGTCTTGTCTTTAGGACCACAACCAGAGATTTGGAAAGGATTTAACATCACTGTATTTTCCTCATCAGAAAAGAGTTGACATTGCTTCTTTACTAACCATCTTCATTTATTTTCTTTTAAGTCTACTCTTGTCTCTCTCTTTTAATTTCAGAGAATACATAGTGAATAAAAGTTGTTTTTCTATTAAGATGAAATCCTCCTGGTTTAAAAAATAAGTGTTTAGGATTAATCTATTTAACCCTTATCTTGAGGTTTACTGATTTGATGGGACACTTTTTCAAATGTCCATACCTTAAATCACCTTTTCAAATGTCTTTACTTTCATTTTTGGGGGGGCAAATTTTTCCATGATGAAGCACAAAACTTTTTAAAACAGTACAGGCATATTTCACTTGATGAATGGGTCCACTGAGAAAAGTTGATGCTTTCTGAAATGCAGTCAGCCTGGAAGGAATTTTAAAAACACTCTTAATATTTTATACTCATTTGACATTATTTTAAAAAACCAATAATCCCTGTATTTTTTTTAAATGATAAGTTTTGGTTGTATGTTTGTAATTCACCAAGAATCCTAATGGGTAGCCATTTTGCGGGGGGGGTCTAGTTAACAGAGACATTATTTTCTTAGAGGTATAATTTTAGGGAGAGCCTCCTGCTCACCACCACCACCACCACCAAGTCCCTGGCACTCCTCACTAATACCTGAAACCTGAAGATCAAACACTTTTATTCCACAAATATACAACTGAGTTAGGAGAGAAACAACGAAATATAGAAGGGACTAAAAGAAGGTTAAAATGGACACTGTCATAGAACTAAAGTACAAACCACTCAGCCATACAAAAGATGTATAATACTGTCCTAATAAAGACACGTCAAAAGTATTCTTTTTTTATATCAAAAAATCTAATTCTGCCAAAATATGATTGTTGACTTGCTTTGTTGACAGACTTCTTTCAGAAAGCTAAGGAAGCAGAAGGGAACATACTATGCACAGTTATATTGTGAACGATGTATTGATGACAGGATCACAGGAGAAAGTGATCTTATTATAAAGGGTTTCTAAAAGTAAAAAAAGATAGAGTACTAGGCTCAGTTACAAATGTATCACAGTTTATAATAGACAGTTCAAAAACAAAAGGTATGACCCTGATGGCCTAAGTGAAATGGCTCACAAGGGATCTTTCTAAATTTTACATATATACCTGTAAATAATTCCAATGATGAAAAAGAGTGAAGCATCCAATGTGGCTGCAGAATGACTCTCTGGACAGTAGTTAATGGGGCTAGATAAATTAGGTGAACATAACAGAAGAGCAAAAACATACAGATATGGTAACAGGAATTTGAAAGCTCAGGAAAAACTAAGGCTTAGAAAAAATTGCTTAAAGATAACAAAAACTTTTATAACTATATTCAAAAAAATATTATTCCACCTTATATGGTACAGCACTTAACATCTTATAAATGTTTTACATACTTTACCTCATGCATATCTCTTTGGAGACAAATATGATTTCTGCAGATGAAAAAACAGAAGCACAAGCAGATAAAGCAATGTGCCCAGCATCACATGGGTATTAAGAGGAGTGGTAGGGGGGGAGGGGCACCTGGGTGGCTCAGTTGGTTAAGCGTCTGCCTTCAGCTCAGGGCATGATCCCAGGTCCTGGGATTGAGTCCCATATCAGGCTCCCTGCTCAGCGGGGAGCCTGCTTCTCACTCTGCCCCTTCCCTCCACTGGTCTCTCTCTCTCTAGCAAAAATAAATAAAATCTTAAAAAAAAAAAAAAAAAAAAGAGGCAGAGTGGGAATTAGTACCTAAGTCTCTATACCTTCTTACCAAGTGCTGTCTCCACAATAACACATTGTCAAAGAGAACAAGGAACTGAGAGAATCACTGCTCAGAGAGGATGTTGTTAAGGTTGAGAGAGCACGCAGAGAAGGCAGAATTGCTCAACTTTTATTTTGCTTATCTTCTCTCAGTTTTTAAACTAGTTGTAGAAGAGCAATGAGAACCGAAACCCAAGCCTGGTGAATGAGAGACTAAAACAACTTTATATGAGTGCAAGTCTTTGGTTCCAGATGCACTTCATTCTATGCTGCTAAAGCAATTAGCAAGTATAATCACAAAGCTGACTCCTATAACCTTGGAGAAAGAGCTCAGAAAGAACCAATCAGGGCCTGGAGATGGGTCAGAGGTGCTTCAAATTTTATGAGCTGGAGGAGTGGGGAAGTGGATTCCAGAAAGCACAGACATATAAACTTAATATTAACCTTTAGTCAAATCTGAGAATAGATTGTGAAAACAAGTGGTTCCTGAATACTTAAAAAAGAATATAATAATCACTAGATGACAGCATGAATTCAAACAAATAATGCCAAATCCAATACATTTACATCTTGAAAGAGACTGATTACTACACTTCTTAGATGCAGGAAAGAAGAATAATAACTTGTGGTCACTGAGCTCCAACTATGTGTCAGACACTGTTCGAAACGCCTCATATGTGTTACTTCATCTAATCCTCTGCAACAACCTATTTTATAGTTGAAAAAACAGTCTTAGAAATTAAAGTACTTGCCCAAGATCACACAATTAGCAAAGCCAGGGGAAAAAAGTGTATTCTGGCCAAAACAGTATTCAAGATGGTTTTTTACGCTGTTTTTGCAAATAAGTTGAGTGTGAGTTGGGTATTAGTGTAGCTGGGTAAGTTTACTGGTCTATATCAACCTAGATGAAAAAGTCTTTAGGGGATGTGCCCTGGACCTCTGTCCTTGGCCCTACATTGATTTTGATTATTTATAAGATAAAGACACAGAAGACATGCTTATAAAATCCCCAGAGTGTACAATCCAGGAGAAACAAACTAAAATTAAAGTGAGATGTAACAAGGGTGAGTGTAAAGCTTTACATTTAGTTTCAAAAGTAAAATGTGCAATGGAGAAGAAATGAAGTGCTCACTTAGAAGCTCTTCGTAAGTGGAGTTAGCCACCTAAGAGTTTAACAAGGGCTGCTAATCAGTGACTAAAAGAACCAGTGCAAATCTAACTCCCTCGGACCCTGAGAACATATCAACGTCAATCTGTAAACTCTGTTGCTAGTCAGCCTACATTACCATTGCATTCATTTCTACACTCCACATTTTTAAGAGCTATACTGATTAAAAATAATAAAAGCATGTATCCAGATAAGGGTTAAGACAATGTCGTGTGACAAATATATGCTTAACAAAGCTAAATAGAATAATGGTCTTCAAATATTTGAAAAGGTGTTAAGAGAATAATCAGCTTTACTCAGTATCACCACAGAGAAGTAAAATGAAGATAACAGCAGTACTTGTTTACCTCACAGGACGTTATGAGGATAGAGCTATTGCAATAGAGCTCAGTAACTTCCAACAATTTTCATAGTAATTACATGAAAGAATTAATAATTAAAATAATTTATGCTAAACGCTGCAACTGAGATATGATACATCATTACACCCTTACAACAACCCGAGGGGATTTGTTTGACTCTGTTTTACAGAAAAGGAACCAGAGTTTCAGAGAAGTTGCTTGTTCACATCTAATATGAGATGGAACTCGGATTCAAACAAAAGTTTCCCTGACTCCAAAGCCCACGTTCTTTCTACTATTTCATTCCACCTCCAACAGCCTAACAACAGAACAGGTTTCCTCCTGAGATGAGCTACTTAACATATACAACTCGCGTAGTTTCAAAAGCTGAACAACTATCATAAAAAAGGTAATAAAATATCTATGAATAATACTGTATTCAGGTTAAATACTTCAAAATACAAGATGCTGCTGTGTTCAGTAATAATTTATTTTCAATGGATGTCTTCCCACTAAATTTTCATTTTATTATACCTGTTAATGTTAGCCAAATAACAGTAACTAATAATACAATCAGCCAATCTGTCAGAACTATTGATAACTATTAATAAACTATGTTACACTTTGTATAAAAAGTATTTTTTAAAGTTTCAGCATGAAAACAAATAGAAGAAACTAAATGAGCTGTCATATTACCTTCTGCCCACTCATCCCATCTGTCTTCTCTCTCCTTTTATTTTATGGAACCCTGATTTGCTCTGTAAGATGCAACAAGATGTAGGATGAAAAATATTAAGATTAATATCAAAAAATCTAATAACTATAATTTAATTTGCCTTTATGTTTCAATTAGGAAAACTGAGACAAGACAATTACTAATTTATAAACTGTATATCAATTAGATATGTTTGTTTCTAGCAGCCATGAGTCGGCAAGCATTTCTAGTATGTTTATTTGGAACATTTAAAATATTCTTTTGGGGAGTTATGTGTCACATATCCAACTCAAATGAGCTTATATATCCATCACCACTGTTGAATGGAATCAAAAGATGAAATATTAAAGGAATCTTGAGCCCACCCTGCTCTATTACTACAGACAAGGTAAAACAGGTCCATTAATTTATGGTAACAACACAAGTTGATCTACCTTTCTCTCTCACTCCCTTACCTCCCCCCTGCATGTACATATCTCATAATTTAGCAAAGCCTCGAATTAGAAGCTCAAATAGCAGCATTTCATTCAACATTTACTGAGTGCCTATTATCTGCCAGACTGTTACTAGAGACACTGTGGTTATATGGCAGTAACCAAAACAGACATGGCTACTGCTCTCTCTAGATATGCAGTGTGATGTGGGACACACATATTAAACAAATACCATTCACATAAATAGCAAGTTAACTACAAAATAAAAAAAGCGATATGACAAAGTATACTTAAAGGACCTAATTTAAACTGGGGTCTCACGCAAGGTGACCTTAAGGAAGTGGTGCTTAAGCTAAGACCTAAAGGATAAGTAGGAGTCAGGGAAGGAGAGAGAGGAGGGAAGAGGATTCCAGGAAGACAAAACAAATCCAGTTCTTAAATACTTCAAAAGGAAGCTCATTATTTAGTATAGCCAGTGTCCTTTCCGTAATCAGTAAAGCCTAAAGAGGTAAAATGCTTTTCCTATCCCGAATAGCATAATATTTACCATGACTTCCTACCAGTAATGGGTTGTCCTGGTTCAACTGAGTTTTGTGTGCTAGGAATGCTAATGAATGGAGGGTCTTTTTTTTTTTTTTCCCTCCTGTTGATATGTACACGTATTCCTTTAGCACATAAAAAAACATGTGGCCTTTTTCAGTGCAATCCTGATTACTGTCCTGTAGTCAATGTCTATGTTTTGCCTTGATACAGGCTTGACCTGGCTTAATAATCCTAGTGTTGTTTTTATATTGTATACTGTATTAACAATTCAAATAACTTTGTTGGTTTTTTTAAATCGTAGTCTGTAGCAATCCCGACATCTATTTATATATTTTCAAAAATACCTTAGGTTAATATAATACTTTTCCTAAGAGCTCAGCATTCAACTAAATTGTTTGTTGCTAAAATTCTGCTCATCTGGACCAGTGATATTTGAACCTCGGTCCTTCCACTCTCAGAGAGAGTACAGAGAGCACACCATGTCTGCTCTCTGCTCAGGCACTGAAAAGTTTATCCCATAATAAGATTACAGTCTGCCAACCTGGCCAATGCTGTATCAATCTATGCTGGGCTTGATGGACCTTCATCGCCTCTCTTTGCCCCAGTGGTATCTGAGAAATCTGACTGGCTAACAGCCAATGAGCAATTTCTCACACAATGTCACTGTAAACTAACCACACAAGTGGAGAAAACCTTTTTTCTGCACTAAAATTAAAATTAAAACATCTCCTAAGTATATCATCTCAAATTTTTCCACTGCTCCAAAGAGGCACACATACAAGTTCAATTTAAATTACATAATCGGAGACTCAAAAGTAGTACCAGCACAGAAGGCTGTGAACCATAAGATTATTACTAAACCAAATAAAAATCTGTACTAGCAAATAATTTCCCCATACAGCCAGTTCTGTAAAAGCAGTTTCTTTTAAAAACGAGCAATTAATTTCAATATGGTAATATTTTCATCAGTTTTAGAAAGTCTTTTTAAAAGACGAGAAAATGTCCCTTAAAAGTGCATTTAAATGAGGTTTTTTTCAATTCTAATGTAATTTTAAATTTTTAATGTCCAAAAGCTTGATTTATTAAAGCCTTTTTTGCATATGCCAGTGTTAAAATCAACCCACTGAGAGAAATTTCGATTTTAAAGAGGTCATCTGTTGAAACTGAAAACTTATAAAATTTGGGTATCTAAAAGACTCACTACTATCTGAGATGCTTAAAAACATTAGTCTCAAGCTATGAAACAGTCAACATCTTGAATGTGAGTCATCCTAAAAAGTGAAATGCTATCCACCAAATTATAGAACTTAGTATGGAAACTGGCTTGTCAAATACTCCAAGCGTATCTGATCAGGTCTACCACATCTATATTACCCGCTGAAGCAAAACCTAACATGAAGGCTTCTGTGACATGTTTAAAATACTTTTCCTAAAACTTGGAACTTCTTTCTGGCTGAATTTTCATGCTTACTCTCAATTCAGATCCTAACAGGGGAGGAAGAAAAAGTTCTTTGATAAAATAAAACTCAGAAGTCCAGAGCTAGGTCAGGGAACTTGATGGATGTCCTCAGCAGCAGATCCAGAGGTATTCCCCGACCTCGACGCATTATAAGTTGGTAAGTAAACTTGATCTAAGCGAAATCACCGTCGCTAAAAATGTAGGAAAGAACTGCAACATTAAGTACAAAGCAGAAGCTGTGTCAGAGTAATACAAGACAGCATTTTCTAGGGTACAGATTAAGGCATCTAAAAAGTTTTTGTTTCATTTGCGGCTACAGCTCATTAAAGCTGTGTAGTACAAACTAGTAGTTCAGGGTGTAATTTATCCTTCCTTATCAAAGATGACACCGATATCTTACTTCCTGTGGGGATGGGTGTGGTTGAAGAGACAGTTATGCCCAAGCCATCAATCTGTGTATGGAAAAGTCTGCAGGTCTCACACACGCTTGTCGCTTGATTTATACTCGTGCCTGCAGTCGGCAAGGCCTATGCTGCGATGACTTCAAATAAAATACCCAACTGGCAATCGAGTAGTATGCGGTTATTGTTACCGCTCAAAGGAACAGTCGCACTCCTCAGCGTTTCATCTCAAGAAAAACCTCCCGGGGGTAAGAACAACTCAGAGCAAGGCTGCAACTTGCAAAACTCTAAGCACAGTCAGGAAACTGGGGTGGGGGCTCCCACGTTTTCTAAGCACCATTTACTCACTCCTTTGAGACGGCTACAAGGCGAAGTGGTGAAATGAAAAGAAAAAAAGGCTCATCCCGGATCCGGCAGCTTCACTGTGGCCGGTCTGGCGTCGGGAGCCAGCGGGAGGCACCCCGAAAGAGCCGGCTCCCGAGGCGGTCGCGGGCGGTGGTCGCCCGCGGAGCGCGGACCCAAGTTGGCCTCCGCGCCCACGCCGGAACTTGGCCCCGTCAGGCGGCCGCGCGGGCGCCCCCGCTCGCCGCGGCGCCCCCCGCCAGCTCCTCCAGCCGCGCGCTCCGCCAACTTCCCGCCCAGCCCCGGCGGTCGCCGCCCAGCCCCGCGCGGGGCCCGAGTCCCGAGTCCCGCCGCCGCCGCCGCCGCCGCGTGCGGGAGGGTGGGGGAAGGGCCGCCGCCGCCTCACCCGACGGGCCGCGAGAACAAAGCAGCGGCCGCGGCGGCGCTAACTTTTTCGGTGTCTGATCCGCGCTCCCTGAGGCGACTACTTACAGAGGCGAGCTCCGCCGGTCGTGAGAAACTCCGCAGCCGCCAGCGTCTGGGTCCCAGACGAGGCGCCAGCGAGGCTTCACGCGCCTCGCAGGATCCCGCCCGCCGCCGGCGCCCCTTCCTCCCTCCCTCCTCCCCGTCCCGTCCTGAGGCCCGGGGGAGGGGAGGCCGGGGCGTGCGGGGCGGGGGCGCGCGGCCGGCGCGGGGCCTGCCGGGAGCTGTAGTTTCCGGGCGGGCCCGAGCGGGTGGTAGCCGCGCGGGGATGTCACTGTGCCTTTGCACCGTGCAGGGGCAGCGGGAGCTCTGCGCCCTCGGACGTCCCTGTGTCTCCGTGGGCGCGGGGGAGCGGGGAGCGGCCGTGCATTTAAACCAGTTACACATGGTACTTGAGCCCCATCATTGCCTTTTTCTCTTTTATCGTCCGCTCTCACAGACGCCACGGTGGCAAGGAACCAAGAGGTGACAACTTGAACGGGGGACTTGGAAGGGGTCCACAGCAGAGAGCAGTTTCCACCCTGAGCGCCCTTCTCCCTGCTCGCCACGTTTTCCTCCCTCGGGCCTGCCCGCCAGGTGGCCGCCTGGCGCCGCAGCCCCGGGCATTCTGCACCCGAGGCAGAGACATCCAGAGCCCTTCATCTAAGCAGAGTAAACTGAAGTGGTTACTTTCAGTGTGTTTTGTGTTTCCTATTTGTCTATCATTCAACTCGCGGGTGTCGCCTACCATCAAAGTGAAGTGCAGTCAAGAATCACGAACCTACGCTTCCACGTCCAGGGAAACGAGCGTAACAATGCCCGGGGAAGGGGAAGGGGTGGGTGTCAGGATGGAGGATCTGGAGGGAAAATACACTATGTGGTAAATTATAACGTTTATGTAAGAGGAAAACCTGACCAGCTGACAGTTATTGTCCCAGAAAGGACCTCGTTCTCCTTCTGTCAATATTTTATCTCAAAAATACTTAAGTGAAATATATTGAAACAAGCTGGATGAGCTGCTGTCAACAATCCATCCATCCCCACGCAGTGGTCTAAGGCAGCTTTTGAGAACAGAAAGAAAAGAAAGTTAAGTGGGTCCCTCTGTTTTATACTAAGTCATCAATTTGACGGATGTTCTTATATTTAAACTTAAATGGGAATTTTTAAATAATTTATATTAAAGATGGGGCAAGTAAAATTGTGTATAACTGATCTACTCTGAAGCTATTGTTTAGAAAAGACATTTCTGGAATATTCTCAGGAATTGGAAGCTGCAAAATGTCCCATATCCCGTAGTATGCATCTAATTTGATCTAATATTTTATATTTAGTCTTATTCTGCTATTGTTTTATTTTAAAATTGAAAGTAAATCCACTCAAGTTTACATTCTTTTTAAGGAACGCTCTTACTTAACTTTGCCTTTTTCTTCCTTCCACTTCCCAACAGACGTTTTAGTCCAGCCCCAAATATTCTCTTCTCAGCAAGATTCCCAGGACCTCATTGGAGCAGTTTACAGCCAGTCCCATCTCACTAGTGACTTCCATTTTCTCTCGTGGTCCTTAAAGAGACAGAAGTTACTCTTCCTAGAAGTAACTTTTCTAAGCGAATCAAGCTCATTATATAGAGATTTAAGGATTTGTGTGAGAGAAAAAAATATGTATATATCCACTGTTCTGCTTCTCATTTTAAAAATAAAATTCTCTCCTCCACTTCAGATGAATCTTTCAACAATATATTTTAGCATAAGATTATCTTTGTACCTGTACTTTTTTGCTTGACATGAACTATAATTTTGTCAAGGTGTTTTATTCCTATTCCAAAAGCATTGCAGTGATTAAGATTTGGTTTAATAAGTAAATGTATTCCCATGTGAGATTTTTTTAGCCTTGAGAGAGTGACCATGATGGAAAAGATTTTATTTCTTGGTGGTGGCCTATGAAAATTGGAAGCTTACAATCTTCCTCTTCTGGGACTACAGTTGCAAGTCTGGTCCCACATTCACTGGCCTCCCTTGTACTCAATGCCATGTGACACAATCATTCAGATGTGTACCTGATACAAGCGAAGAGGGTCAACACTTGTGACTTAAGAGAGCAGAGTTACCTAATTCAGAATCCTAAAAGGAGAAAAAGATGATTTGCTAAGGCCCCTACTAGAGGAAATGCTCATTATTTTAAAACTTCAGCTGGGTTTAATTTATGGAATGTGATTACTGAAAAAATTATTTTGTTTTTTTGTTTTTTTTTCATGATGTTGAAACATAGGTGAAAAATGCAGAAAGCATTTGGGTGTCACTACAGAGTAAAATAGTTGTGGGAGAAAATGCATTAGTATCTATTTTTTTAATCAGCAGAGACACACTTTATATAGCCTTCAAAATGACCTTCCTCAGTTTCCACTGCCACTACCCTAACCCAGAACCCCTCCCCCCCAACAACTCACACATCTGGATTACTGCAAGAGACTTCAGTCTCCTAGACTAGCTCAAACTGTTACATCCTTGGAACTGTCTTCTCCGATTTGCAGGCTCTCGGTAATTGTTATGTGTTCTTACAGCCCTTGGTAGATCATTCTCATGTCATTTATCAGGTTTTATTATGGACTGAGTGTACATCAGATCCACCTGGATTCTCTCTACAAGTTCCCCCTACTGAACTTGTAGAAGAGCATGGTCTTCTGCTTGGATATAAAAGCTAGTAGTATTTATCATTTATTGAACATCAGCTCTGAACCAGACACATTCATCTATTTTTATATAGCTTTCTCTGTTTATTACACATAACCTCTCCCTTTTCTTTATATGCACTTATATTTAGCTTTATGTAACTTACCATTTGATGTTAAAAATATATTTGTAGATATTCACGTTTATAGCTACCAATATAACATAGTATATAATCAATTGTGGTAAGGAGGGCTCAACTAAAAGGAGTTTAAAAATCTGGTAATTAAAGGGAGAGGCTACTGTATAAACTATACCTCAGGTTTCATACAGTTTCCTTAAAATTTAATATTCGGGTAATCTGTAATAAAAAAACGATTGCTTTGCTCATCCCCAGTAATTCCTGTTTACCTTTATGGTTGCAAAATATGTTTCTCCAGGAAGGACAAAATAATGCATAAATGTGCTTTTGGATTTCATTTTAATTTAATATTAATTAAAAACTTATTTTTTTTGAGAGAGAGTGAGCACTCGTGTGCATGGGGGAGGGGCAGAGGAAGAGGGAGAAAGAGAATCTTCAGGAGGCTACATGCTCAGCGGCACTGAGCCTGTCCTGGGGCTCAACTTGGAGGCTCGATCTCACGACCCTGAGATCATGACCTGAGCCGAAATTAAGAGTCAGATGCTTAACCAACTGAGACACTTAGGCACCCCAAAAACCTCTCTTTTGAAATACTGTAGACTGGTTATAATGTATTTTAAAAGCCAACTGAGAAGGAGAACAAAGGTGCTATGGACCTGGATAGGGAGCCAGTATTAAAATTAGTTCTCATGCCAACACTGGCCAGAGCAAAGGAGTTAGGCAAGCGGGCTCTCTCCCTCGCAGTCCGGAAACTGCAGCAGCCTGGAGGAGCCAGTTAGAAGGAAAGGGTTGGAATGGGACTCGGAAGACAGAATCCAACCTAGTCTCTGCCATGTCGCAGGGGCACGCTGCTCAATCTCAACTAAGAATTGATGTTCTTACCTGTGAAACGAGGAAAGATGATTACGTACCCCACAGGGTTGTCGTGAGAAGGAAGAGATGCCTCGAGTGCACCACACATGCAGTGGGCATTGAAGATAGTCCACCCAGGTACACATCGTGGTTCTGCCACTGAACAGCCGTGTGGCCACGCGCACAGCAACCTCAGTCAGCTTCCACCTCAGCATCAGTTACATCCAAGGTAACCGGCATCATCCTTGGATGATAGCACTCCTGATCCCGAGAGCTGTGCAAGAACTAAATGACATAACGCGTGGAAGACACTTTGAAAAATGCACAAGTGAATGCTCAGTAAATGTTAGCTATTATTCACGCTAAAGGGTTAGAGCTTTTTAGGGTGCCACATCTCCCGGCAGGGTGCCACATCTCCTGACAGCACAGAGAAAGAAAAGTTAATAAGCTTGAGTCTGTGAAGGGAAATTTAAGATAATAGCGAAGAGTTTAAATGACACAGAAATCCCTATGGCCATAGAGTGAATTCTTTTTTACTTCGTCAAAGGAAGATCCTACTGCACAGGTACCTGGATGACCAGAAGCCATCACTGTGCCACTTTCTATGCTGATAGCTTCAGGTGTTCCCACGCAGGATGAAATCACTAAGTGGTTTTATGTTTGTTGGTGTTGTTTTTAGTAAAGTTAACCAGACTATACTGAGCTGAACATTTTACTGTAATTGGTACTCTGATCATACATCTCAAATGTCCAAATCTCAAGTATCTCCAGAAAGAATTCTGACTAACCCTAGACTTTAAACTGTCTTTAAATGATGATGGAGTGTGCAGCTGGAAGCTGAGGTGAATTTGGCTGGCTTGCCTTTTTTCCTAGATTCCCCTTAAGACTTTACAGTCCTTGGTGTACTGATTCCATAAACATTTTTGAGAGGCTACTATGTCAAGGCATTTATTTGATAGGATCTATAGGTGAGACAATTGCTGTTCTTGGGGACTACTGTTTATTAAATAAGGTATGTTAAGATCTGTCACATGGAGAAAAGAGTAAAAAAGTAAGTAGGAAGCAAAATAAAAGGATAGAAGATGGCAAAGAAGTACAAGACATACCCTTAACCTGGAGAACGCTGAATACATGGACAAAGAGGATTTTAGTTAGGCTTTTAAGAACGAGTAGGAGTTGGAAATATGGGAGAGGGGAATGGGGAATAAAGGAAAAGTCCAGGTGGAAACAACAGTGAGAAGAAGCACATATGTATAAAAACATGGGGACCAAATAGTTCAGTTAGGCTGAGCCATAGGTTTTTTTCCCTCACACAATTTTTAACAATTGAGATGTAATTCACAAACCATAAAATTCACCTTTTTAAAGTGCACAGTTTACTGGTTTTGAGTATATTCACAAATTATGCAACATTACCACTGTCTAATTTCAGAATATTTTCATTGCCCCCAGAAGAAACTCCGTATCCATAAGCAGTCACTCCCTGTGACCCCCAGAGGTGGCCAGCCCACCAAGAGGGCTCCCAATGGAGTTCCAGTTACTTGCAGTTGGAAGGCCTTGGGTGGGCACGTGGGGGGAATGGTGAGTGTGGAGGGGCTACTGGCAGGACACATGCTGTATTTGCTACACGTGGCTTTAACCACCGACTTAACAAATCTCTACCTCTAGCTTTGATCCCTTTCTTTTTTTTTTTTTTTTAAAGATTTTATTTATTTATTTGACAGAGAGAGACACAGTGAGAGAGGGAACACAAGCAAAGGGAGTGGGAGAGGGAGAAGCAGGCTTCCCGCCGAGCATGGAGCCCGATGCGGGGCTCGATCCTGAGGACCCTGGGATCATGACCTGAGCCTAAGGCAGACGCTTAACGACTGAGCCACCCACACGCGCCCCAGCTTTGATACCTTTCTATAACCACTTGAATGTTCCACAGAAAGATCACAAATTCAAAGTGTCCCTAACTGAACTCATCTTTGCCTTGAAACCTTTTCTTCTTCCTATATTTCCAATCTTAGTGTGTAGTGTTACCATCAGTCTAGTCATCTAAGACAGAAACTCTTGGTCAGCCTACACTCCTTTTCCCTCATTCTCAAATCCAATTAGTGACCAAGTCCCATCAATTTCATACCATCCTAGTTCTTGCGTTGTATGCCTCTTCTTCTTTTTCCCTATGACTGTCTTAGGTCAGGCCTCTGTTAGCTCTTACCTGATCTACTGAAATGACCATCTAAGAGATTTCTAAGACATTTCCCTGCTTGATTGAATCTTCTCTTTGGTTCATTCTCTACCCTGCCACCAGAGTGATAGTTCTAAAATGCAGAATATGATTCCTTGTGGCTGAAATCCTTCAGTAGCTAACCGATGCCCTCACTGTGCAAACTTTTTAGCGTGGTGCACAATGTGCCCCCTCCTGCCTTCTTCTATTGTTATCTCCAATTCCTCACATACCTAACACCTCAAGCAGTGGGGAACTGCTGACAGTTTCCCACTGTATTTTTGCTGATATGACACCTTTCTCCCCCTTTTCCACCTGGTGACCAAGACTCCATCAGTCCAGGCTCTCTCTAGGAGGCCTTTCCTGTCTCCTTCAGGCAGACTGGGAATAACCACACCTTTGCTTGTGCTCGAGACAGGTTGCTTTCTTAGCACCTGTGACGCTTTATCACACAACTCTCTCTCTTCCTAAACTGAAAGCTCCTGAAAAGCAGGGGCCATATATAACTCATCCCTATCTTCTTTGCAGAGTGCTTTACCCAGTCTTAGTGCTCCACTGAGATTTGGGAGTCATTGCCTAGGGCGGAGAATGAAACTATGTGAAGGGATGAAATTACCTGCAGGAAGACCAGGAGTGGAAATTACATTTATTGAGGTCTTACTCTTGAAAAAAAGGGAAGTCTAACACAGGCTACCACATGGATGAACCTTGAGGACATCATGCTCAGTGAAATAAGCCAGTCACAAAAATACAAATACTAGTGATTCCACTTATGTGAGGTCTTCAGAGTAGTCAAATTTCATAGAGACAGAAAGTAGAATGGTGGTTGTCAAGGGTTGGAAGGAGGAGGGAATGGAGAGTTATTATTTAACAGATTCAGAGTTTCAGTTCTGCCAGATGACAAGAGTGCTGGAGAGAGATGGTGGGGATGGTTGCACAACAGCGTGAATGTAGTTAATGTCACTGAACTGTACGCTTAAAATTGGCTAAGATGGCGAATTTTATGTTCCGTAGATTTTCCCACAACTAAAAAACACAACAACAATAGGGCAACACTAACTCAGAAACTTACACCAGCTAGTACATTAATTAAAAAATATGTAACATCAAACATGAAGGAGGAATATAAAAATAAATATTAAATGCAATTGCCTTGTTGACAAAACAGATTTTTCTTAATTTTCTCATTTTGTCACAGACTAAATAAGGATAGTCATGGACAAGTGTTAATAGGGAACTAGCATTTGGGAACTAATGGTGTTAATTACGTTAAAAATAGAAGCTGAGGGGCGCCTGGGTGGCTCAGTCGTTGGGCATCTGCCTTCGGCTCAGGTCATGATCTCAGGGTCCTGGGATCGAGCCCCGCGTGGGGCTCCCTGCTCAGCGGGAAGGCTGCTTCACCCCCTCCCACTCCCCCTGCTTGTGTTCCTGCTCTCACTGTCTCTCTCTCTGTGTCAAATAAATAAATAAGATCTTTAAAAAAAAAAAATAGAAGCTGAGGGAAGAAGGGCAATAATTAAAGAAGGTAGCGTGCCAAAGCAAGATCATTGTCTGCCTGTTGTTATTGGGAGGCTGTGCTATTATATGCACTATGACAAGTCAAGTATTTCCTCGTATTTTTGGCAGGTCCTACTCTGAATAATCATAAGATATTTGTTTTCAGACATTCAATATTTTATTGAGAATTTCGTATGCTTCCAGGTCCCTGCTCTTGTAAGGATTATATTATCCAAACGTTTTGCACATGTAAAGTATATGCTAAAGATGCGTGTGTACTATAAAATAATAGTACTATGTAACTAGCTGCAGAATATAATAAACATGTGAAATACTAGCACACAGAGATGTGTGTAAGAAGGGTATTAGGTAGCCAGCATACCAAGTTTCCTTCATATTTTCAGTCTCTAAAAACCCTGAATAATAATTTTTCCTGTATCCTATGTATAGGGCATGGTCCTGAATGTCACGTATTTCCTGTCTGAGCCATTAGCTTGTTTTCTGATCGGTGTTTATTTTCTCTAATCTAAGAGTAGAGTTGAAAGAAAGGGGACCACTTGCCTCAGACTGCAATGAAGATGCACAATTCTTCTTTGGTCACTTCCTTTGCTTGCAAAATTTCCTCCCCGTCTGCTTCCTAAAATTGCAACTTTGTTTCTTCCTAATTTGTAATACAGGTTTAACCCTAGACTGTTGGAAAGATTTTCTTGGAAGACTAGATAAACATCATGAAAGACAATTATTCGATCTCTTTCACTTTCTTATGGATCTCTAAATTCAAACTTTAGTGTTGCCCATAATAGGCATGTGACCTAACGCAGTGAGAATCAGAAAAAAATCAAGGTTTGGCCAGGGACAGAAGGGGATTAGTCTTACTAAAATTGTATGCTGGGTAATTTAAGCTTCTTTTAAAGGGAAATTCAGGTATATTCTCGGCCTGGTGTTAATGACAACTCTGTTGAAATGCTTTTTCAAACATTAAAATTGAAGGTGGATTAGCTCATCTAATTTATTACGGTCTGAACAACGTTGTATATATAAACCGTAGGGTTGGAAAGGATTTTTTGTGACCTCAATCTGGGCTGTTTTAGAATTACTGAAACACTTGAAATACTTTGCTAATGTTTTCAGATATATAAATAAAACAAACATCATAAATTCATCCTAACTTTAAACCTAAATTTAAGCAAAACTAAAGATATATATAGGAGCATATGTGGTTTAAGGCAGAATTTAGGTTATGGTATCATGTTGCAGCTTTCTATCATTATTATTAATAGCTATGGTGGCATAGTCAATGTGTTGTTTTTTTTTTAAATGAGTGTTGCTATTTTCTGTATATTTGTGTCATATTTATTTGCTTTCTTAACATTTTATTTTGGAATCCTGCGGCAAGAGATTTTAGAGCCTTCCTTCTTCTTTCATTTGAGACTCCTGGGCCTAACCTGAATCTTAAAACAAGTTTTTGTTTGTTTGTTTCTTTGTTTATGACTTGAAAATGACTCTTGGAATTATTGTCCTTTCATGAAAAGTCAGAAAGGGCCTAATTAACAACCACAGTTAATACTGCTTTAGGATCACAAAACTGAGAGAAAGGGTGCTTTTACAGTTAACTCTGATTACAGACTGTGTAGCGTGATCAGTAGAAAATCCTCACAATTTCATACCATTAGAACAAAGATAAATAGAATAGAATACCTTAGAAAATCTGTAAGCGACCCCAAAGCAAAAGACAACCAAGTGCCTTAGCCTTGACTTCGGATTGTATTAGTTTATGTTGTGGTATTTCATTTTTTTTGAAAAAAGAGTCACGTTTCCCCTTCTAATAGGTATGGTGTTAGACATCTGATGAAGAGAGACAGCAACACAAAATGAGTATTCTGCTTAACACTTGTAAATAAAATAATTTCAAAGGTGTCTGGTTTTACCTTCAGGAAAAGCCTACCTTAATATATTAAAAATTTTATAACTACTTAAATTTTCTCCTTGGAAACTGGCAAAGCCTGTAGGTTACAGTGAACATACACTGCCTGCTGTTGAGTCGGCTTTGTGTGTGTCCAGGCAGGTTACTCGACCTCCCTGTGCTTTTATTTTCTTATCACTAACAAACAATGAGGATAATAGTAATATCTTTCATCATACTAATATATAGAATCAGAGGATCTTAAGAAACATATCATTGACATACCTACTATCTTTGATCATATTTTTACCTTGATCAAAATATTTAGTTAGTAACTTTGAATGGAAACAAGTTCTTACGCTAATAGCTTTTTGTCTTTCACATATTATCATTGACATTTTCCAGAAATTGGTGCCTTGTCACCTACTTAATCCTTAAAATGCAAAAAAAAAAAAAAAAAAAAAAAGGAGACAGAATCTTTTAAGTAAAAAATCAAAATGAATCTACAAATACACAAACATACACTATTATGGATACATATTCTTCATAACAATTGGTTTATTGAAACTATATAGTCAATTTTGGTATCATACAGATCAGAGCTATCTATTCTGTGAGCAGTAAAGAGATGAACTTTTTGGGAGGGGGTTCTTCATCTTTTGATTCTCTCTACCCTCATCTCCTTGAGTAGATTAAAATTCCTTTTTAAGTGTATATGTGTATTTTTTTGGATCTTGAAAGCTTTTGGTTTTTAGAGCCTGCAGAGAAAAATTGATTCAAAAGCAGGATAAAATTAGTGAAGGAGTAAGAGGAATTTTGTTTGGAGGCAAGATGAGTGTCAGTGAAAGGAATCAGGGTTTTTGGGGAATGTTGCCCTCCTTTTCTTTGAGAGGAGAGTGAACTGTTATTCTAAAGGGCTGGGAAGGGAGAGGGCCACAAAACCAGAGGAAAGGAGATTTTTTTTCCCCTAACTTTTATTGCCACCTTTACTTGACCTCTGATAAGGTGAAAGGAGCTGGGAAGATTTACAGGAAATCTGGATTCCTGAGATTTCTGAGGAACAGCAAAGGTCTGACTCTGTACAGCGGAAGCAAACATTTTAGTTTTTCATTCCATTATTGAAAGCTGCAGTGGACAGATTTGGGCTGGGATATAAAGTGGGCGTCTTTATAGTCTCTGTGGCTACTCAAGGTACAAAGGGCAAGGTGTTTTGGCATGAGGCTTGTACACTGACAAAAAAGTGAGGGGAGGGGCGCCTGGGTGGCTCAGTCAGTTGGGCGTCTGCCTTCGGCTCAGGTCATGATCCCACGGTCCTGGGATCGAGCCCTGGATCGGGCTCCCTGCTTGGCGGGAAGCCTGCTTCTCCCTTTCCCGCTCCGCCTGCTTGTGTTCCCTCTCTTGCTGTCTCTCTGTCAAATAAGTAAATAAAATCCTAAAAATAAATAAATAAATAAATAAAATGCAAATTTCCTTTAAAAAAAAAAGTGAGGGGGAAAGCAGAGAGTTTTGGATCTAATCTTGTCTACTTCATAATTTGTCTGGGACAGGCCCACTTTACCAATCTTTTTTTTTTTTTTTTTTTTTTTTACCATTGTCCTCAGGGCTTTCACAAAATGATTATTAATGTTATCATTAATCTGATTATATGGTTTTTACTCATGTGTTTCTCAGAGTGTGGGATTAATGCAATGGTTCTTAGCCCTGCTAGAATCACCTGGCAAGTTTTAAAGACATTGGATGTCCAGGCCACACACCGGACTAATCATATCAAAACCTGCAGGGGTGGCACTCAGGCATCATTATTTAAAAAAAAAAAAAGGGCTTTCTACATGATTTCACTATGTAAAGTTAAAACCATTGGCTTAATGTATTATCTTTCCCAGGTAAAATAATGTTAACACAGCGGTTCTCAAATGCTTTGGTCTCAGAACTCCTTTATTTCACTAACAATTATTGAGGAACACAAATAGTTTTTGTTCGTGTGAATTATGTCTATCAATGTCGCCTGTATTGAAAATTAAAATGGGCATTTTATAAATGTTTAATCATGACTAATTTAAAAATAACAGAAGCATTGCATGTTAAATGACACATTTTTATGGAAAATTTCTGTGTTTCTAAAAACAAAAATAATTTTGTGAAAAGACTGACATTTTTGAATATTTGAAAATTTTCTTTAAGGTCTGACTTATTAGAAAATAACTGGATTTGTTTATACAATCAGTCTGCTGAGATATGTTAATTTGGTTGAAGTATATGAAGAAAATTTGGACTCACGCTGACATGTAGTAGGAAAAGAAAGAAGTATTTTAATAGCCTCTTCAGATAATTGTGGAAAATCTTCTTTGTTATTCAATCAAAGCATGATAGATGGTAATGTCATAAAAGTTAGCTACAATGCAGAATCTAAGACCATATGAATAAAATTTTTTACTTCATTATATTAAAATCCATTGGTCTCTCTCACACTTTGAATGGATCTTTTCTCTGTGATTTGGGCACTGAGCATGTGGAAAATATTGGTTCTTTGAGTTACACAGATACTCTAAATGTTGAACATTTTATTATATGTTATTAAAAAATTACATTTGTTAAAATAACTGACTTTGTCAGAAAAGTTGTTACATGTAAGGAAACTGTCAGGCTTGTAGTAGCTTATACCAGTTTTTCAAAATTCCAGTTTTTACCTGAAAGATCTAGTTTTATCATTGGTGATAAATACTGCCAGTTAGTTTCCTTGAAGGCATAGGCACACTTTATTTTTTAACAAATGTCTGCCAAATAGCCAACTCTGAATAATCATATGTGATCAGTCACTTATTATTCTATCAGTAAAAGTAGAATCTTAGGAAAAAAGAAGATAGTTCACTACACATCTCAAACAGTAGTACGAGTACTTCTCCGTGAGACAGTTGTCCTTCAGTATGCAGGATGAGTACTTTATTTGTACTTCCCATTTTTTAAAAAGACTTTATTTATTTATTTGAGAGAGAGCAAGAGTGAGAGAGAGAGCACACGAGCAGAGCAGGGGGGAGGAGAGAGGGAGAGGGAGAAGCAGACTCCCCCCCTGAGCAGGGAGCCCGATGTGGGACTCTATCCCAGGACCCTGGGATCGTGACCTGAGCTCAAGGCAGACGCCCATCTGCCCAACCCACTGAGCCACCCAGGCACCCATGTAACTCCTATTTTGTCATGCAGAATATAAAAAGATTCATACTCTCAACTTCTGCTTCTAGTCAAGATGGAGTAACAGAGACTAGATTTATCATCCCATCTTGAAAAAAAAATCAAACAACAATGTTCAAATATTGGGAAACAAGTATCACAAAAGATGGATGGCAGAAGGGAAGTAAGTGACATGAGCTAGATGCTTTCCCCATTTGCCATCTTGAGGAGTTTCCAGGATGCAGTGTGGATAGGAGGAATCCCAACAGAGGCAGGTGGTCTCTGTGAGATGAAAGAACAGAGTTGAGAACATGGGAAGGTGGCTAGAATTTGCAGGACAGAGTGGAGGAGAGAGAGATCATTTAAGGTTTCTCCATAAGTCTTCATCTGAGTATGGATCAACATGTGCAGGTGAGGAAATTCACCAAGGTGGAGGAAAGAGCTAACAAAAAGGAGCAGGCATAACAAGCTCCAGGCACAGATAGGGTCAGGTATCTTTTGTGTTTCTACTAGTCAAAGTGGAGGGGCACCGGAGTGGCTCAGTCGGTTAAGTGTCAGCCTTCGGCTCAGGTCATGATCCCAGGATCCTGGGATAGAGTCCCACATTGGGCTCCATTCTCAGCGCGGGGCCTTCTTCTCCCTCTCATTCTCCCTCTGTGCTCACTCTCTCTGTCTCTCTCTCTCAAATAAATAAATAAAATCTAAAAAAAAAAAAAAGGAAAAAGGAAAAAAAAAGTGGAAAAATCTCAACATACAAGAGGCAAGGGGCAGGGGCGCCTGGGTGGTGCGGTCGGTTAAGCGTCTGCCTTCGGCTCAGGTCATGATCCCACGGTCCTGGGATCAAGCCCCATGTCAGGCTCCCTGCTCGGCGGAGAGTCTGCTTCTCCCTCTCCCTCTGCCTGCCGCTTCTCCTGCTTGTGCGCTCTCTCTCTCTCTCTCTCTCTCTCTGTGTCAAATAAATAAATAAAAATCTTAAAAAAAAAAAAAAGGCAAGGGGCAAAGTAAATGCCCAGAGAGTATTGCTTCAGCTAGGGGTCAAATTATACCTGGAATATAAATTGCTCTGCTTCAGCCTAACAAAATTAAAAGCAAGCCTCCAAAGGATCAAACTATTTTCACATCAACTGTGTTTCAAAGATTAAAAATCTTTAAAGGAAAACAAATATGGCCAGCACCCAAAAAAGTAAAATTCACAACATCTGATATCTAATAAAAAATTACCAGGCATGCAAAGAAGTGGCAATATACAGCCATAATGAAGGGGAAAAAAATCGATCAATAGAAATGACACAGATGATAAATTAGCAGATAAGGATATTAGAAACAGTTGTCATAAATATATTCCATATGTTCAAGAAGGTAAAGGAAAGGTTGAACATATTAAGGATGGGTGTAAAGAAAATCTAAATTAAACCTCTAGAGAAGGAAAACAACAATGTCTGGGATGAAAAGTAACTGGATGGAATCAATAACAGATTAGGTACCATAAAAAAATTAGTGAACTTGCAGACATAGAAATAGAAACTATAGATACAAGTGAAATAGACAAAGGGAAAAAAACCAGAAAAAAATATCAGAGCCCTGGTGAACTGTGGGAAAACCTGAAACAACTTAATATGTGTATAAGTGGGGCTCCAATGGAGGAGGGCAGATAAAAGTACTTGAAGAAGTAATAGCTAAATATTTTCCAAATTTAACGAAAACTTAAAGCCCACTGATCCAAGAAACTCTGTGAACCCCAAGCATGAGAACATAAAATTCCACCAAGGCACATCATAATCAAATTGCTTAAGAATTGTGATAAAGAGAAAATATTTTTTTGTTTGTTTTTAAAGATTCTATTTATTTATTTGACAGAGAGAGACACAGCGAGAGAGGGAACGCAAGCAGGGGGAGTGGGAGAGGGAGAAAGCGGGCAGGGGGAGTGGGAGAGGGAGAAGCGGGCAGGGGGAGTGGGAGAGGGAGAAGCGGGC